>NW_016107394.1:5755421-5815843 GCF_001604975.1 Cebus imitator
AAAAAAAAAAAAAAAAAAAAAAAAGAGAGAGAAGAGCTGGGTAATCTCATGTTATAGCTTTTTGTTTATTTGTTCTTTATACGTTTTTTTCTCATAGTACATGGTGGTTTTTGAGGTAAATATATGTAATTATGAGTGAAATATAGAATATTTCTTGAGGAAATACTATCCAGATCTTTCTTGAAATCAAATTGGCCTCATTAAATTGACTATGAAATCCTGGTCAGATTATTCAGATTCTCCAAATATTGTTTCCTTGTTTGTAAATAGGTATAATAATATCAACTTACTAGAGTTGTTATAACTAAATAAGGCCATTTGCAGATGCCAAGTGAATGATTACTTGTGCCCTTTACATTTCTTTTTTTTCAAAGACAATGTCTTTTTCTGGTGCCCAGGCTGGAGTGCAGTGGCATGATCAGAGTGTGCTGCAGCTTCAACCTCCTAGGCCCCAGCGGTCCTGCTACATCAGCCTCTCAAGTAGCTGGGACCACATACATATGCCACCAAACCTAGCTAATTTTTTTGTTTTTGTAGAGACAGGGTCTCCCTATGTTGCCCAGGCTGGTCTTGAATTCCTGGGCCTTCCAAAGTGCTGGGATTACGGGAGTGAGCCACCACTCCTAGTCCCCTTTACATATCTTAGCATGGTACTGATCACACACAGTAGCATTCAATATATAGTTAACTTGATTGATACTATTTGGAGATAGGTCAAGACTTATGGTGGCTATTATTTATGCTTCTACTTCTGAGTTTCTGTGGCCTGTTACAGATAGTATAATCTTTCTTTGCATTAATTATATGGAAATAAATGTTGCAAAGCATGCAAGTATATATTTTTAATAAATATATTTTTTTCTTTCCTCATTAGAGAACTCTTTTTGAAGACTAATGCTCAGTTGACAATTCGTTGCAGACAATTACTCTCTGAGCTTTCCTACATTTACCCTATTGATTTGGTAAGTTTCAAATTTTCTGAAAATATTTTTCTTTCTGAAAAGATAATTTCTGTGTGAAGTTTCCTCTCAGTGAAAAAACTCATTGCTCTAGGCTTAATCATGTGCTCTGTCATGACTCATTCAGGAGTGAATGTCTATTTAAAACATAGATTTAGACTTGTTTGGCCTTAGGTTCCACAATTTTATTTATATCAGTTTGGTGGTGGGACGCACTCATCGTGTGAAACACTGCCAAATTATTTTTGGTTTCTTTAGGATCTTTTTACTTAACCGCATTATCCACTATCACTATTTCTGACACAGACATGCAGATATATGTGCACTGCTTTAAGAATATGATTGCTAATTAATTTTCATGTATTAGGGTTAAAGATATTCCTGGGGTAACTGTCAGGCTATTAGGTTTTCGAGCTTAGTTTCTTAGAATGAATGGAAAAAGGAAAACTTTAATAAAATTGATTAGGATTATTTTTCAGAGAACGAAATCTGCTAAATTTGGTAGTTTTCTTTTTAATGAAAAGTGATTTAAAACACTAATTTTCAGAGAAGAAAGCTAATAGGATTTGAGTTTGCTTATAGAATCTTATTAAACCATTTATATATGTGAATGAACCAAGGATATTTTTATAATGATAATTTTACATGGTTTTTCCCTTGGACACGATGTCTTAAATGTTATTGTAGAACATTTCAAGTATATATGTAAAGATAGGGAGAGAGTAGAATGAAGTGTCATGTACTCATCATCCAGCTTCAACAATTATGATAATACTTGGAGTTAAGAACAGTGTTTTCTTTGAGTCAGCACCAACCTGCTGAATTCTTTGAGATTTGACTTCGAGTTTCTTCGCTTTAATTATTAATTTCATTCTTTAATTAAATTCACAGAATGAGCATAAGGATTACTTTGTATGCAGTGTCAAGTTGCCTAATTCTGAGGACTTCCAAGGTATTTTAATTTTTTGTTTTGAAAGATTTGGCATATATTAATGTATGGAAATAGAATATCTTGAAATGTTGGTTGCCTAGCACTTTATCCAAAAGAGTTTTTGGACCTTCTGTCCTTTCCCAATTGCAAGTATCTGTGTCAGACTCCCTGATAGGAGACAGAATGTTAGGTCTGATCATAGAAAAATAATTACTGAACCTTATATTAGAAATTTAAAAGAAAACAGTTTTTAAATGGGCTTAAAGCAAATTAGGCAGTAGAGTTCTTAAGAATACAGATAACTGCCTTTCCAATTTTGGTTTGATTTTCCTGAAAAATTTGTGTGTAGTTGGGAGCAGAGGAACAGCAAACGCTAATCTGTTCAGTCATTATTTAGAAAGTCATTACTGCTGACCTGAAAAGTATTTGAAAATTTAATTTTGTGATGTTTCCATTACCACAGGCTTAATTTGTTATACTATCATTTCTCTTATCTTTTAACTTAAAATAAATAAATAAATTACATTAATGGTAGTATAGAATATGATCCTTAGTAATTTCTATATTTTAAAATCTTTTTTTCTACTCTTTTTGCAAATAATAATATTAAATATTAAATAAATATTTTTAAAATAAATAAGTTTCCCAAAGAATATATTTTCTTTGGCATATCAGTAAAGTGATTATTTTTATTGTTAGTAAAGTGGGTTCTTTTTCCTTAGGCTAAACAATGCTTTGAGGCCTACTAGATATCTTTACAGATTATTCCCAAAGCCAGAATATTATCTACTTGAGAAGTTGCTGAAGAAGAGAGCGTTACTAGTTTTGACCAGAACTTTCATTTTCCTATAAACAAGCTGTTGTTATTGGTTGTCATTTAACATCTAAGACTGTTTTAATTTGTTACCCCCTTGGGCCCTTACCTGTGAGTGGTTCAGATGTGATGAAAGGAGAGTGATAAACCAGGACTTGGAAGACCTATGTTCAAGTCCTGATTCCCCTTCTATAAACTGTGTAATTTGGAGCAAGTCATGTAACCTTTAATTTCCTAATTGATTGATGAACTATTAATTTATGCCCTACCTATCTTACATGATTGTTGTGAAAATTAAGTGAGGTATACCATAGCTATAAATGCAAGAGATTTTTCCTAATCTTTAATACTCACAAAAGCAAACAAAAGGATCCTATAAGGAAAATGGTATTCAGTGATTTGCTTGAGACCACAAAGCTAGGCAATAATATAGCTGGGATTTATTTGGTTTCCATTTCATAGTGCTCTCTCAAATCTCTGTAAGACATTCACAAAAGTGTTTTGATGTTAATTTTAGGCAAAGTAGTAGTGTCTTGAAGCCCATGGCGTATCATTTTCCTCATTTATTCATTTAGTAAATGTATTGAGTACTTGTGCCCCGTACCAGTTTCCTGGGATATAGAACATCATTCATTGAAAAAAAAATGTTCATTGAACACCTAAATGCCAGGCACTGTGCCTTTTGAGGATACAAAGATACAGAAAGTAAACATTTTCTCTCCTTCCATGGAGCTTACTGGGGGAGATAGCCAGTAAGCAAGAAAATAAGTATGTAGCAAGTATTTAATAAAAGAATGTGCTGTCACAGAGAATGGAAGAAACTGCTTTAGATAAAGCAGTCAAGGAAGACCTCTCTAAGGAGAAGTATAAAAATTGAAGGCTAAAAGGAGTCGACTATGCTACAGCTGGGGGAAGAGTATTTCTGGGCGAAGGGTCAGGTCAGCAAGTACAAAGGTGATGATGAAGGAGGAATGGGCGTGGCATCTCTAAAAAAACTCAGGGTGGGGGAATGTGAGAAAAGACTTGTATTTTGGGTAAATCATGTAATCTTTCACCTTAATTTCTTATAAAATGAGACATCTATATCTGTAATTTATTGTGATGATTGAATGAAATAACATTTGAAACAGCTTTTCATATAGAAGGTACTCAATAAACGTAACTGGAATTAGTTGCAAAAGAGAGAGGAAGGAAGGACAGAAAAGACCAGACCTGTGCAGCTGGAGCCTAAGTGAGCGAGGAGAAGAGCTACATTAGAGGAGGCAGGAGAGGGCAGCCAGGGCCTTGAGGTCACTGTAAGGAGTTGGTGTTTTATTATCAAGGAAGTAGGAAATGCCTGAGGGACTTCAAGAAGGGGGATGGCGTGAGCTGAGTTAGGCTTTTAAAAGTCACTCTGGCTGCTAAATACAGAATGATTTGAAAAAACTCCCTACCTGTAGTTTTTTAGTGCAGTTGTTGAAAAACAAAATGTGAGATAAAATGAAATAAATGTTTAATTTTATTTTAAGGTCCTATTCATTCCCCATTACCTAAGGAATCAGAAATTTTAAGAAGCACATGCAGTAATATTGGACTTTAAAAATCTTATGTTGGCTGGGCGCAGTGGCTCACACCTGTAATTCCAACATTTTGGGAGGCTGAAGTGGGTAGATCATTTGAGGTCAAGAGTTTGAGACCAGCCTGACCAACATGGTGAAACCCTGTTTCTACCAAAAATGCAAAAAATCAGCTTGGTGTGGCTAATTTTAGCTGTGGTGGCACACGCTTGTAATCTCAGCTATTTGGGAGGGTGAGGCTCCAGAACCGCTTGAACTTGGAGGCGAAGGTTCAAGCCAAGATTGTGTCTCTGTACTCCAGCCTGCGCAACAGAGCGAGACTCTGTCTTTTAAAAAAAAGAAAATCTTATGTTAGTACCCTGCAAGACACTTCCATTGACTAAATGTATTGAATGCTCTTTGTATGTCATCCATGGTGCCAGGTGTTGAGGGTATGAGATGGTTAAGACATTGATCCTGCCCTAGTGAGATTACAGTTCAGTTCAGGATATCAAGAAATACTGAATTCATACTCTGTGTCAGGTACTTGGAAGTTTATACAAGGTACATGGTACTCAAAAAAGTGAGAATAATTACTGCTATCAGGAGGGGATCAGGAAAATTTTATAGAGAAGATGATGCTTTCACTGACTTAAGAGACAAAATGTTGTTTTCCAGTAGAAAGAGAGTAAGAAGACATTGTAGGCTGGGTGAGTAGAAATATAATAACATAGGCTGGGCGTGGTGGCTCATGCCTGTAATCCTAGCACTTTGGGAGACTGAGGTGGGAGGATTGCTTGTGACCAGGAGTTTGAGGCTGTAGTGAGCTATGATCATGCAGCTGCACTCCAGCCTTGGTGACAGGGTGAGAACCCATTTCAAAATAGAATATAAAAAAGGAAAAGAAATATAATAACATAGAACATGATGTGCTCACATTCGCCCTAATTCTCACAATTGTGAGAATTAATTTCATCTGTGAGGAAAGAACCCTAAATTAAAAAAAAAAAGAAAAAGAAAAAGAAAATTAAGGCTCAGAGAGATTAATTTTTTCAAGGAGCCATAATAACCAGTGATAAAGCTAAGATTATTCCTGGTCTGCCTGATTCTAAGATTCATATTATTCCTCCCACAATGCAGTTTACTTCCTTGCTTTGAATGATAACCTCTTTAAACTTGTGACAACTTTTTAGTATTCTATAGCAGCTGCTTTTCTGGGAGAGACTGTAGTAAAGGAACTCCAAGCTGGCTATTCTGTGATGTTCATGAGACTTTGCTGGGATAGACTTTACACTGCATGGGATGATACTGTTTGGGAAACTCCACCATAGTGCCCCACTATTATTGTGCTTTTCTAAATGGGTAAGTTACTGTTGGAGTATGCCAAGGAGACCTGGACACAATGGGAGAAAATTGTCCAGTGAAGGGTCTTCATTTGAGTTCCGCTGACTGAGACATTTAGCTTAAAAAAAATGTTTGTGCGTGCGTATTTTTAAGTAATCCATAACACGAGAGCCTTTTGTGGTAATGAGACCCAGATTTCCTTCTGTGTCTGTATCCCTTTATGCAGGCATGATTTCTTGGAAAGGAGAGTCCATATGTCAAACAGTATCTCATTGAGAACATGGAATGATTCCATAGCTGCTGTGGCAGTGATTAGAGTCTTAAATATTTTGTCCTGTCTGGATCAGTGGGTGCTTGGTTCCTTAACAAATCAGCTGCCTCAGTGATTGGGAAGGCAGGATGGTAAGAGCTTTTAGATCACTTATTGTACTTGGATGCATTTGAATATTAATAGTTTGTCCAACCTATAAGTCAAAGGAACATTTGAATTAATTTATAATGTTGTCATGGCCATTGTGTGTTTGTGGAATTTGTTGTCATAAAAATTACACAAAAGCTACAGCCTAGAGTGGTTACTTACATTTAAAAAATAATCCAGAAATATTTATTATGAGGAAACTGTGATTTTTTATTTTATTTTCAAGCCCCTTAAAACTTTGTTTGAATTAGCATCTTTTTCACATACCTGAATCTTAGGGTTCATTCCTGTTTCTCCCTGGACCCTTCACTCCTGCTCCACCTTCTCACTCACAAAACTATCGTCTGTGACCTTTCTAACACCAGAACAGCATAAGGTACACAAACCTCTGCTCTGCATTAGGTGTTAGGGACGTCATTAATGCTTACTGGAAAAGCACGCCCTGGAGAGCTGGGTTTTGGCTGTGGCAGGTAAAAAAATCTTTCAGATCTCAGAATGCTGGAAACCTTAAACCTTTTGGTTTTTTAGCTAAAGTGATTGGCAACAGAATGTGACATCTGAGGTTGCATGGCCTGCAATAGCCATAATTAACCACATGAGCTCACATTTTCCCACTGGAGATTCAGTGGTCTTGGGGTGATGAAAGTGACTTCCCTACCAGGAGGTGGTTTTCCTTTTGAGGGCATTGGAATACCCTTGAGCCCTATAATGCTTCACTCGTGGTCCTTTTAAAATGCTTTTTAATATAAAGCTTCAATATTGGAAATCCAACACCACAATGTTTAACACTGAGGCTGTGATGGAGCACTATGGCCTGGAATGGGAAACCTAGAATGTTTAATAGGTGGAGTGGGAAGACTTGTGGCAAGAATGTTGAGTGTGAATAACCTGAATCAAAGCTGATTTCCAGTATTATTCAATTTTCAGTGTGTGCTATTTCTTTTTGTTTTTTTGTTTTTGTGTGAGATTCCTCTTAGAGATGCCTTTTTAATCTTTAAATTTAAGTAAAATTGTTTTGTTCATTGGTGGGAAGTGATGTTAGAAAACTAACTTTTTGCTCTTTTAATAGAGATGTGGATGTAGTCTCAAATTACACAAATACAATTCTTTAGCAGTCTTCCTTTCATAATATGGAAAAAATATAGATGCTTGAATGTTTAGCATTAGATATTTTTAAAATATTCATAGTTTGCATTTGACCTGCTTGAAAGGCTAATTAAGAGGCCTGCTGCATTCTAGAAGTTTTCCAAACCTCTTCTGTCAGGTCATATAGGAAAGGAAAAGCTTTGTATAAAGAACATACAGGGAAGCTGCAAGTTAGCATAGTATTATCTGTTTTTAGATCCTCCTCTTCCTCTTCCCTCTCCCTTTAAAAGGTGGTTATTTAAAGATCAAGTCCTTTTACTGACAGGAATATTTTACATTTGATAAACCCTAATTTTTACGGAAAGCAGGAGGCAGAATTCAGTGACCTGGGAAGAAACTCACAGTTCCAACTGTGACTCCACACCTTTATAGATCTTCTGGAGAATTGTGGACACAGTTCTCTCAGTTATTTCACCACTCACAGTTTCTACCTATATGGCTTTGACCAAGCCATTTATACCACCTGGGTCTCATTTGTCTCTTCTCCAAGTTGGTAGTATCAGACTCAGTGATTGCAGAAGTTTCTGTTTGTTCTATTATTGTGTGATAATGAATTTATAATGTAGCAAATTTAAAATATAAAGTACTTTTAGCCCCTAAGGTATTATGATGTGTGGGTTTCAGCAGAAGGAAAGTGTTGTAGTAGTACTCAAGGTACTTGGGTAGGACTGGGACAAGAAGACATGGTCTCTAAAAATAATTAGGATTCTAGTTAGTTAGGGCATGACTCAGTAGTCGGTGGAAAATGACTGCTGTTTGATTTTTTCCCATGAGCTTGTTTTAGAGAACAGACATTCCTTGAGAAGCCCATTTTCTGTTGAGTACTGTGCAAGTCATCGAGGACTCTCAGACATTTTATGTGTTCTTTGCTTTTACTAGAAAACTGTGAAGAAACTAAGGTGGTACATGTGTGTCACGTGCTTGGTACATTCGAGGCTTCCAAGTTAAAAAATCATTATATGTAATATGGAAAACATATTAAATATATTTTTAAAATATGGTGGGCACAGTGGCACACACCTGTAGTCCCAGTTACTTGGGAGATTAAGGCGTGAGGATTACTTGAGCCCAGGAGTTTGACATCAGCCTGGGCAACATAGTGGGACCCCATCTTTTAAAAAAAAAATAATTGTTATATTAATTTTTAACAATAAAGTTCTGAGACAGTACAATAGACTGGTTAAGGGTAGAGGATTGGTTGTCAAGCCAACCTGTTTACTGGCTCTATTACTTTGGAAAGATTCCTTAATCTCTGATCCTTAGTTTCTTTATCTGTAAAATAAATGAAATAGCATTTAAAAGGTGTTTAATTTTACATTGTTAGTGAATGAATGTCATATATAAAGTAGTACAGACAGTTCTGGACAGAAAATGTGTGTGTGTGTGTATATATATATATATATATATATATATATTTTAATAAGACTATCAAAGAAAAACCAATAGTTTGCTATGGTAGTTAAGGGTAGAGAATTCACTGAGGAATGCTGTAGTGGCTATAGTGGCATTTCTACCATATTAAGTAGAAATAGAAAGAATGCAAAAATTTTTATGAGTAATTAAGGTTAAAGCCACCTTTAGAAGTCAGAGAATAGTCAAGTCATGGTCATTGTGATCATTTTGGCCCTTCTTCCCTAGCCAGATGGGATATTCCAGATTATGTGTTAAACATTTTACTTCATGAGTGTACACACATGCACTTGTGCACTTTTAAAAGCATTTTAGGAATACTGTATACCGGAAAGTTCCTATTTCCTTCCTCTTGGGGGAACTTTAAAACTTTTGATTATATTGCTCCCTGTTCTTATCACATGAATCATCATCATTTATCACTTAATAGATAGTGGCAGAAATCTGGATAAGTTTAAAAAATGTAATTATCTGTGGCTTTTTGAAAGCTAAATGTTTATGTCTGATTATAGGATACATGCATTTTTTCCTAGTAGTTGCTTCCACCTATATTGCATAAATAGGATGGTATATAAACAGTGGTTTTTCACCTTTTGTTTTTGCTGCTTAAAACATTTTCCCGCTTACCCCACGTCAAACTGCATAGGCTTATTTATGTAACACTGCCTTTTTCAATATCAAGAACATGCCCCAGAAGAATGATTATACTATTTCATTTCCCTTTAGAATTAATAATGTTGTAAAATAGTACAACTATATTGCCTAGGAAATTGTTAATGAATAAAATATATAACCACTGTATAGTGTGTTTTTTATGTTTAAACCTCTGAAGCTAATTTTCACATCATACAATAGACTCAAGTATTAATTATCCTTATAAAAATGCTAAGAAAGCAAGCGATGGTTATTTGGACATAGTAAGAGTTCTTGCTTTAAGATATATATCAAATGTTAATCTCATATTAATTATTGGGAAATCATTTTACATGCAGTTAGATGACATTTCAAGTCTTGTTAATATGTTTAAATTTGCATAAAATTTATATAATTTAGATAAGTGATTAATATCTTATGTACCACATATTTCTATAAGATATTCTTCTAAATGATTTATTATCTTGTAGTTATTTATAAGGTAAATAGTTATTTTCTTTTCCTCTGCTTTTGAATTTACAGCAAAAGATGATGGAAGCATTGCTGTTGCCCTTGGTTACACTGCACATTTGGTCTCCATGATTTCCTTTTTCCTGCAAGTGCCCCTCAGATATCCTATAATTCATAAAGGGTCTAGATCAACAATCAAAGACAATATCAATGACAAGCTGACGGAAAAGGAGAGAGAGTAAGTGTCTTTTTTCAAAAACGATTTTTAAATCAAGCCAGTGTATAAAACGTGGGGTGCAATATAATATGTCAAATGTAACCTAAATTGTGACAACTTTTATATAACCTTTGTAGAGTGCTTCATTTTATCTAAATCAAATGTAATTATTAGTATAAATTTTAGTGACTCAACCCCTGGACTTCCAAACTTTGTAATGGTAGCAAAAATTTACTTTAAGTTTCATTTATTTTCTTCTTACTTTTGTGAAGATAAGTGCCATATAATCTACAAATATTCACCTAGTACCTCTTGCATGTTTCTTGTAGGCAACAGATCATTGGATCCTGTTTTTTTTAAAATCTATTGAGCTACTCTCCATCTTTTGATTGGAGAGTTTAATCCATTTACATTCAACGTTATTGATATGTATGGACTTACCTCTGCCATTTTATCATTTGTTTTTAGGTTGTTTTGTGGTCTTCTCTTCCTTCTTTCTTTTCTATCTGTCTTTTTTCAGTGAAGGTGATTTTCTCTGGTGTTATGATATAATGTCTTGATTTTTATTTTTTGTGTATCTGTTGTATATTTTCTTATTTGAAATTATTATGAGGCTTGGAAGTACTATGTTATAACCCATTATTTTAAACCAAAGACAACACTGATTGCATAAACAAAAAGAAAACTAATAAAAACTCTATACTTTAATTTTTCCCCATGCTTACATTTTCTTGTACTGTTTGTGTCTTGAAAAGTTGTCCTTATTATTTTTGATTGGCTCATATTTTAGTCTTTCTCCTTAAGAGTAGTTTACACAGAACAATTACAGTGTTATAATATTCTGTGTTTTTCTGGGGACTTACTTTTATCAATGAGTTTTTTAACCTCCAGATGATTTCTTATTGCTCATTAAATTCCTTTTCTTTCTCATTGAAAAAATACGAAATTTAGCTGTCTTTACAAAAAATATGAAAATTAGCTGAGCATGGTGATGTGCTTATAGTCCCAGTTACTCAAGAAGCTGAGGTGGGATAAATGATTAAGCCCAGGAGGCAAAGTCTGCAGTGAGCTGAGATCACACCACTGCACTCCAGTCCGGGTGACAGAGCAAGATCCTGTCTCAAAAAAAAAGAGGGGATTGTTTAATTTTTATGTATTTGTGAATTTTCTAGTTTTCCTTTCGTTATTGATTTCTCATTTTATTCCATTGTGATGTAGAAGCAGAGAAGTTAGTTTTATGATTTTAATTTTTTTTTTTTTAATTATTAAGACTTGTTTTGTGGCCTAATGTATTATCTGTCCTGGAGAACATTCCACATGCTCTTGAGAAGAATGTGTATCCTGCTGTTATTAGATACAGTGTTTTATTTATGTCTGTTAGATCTAGTTGGTTTATGACGTTCTCAGGTTTTCTATTTCCTTATTGAGCTTCTGTCTAAATGTTCCACTTATTATTGAGAGTGGGATATTGAATTCAACTATTACTGTAAAACTATATTTCTCATTTCAATTCTGTCAACATTTGCTTCATATGTTTCAGACCACTGTTGTCTGGTACACATATTTGTTGTTATGTCAGCCTGATGAATTGACCCCTTTATTGGTATATTTTTGACTCTTGTAACAGCTTTTGGCCTAAAGATTGTTTTATCTGATATTAGCATAACCAACCCAGGTCTCTTTTGGTTACTATTTGCATGGAATATCTTTCCCATATTTTCACTTGAAACCTTTTGATCTAGAATAAATCTCTTGAAGATGGCATGTAGTTAGAGCATGCCTTTTATGCATTCCTCCAATCTCTGCCTTTTGATTAGAATTTTTAATCCACTTCCACTTAGTGACTCATAGGGAAAAACTTATGCCACTTTACTATTTGTTTCTGTATGTCTTATGCTTTTTTGTTTGTCTCATTTCCTTTATTAGTGCCTTCTTTTGTGCCTAATTGATATTTTTTTGTAGTGTACCATTTTGATTCCTTTCTCATTTCCTTGTCTGTATATTTTATAGATTTTTTATCGTTATGATGGGGATTTTAATTAACATCCTATATTTATAACAGTTTAGTTTGAACTGATACCAGTTAGCTTCAGTAGCATATAAAAACTCTGTTTTATACACCTCTGTTCATCCCTCCTATCTTTATGTTGTTATTGCCACAAATCACATCATTATACATTGTGTGCCCATAATACTCTCTCTCTTTTTTTTTTTTTAAACATATGTAATTACCTTGTCTGGATTTTTATTTCTTTGTGCAGCTTCAAGTTACTATCTATGGTCCTTTAGTTTCAGTTGAAGGCCTTAGCCTTCACTTTCTGGTTGCACTGAGCCTAGCTGTCAGCCAGAGGGAAATGTAGGCCCCCCCTCAGGTTTTTCCTGAACATGCGTCTTGTTTTGGGTATGAATGTAGCTTCTAAATTCCCCAGTATACTTGGACACTTTTGAATGACCTAATCTCTCAAAGAAACTCTCCAGCTTTTCTTCCCAGGCTTTAGGCAATCTGTTTTTTATCTGAACTGTAATTTTTTGCCCCTGGTGGCTCAGGGTTTTTTGTTTGCCTTACTACTTGAACATTGTTAGCTGCTTTTCAGCTTTGAGTGAGTTCAGACTAGGTGAGGAACAAAGGAAAGTAACTCACATTAGTCCTTTAGGTAGCCGCCAGACAAGTGTGAACAGACACACTTGTTTTTAGAATAAGAATCTGGTCTGTTCCCTCAAGATCCAAAAATCAAGTGCCATACTGGGAGGGCGGCTGTCTGTCGTCCGCAAGACCAATGCTGAACTGAAGAGGAGGGTGGGGCCAGGGCAAGTCAAAAAGCTGCAAAACTTTCCTCCTGGTTTTGAGTTTTCTTTTTCTTGGTTCAACAGTTAGGCAATTGACACAAACCTTTGACTATTTTCCGGGGTTTTGACAAAGTTGATTTTGACAATTTTGCTTGATTTTGTTTTTTGTTTTTAGATGTTTCTCCGGAGGGACAGGTCTTTGGCTCTGTCTATTGTACCATTTTTGCTGACATCATTTGGTTTGTTTAATGATGAAAAACATGGCTTATAAGGGATGAAGGGGCGCCTAGATGATTTTGAGCAAAAGAGAAAACCATGACCAGATATATGCTTAAGAAAGATCACCTGGTAATTCTCTGGAGGCTGGTCTATTTCCAAACAGCCTTCTCTTAGTGCCATAATGTTCAAATTAAGTGTCTTTCCAGATTTTTATCAAAATTTTCGTGATGATCTGACTTTAAAATTAGTTATGCAGGAAAATCACTTCGGGAGCTTGTAGGAAGGGTGTTCCTTAAGATGGTAAATATTTTTGCTCCAGATCAGTTGCACACTTTAATTTGTGAAGTAGCAACTTAACATGTGGGCATTTTCAAGTAGCACACCCCAGTGTGAGTAGCAGCAGTGATTTATTGATTTATTGATCGATTTTCTCAAGTGATCTGGTAAGGCCAGCTAGTTTTAGGTGATTATACTATCGGTTTTTTCTTTGGCAGCCAGAGGAACCACAGAATTGCATTTTGGTTAATGAATTTTATATTCTGCCTCTATCTTCCACCTTTCGCTGAAACACATATTATATTTTGTTGATTTTGATATATACATTTTGGACATTTTAATATTGATAAAATGAGAGGCATCTTATAATTAATGGCATGTCATATTATAATTGATAGTACTTATCTTTTCTTAGTGTTATACAAGCTAATGATGCATTTTACAATTGATGCTGTTTTAGATTTTATGAACTATTAAGTGTTTTAGCTGGTTTTATGCATTTTTGTGAAGTACTTCAAATCCTTTTTGAAACAACATAAATGTATACATAAATATATAAATAGAAATACATTTATTGATTATGCTTATGCCTCTGTTATTCTTAGCCTGGATCACTGAAAGAGCAGATTAGACATGGTTTTTCTTTCTCTTGAGTTTTTAATTTTGATGTAAACCTTTCCAGGACATTAGGTGGAATCAGATCTTCATGGGAGATGGCAAATAGAAATTGAATGATTCATTGCACAATTATAATTAATGTAATGGCCCTAGGAATTTTCAACCTCTCCCCTCTCTGATTACCTGTCTCATCTGGCTATTGGTACATGAGATATTAGAATTCAAAGCTCTATTTAGCCAGTTTTGCTGGAGGAAAAAAAGACCAATTTCTTTTCTTTGTCTGACCTGTTTGAAACCCAGGCTTGGACTGATTCCTTGCCTGAACCATTACTTGTACACTTGCATACTGTAAAGGGAAACTCTGAAATCTTTGCTGCATTTCACTGTGAGGCTCAGACCACAAAACATGAGGAATGTAACCACAGTCCAGCTGCAATGTTCCTCCACCCCTTCTTCTTTCACTGAGGACTGAAAAGTATGTTTTAAAGTGATCTTTGAAATGAAGTGTATTAGTTATTGTTATTGTGCTACTTAACTGTCTGGTAGATAATAAATTCAGAATGGATTAGTAAAACAAGCCATGAGTTAGGACCTAGCTGGTCAGAGCATATGGCTTTTTCAAGGCCTTAAGAGATGTCTGAAGTTTGTTTTATTCTCAGGAGGATAAACAAGGAGTAGTATAATTGGCAGGCACTTTTGAAACTTTCTGGCCTGCTCACAACAATACTTTTATAAATCTCTAAAAGATGGTAAGCTATTTTTCTGTTGTAGAATTATTGGAACTTAGAGAAATGCTAATGCTGCTTCCTTGATTTTGTGAACTTAGATTTGTTCCTATGGAGGATCCTGATCTGACCAAAACCCCAAGAGTTGCCCTTTTTACCTGATGGATTCTGATTTCTTTTCAGATGATATTGGGCCAAGATCATAGTCATTGCATGTGGACCTGATTCTCATGAGAGTGGAATGGTCTAACACCTTTTTTTTGTGACTAGGTGCACAAGGAGGTCATACATCCTGTGTATAAAGAGGTTGACCAAACAGATCCCCAAGTCTTATGACCTGAGTTGTTTATTATTCTTGCAACCACATAGATAGGTCTAGAGGTTTATGGACCTTCCCATTCAGCATAACTAGGTTGCATTTTGCCAAGAAGGAAGAGACAAAGGAGTCTGCAGCGTAGCAGTGAGCAGGCTGATTCCTTGGCTAAGCAACACTGACTTGATAAATAAATGAATGAAAATGTCTTTCTGATGGCATCTTCTTGAAACAATCAGAATACCTGGAGCTTTATTTGGTAAGTAATAAGTTTTCTGTAGAAATAGTGACTGGCATCCAGGATTTTGTTGATAAAAAGCTTATATTGAAAATATAAATGAAAATTCCAGAACTCTGGTTTTCAGACTGCTGTAATTCTGACCCCTCATTTCTGTTATTACCTGCTTCAGGTACACTTAAACACCTGTTGACAACATCTTATATTAAGAAGTACCTATTCCTTCCTTTAAAAATTCTCAGCTTCTGTTTGTTAATCAAGCTGCTTTTAGTGCAGAGAGTTCAGAAATGATTGCTGTTTTCACGAAATTAGCATCTGTTTGTTTTTGTGGCATCCAATTAAATATGATGGCCTTTTTCCAGAAGTAGGGAATTTTCATATCGTGCTTAGGCTTAAATGCTGTGGCTTTCATTTCCAACCCTCTTCTGTGTATGCTATAAATTAGAACATTTCTTATAAACTTTCATCTTCATTTTATTATAGGTTGTTGCTCAAATGTTGGCATTTAGAACACTCAGTAGACCCAGACCCCAAACCTTTAAATTGGATGATGAATACGATGATTTGAGGCAGTGGAAAAGAGTGGACCAAATGCTTTGGTTTTCTACTTTTCTTGCTATACAACTTTAAAGTATAATTAAGCAAATATTTTTCAGGGTGACTAATACTGCTGAAATGAATGAAATTATTAGTTCTTTTGGATTTTCCACTTGATTACAGGAATTTGACCTAACTTGAGAAATTCCTGTTCATGTGAAAACTTTCCCAAATGTCTGTAGTCCAACTCTCTAGAATTACCTAATAGTACACCATGGAACGAAATGAAGATGAAAAAAAAAGTCCATGCCCAATTGTAGACTTACTGTGTTTTAGAACCAGTCAGAATATAATAATAAGAATATTATTACATCATCTAATTAAACTCTTCATTTCACGAATGGAGAAACAGATTGAAAGATGAAGTGAGGTCATACAAGTTAACTAAGCATTCATTTTGATAGGCCCCCCTGAGGAGAGGCAAGCCCAGAAGATGAAGTGCTTATTATTATTATTATTATTATTACTATTATTATTATTTGAGACAGAGTCTCGCTTTGTTGCCCAGGCTGGAGTGCAGTGGCAAGATCTTGGCTCACTGCAACCTCCGCCTCCCAGCTTCAAGCGATTCTTCTGCCTCAGCTTCCCGGTATCTGAGACTACAGGTGCGCACCACCACACCCAGCTAGTTTTGTATTTTTAGTAGAGATGGAGTTTCACCATATTGGCTGGTCTTGAACTCCTGACCTCATGTTCCCCGCTTTGGCCTTTCAGAGTGCTGGGATTACAGGTGTGAGCCACCACACATGGCCAAAGTGCTAATTATTAGGTATAGTACTTGTAAAGCAAACATGTAGGAGATGGAAGAAGTGTATTTATCAAAATGAGTCTGTACTGGAGCCTGAAATACTCCTTTTCCTGATTTAAGGGAAATATTCTTGTAAAGAATGCAGTAATGTGTATCTCTGAACGTTAAGCAGAGTTACTGTTACGTTCTCACTGAAAATGGTAATTCTTCAAGTCACATTTGTTAGCTGGTTCACTTGACATTTGTTTTGTTCTCTAAAAGGTGCCGTGCAAAATTCATCTCTTTCTCTATTGCCTCCAATTATTTAAACTTGATGAAGTGTTTGTTTTTTATTTCCAATTATTTTGGGCTTTGGGGTCATGTTGGCTTCTCTCTTATTGCTGAGTGACTAAGGTAATGTTCTCCTCTCTGAGTCTTGGTTCTCCTGGTATAGTACCTATGTCACTATGCCACTAGGTTGTTATAAGGATTAAATAAAGTGCAGTGCTTGGCATATAGAAATGCTTAACAAAATTTTGCAACTACTATTATGTGTACATTGAACTTTGCAATAGGAATTCCAGGCATGTAAGTTTTTATTAATTCTATGTGCTAGAAGATGGGCCTAACAAAAGGTTAGGGAAAATTAAAAATGTAACTCAGTGGGAAAGTATTATGTTTCCTTTTGTAATAATGCTGTGAGGTACATTATCTTTAAGTCAATGGTATAAGTGCAGAGGACTAGTGAATTTCCCCATAATGCAGGGGTAGAAACTGGTGTAGGTCTGATTGCTTGTCTGTTTACAGGCATACCTCATTTTATTGCATTTTGCATTATTGTGCTTCATAGACACTGTATTTTTTACAAACTGAAGGTTTGGAGTAAACTTGCATCAGGCAAGTCTGTCTCTGTGTCACATTTTATTAACTCACAATATTTCAACCTTTTCATTATTATTATATCTATTATGATGACCTATAATCAGTGATCTTTCATGTTATTATTGTAATTATTTTGGGACAACACAAATCACACCCATGTAAGATAGCAAACTTAAAAAATGTGGTGTATGTTCTGACTGCCCCACTGACCATCTCTTTTCCTCTCCTCTAGCCTCTTCTGTATTCCCTGAGACACAACATTATTGAAACTAGACCAATTAATATAGCCCTATAATATCCTCTAAATGTTCAAGTGAAAGGAAGAGTTCTAATTTCTTATTTTAAATTAAAAGCTAGGAATGATTGAGCTTAGTGAGGAAAGCATATGAAAAGCTGAGATGGGCTGAAAGCTAGGCCTCTTGTATGAAATAGCCAAGTTGTAAATTCAAAGGAAAAGTCCTTGAAAGAAAATGATAAGAAAGTGAAAATACTTATTGCTGATATATATACAGTTTTATTGGTCTGGGTAGAATATCAAACCAGCCACAACATTCCCGTAAGCCAAATGGTCCAGAGCAAGGACCTAACTTTCTTCGGTTATTTGAAATCTGAGAGAAATGAGGAAGCTGTAGAAAAGTTGGAAGCTACAGTGGTTGGTAATAAGGTTTAAGGAAAGAAGCCATCCCTAGATCATAGACATGCAAGGTGAAGCCAGGAAGTGCTGATAGAGAAGCTGCAGCAAGTTATCCAGAAGATCTAGCGAAGATCATTGATGAAGGTGGCTACACAAACAACAGAGTTTCAAGGCAGACAAAATAGCCTTCTGCTGGAAGAAAATGTCATCTAGGACTTTGATAGCTGGAAAGGAGAAGTCAATGTCTGACTGCAAAGCTTCAAAGGAAAGGATGACTGTTTTATTAGGGGCTGGTATAGCTGCTAATTTTAAGCTAATGTTCAGTAACCGTTCTGAAAATCCTGGGGCACTTAAGAATGATGCTAACTATACTCTGTTTTATAAATGGAACATCAAATCCTGAATGACAGCACATCTGTTTACAATATAGTTTACTGAATATTTCAAGGCCCCTGTTGAGACCTACTGCTCAGGAAAACATATTCCTTTCAAAATATTACTGTTCATTGAAAACACACCTCTTACAAGAAGACTAAAGTTGTCTTCATGCCTGCTAACACAATATCCATTCTGCAGCCCATGGATGAAGGAGTCATTTCAACTTTCAAGTCTTATTTAAGAAACACATTTCATCACATTTTATCAGGCTATAGCTGCCATACACAGTGATTCCTCTAATGGATCTGGGCAAAGTCCATTGAAAATCTTCTGGACAGTATTCACCATTCTAAATGCCATTCAGAACATTCATGATTCATGGGAGGAGATCAGAATATCAGCATTAACAAAAGTTTGGAAGAAGTTGATTCCAACCCTCGTGGATGATTTTGAAGGGTTCAGGACTTCAGTGGAAGAAATAACTGTCTCATGATAAAAGTTTAAAAATGAGGAGTTGTTTCTTATGGATCAGCAAAGCAAGTGGTTCCTTGAGTGAAATCTAATTCTAGTGAAGGTGATGTAAAAAAAGGATTTAGAATGTTACATGAACTTAATTGACAAGGAAGTGGCAGGATTTGAGAGGAAGGCTTGACTCCAATTGTAAAAGAAATTCTACTGTGGGTAAATGCTATCAAACACCATTGCATGCTACAGAGAAATCATTCATGAAAGGAAGAGTCAATTGATGCCAAAAACGTCATTGTTGTCTTATTTTAAGAAATTGTCACAGCTTCTCCAGTCTTCAGCAGCCATCACCGACTAGGCAAGACCCTCCACTAGCAAAAAGATTATGACCCTCTGAAGGCTCAGATGTACGTTAGCATTTTTAGCAATAATATGTTTTTAAATTAAGATACATACATTATTTTAAAATATATATTTTGTACTTTAGTTTTTTCCATGAACATATGTTCAAAAATGTTTTTAAAACATAATGCTTTTTTTTTTTTTTTTTTTTTTTTTTTAAAAAATTTTTTTTTTTTTTTTTTTTTTTTGAGACAGAGTTTCACTCATGTTACCCAGGCTGGAGTGCAATGGCGCGATCTCGGCTCACCGCAACCTCCGCCTCCTGGGTTCAGGCAATTCTCCTGCCTCAGCCTCCTGAGTCGCTGGGATTACAAGCACGCGCCACCATGCCCAGCTAATTTTTTGTATTTTTAGTAGAGACGGGGTTTCACCATGTTGACCAGGATGGTCTCGATCTCTTGACCTCGTGATCCACCCGCCTCGGCCTCCCAAAGTGCTGGGATTACAGGCTTGAGCCACCGCGCCCGGCCTGCTATTTTCATATACACTGAGAAACAAATAGTGTGACTCACTCTTTATTAAGATGTTCAGTTTATTTATTTATATTTTTTTGTAGAGACAGGGTCTTGCTATATTGACCAGGCTGATCTTGAACTCCTGGTCTCAGGGGATCATTCTGCCTCACCCTCCCCAAATGCTGGGATTGCAGGTGTGAGCCACGACACTAGGCTGAGATACCAACTTTTTTGCAGTGGTTTGGAACCAAACCCACAATATCTCCAGTGTTTGTCTGTACCTCAAAAAGGCCAAGAGTTTACTGCCTACAATCTACTAAGTAATCAAGTAAGCATGTATGTCTTGGAAGCTACGGGTTAGTGAATGCTGAAGCCCTTATTCTTACAAGGAATGCAGAGCAATTTGAAACTAAATAGTTCTCAGTCTGGCCTACTATTTGCTTTTTTAGTCTTATCCCCAGATTCCTTCCCAGTTGATAATCTATGCTTCATTCTAAATGAACAGTTGATTGTTTTCCAAACACATCACAATATTTTCTCACCTTGATACTCATTGTCCATGCTGTTCTATTTATCTGGAATGCCTTCCCTAGCCATCTCTAGCATCAAAACTGTGGCTGTACATGATGCCCTCCCTTATTATATAAAACTTTCCTTGTAATATCTTTCTTGATTTCCCATAGTTTGGTAAACTGTAATTATTTTGGATTCCTGTGAATGATTCTCTCTGTATGGTATCTCAGAAAAGAAGTTCTTTTATATGTACTTTAATAACAGCCTAGCTCAATGATGCACGTAGTGTATTTATTTTTTCTTGTCTGAAATATTTTCAGGATAGAAACTGCATCTTACTTGGTATCAGACTTCCCTGTCTTGCAGAGAGGCTTGTATTTTGTAGACACTCAATAAATATTTCTTGAATTGAATTAGGAGAGTAAAAGGAATGTTCAGTTTTTGCAAATGCTATTAGGTAATCTGACACTCTACTCTGCGGCCCATTGTTTTAACTCTGGATGCTCTGGCCAGGACAATCATTATTTCATAGAGTCCCTTGGGACTGTGGCAAGCTATTAACTTCTGTGCTTGTTGTAATCCAAGGCACAGGCATCAGCGCTGATGGCGTTATGTTCAGGGGTGTGAGCAAAGAACATGTTTTAAAATGAGGAATCCCCATGGAAATTCAGGCAGTAGAGATCAACAAAATAAAAATGCAGAAGGTGGCTGCTGGGTGAGACAGGAAATGAACACCTTGTGAAGATTAGGCATTCCACTGAGAGAGGGGAAATGTGGAAAATGAGTCAAGAGTAATTGTGCAGCTATTTCATCACTGACACTTGGAGGTATATTGTTGTGTGTGTTGTTTTTAATGAAGTGTGCTTTTATAGTGCTGACGTTATTATCTGGATGAGGAAGTCTTCTTTAGTATTATTGTCATCTCAGCTTTCTGCAACCAACTAAATTAAAATACAGTAATGAAATGGGACAGTGGGATAAGAAAGAAAACCAGATGACTCTGACATGTGACCCCAACCTGAACTTACTGCTTTTCTAGTTTTCGGTATACTCAAATCAAAATAGTGTCTAATGTAATGCTTGCAGGGGCTGGGGGGATTGGACAGAGGAATAACGTATTTAGTTAATAATGGGGTATGTCCTGAGTTCAGTACTGTTACATTATTAGAATATGTGAAATCAGTGTTTCTCAACAAGAGTCCCAAAGCATCAGTGAGCTCTCTAGTAGTTCATGGACTTACCATTTGCAGTCCATTAATATTTATCATAGGATATCATAGATGCTTTGGATTCTGATATGAATTAATCATTGAATGTAATAAATAAAGCTTTATTTTATTGGTGTTGCATGAAAGTAGTTCTGTTCTTTAATTCTTATATGTTTGATTTTTTTAGTAAACAAAGAATGAGAGAGATGAGGGTAATTATATCAAGCCAGAGTGTGCAGTAGGTAATTTGGGAAATATTTTGGTTTTCTGACAAAAATTAATGGAGGGAAAAAGTAAAAATTATTTTTAGGCAGATGTGAAATTATTTTAACTTCCAAAACCATGTTATTATAATAGCTCTCTAGACAATTTTCTAAGGATAATAACATTTATGTCCTGGGTAATTGTATCATAATAAAATAAATTTATGTCACTCCTTAATTCAGATAGTTTTAACTACCATATTTTTATACCTCTCTTTTAGATGATTTACAGTTAGTAAGGATGATCACCAAAAGTAATTTCTGAGTTAGATTAAATGATCAATTAGTTTTTAAAATAGTTGCTTTTCTTCTCTAATTTATTGAAAATGAAAAACTGATATAAGATATAATTCATGTATAGTTAAATCATAAGAGATTTCAGTTATATGAGGGGACATCACAAGAAAGTCAACCATGTTTATTGAGCACTATTGAGGATATACTAGTCACTACACAAGATGCCAGCATTAGATAAGGTTAGCTGGCTCTGAACCGGCATCAGTATGCACAGCAAGTCAACAGAGAGTCGTTCTCAGTGTAGGCCCATGCTAGCGATCAGCACAGGGTTGGGTTGGAGGTAGCCAGCAGAGGCATGCTTGAGGAGATGGCCCCTAAGCATCTGAGCTGCTGAGTGTGGAATAGGATTAGGAGCTGTCCAGGTGACCCAGATGTAACAAAACATGTACGCTGGCACAAAGCAGATATTGCACCTTTCCATGGACAAAAGCTCCCACTTTCTCACCTTGCCTCATAAGTGAATTCACTTTACATTGCCGAGCAGTTAACATTTAGGCATATATAAGAGAAGAGTATGTTTATAATTTAATATTTAGTCTAAGTAAAAATTAAACTTACTTTCAAAGATTATAACTTTAAGTGGTTAATATTAAAATACATTTATTCAAAGGATAGGAACTTTAAAGTGTTTTGGATCATGGATTGGTTGTAATAAAAATATGAGTTTCTTCCACATGTAACTATCTAACAGAGATATTGGCTTTTAAATAATAAAACTTGTGTATTCTAAATTAGTAAAGGAAAAATCATGGCTTTCCTGTTTCATTCTTGTGAAAGAACTTTGGCATCAGATAACACCTTGAACCAGTTTATTCCACCTCTTTAGTCTCAGAATACTCTTTTAGAAAACAAAGATAGCTTCACAGAAAGGTGGAGAAGAATATCTAAAAGGTGGAGAGAATATATAAAATGACCTTTGCATATAGTAGTCACTCAGTAAATATTTGTACACTGATAAATGAACCTAGTAGTCACGATATTAATTTTTTTCCTTCTAGTTGAATTTATATCATTCCAGGAGACATCAGACTCGTAAGTTTTTAGAACTTGAAAAATCCTTGGCTTTGAATTTAGAAAGGATTTCTTAAATAGATCACAGAAACAAGACCATAATATAAGAAATGGTCTATAAGTTTGATTTCATTTAAGAAAAAAAATCTTGCCTATAATTCATAGCTTTTAGATTAATCAAACATCAGGATCCAGAATATATATTTTTAAAACCTTTACTTATCAACAAGTAAAGGAGCAATCAACCTAATAAAAATATGGATGTAATATATTAAGAAGCTGTTACAGAAGAATAAACTCTAGATGTTTAATAACTATCTAACAGAGGCATGCTTGAGGAGATGGCCTCACTAATAATCAGGAAATACAAATTAAAACCAGAAAGAGAAGCCATTTTATATCCATCAAACTGGCAAAAATTAGAATGTCTATTTAGTACCAAATTTAGTTGTCATGTAGAGGAAAAGAAACTCATCCTTTGCTTGTGAGAGTTTCAGTTCATTTATTTCAGAAAGCACTTTAACAATACATTTAAATCTGTAGGAGCCCCACTCAACCTAAGAACCTCAATCCTGGCTATGTACTAGATTATTGAGTAGCTCTTACATATATGTATCCTACAAATATTTATTATGTCTATATTATATATATATATTTACACATTATCTCTTAATTACCTTTATTGTGTTTTGGAATTATTCACAATTATATAGCTAATATTTAATTGTTTTAAGTGTCTCTGTCCTCATGTACTATCCCTTTCAGAGCCTTTATTTCTGTGCAACATTATTTTCTCTCTATTTTTATTTTTCTTTTTTTGAAACAAGGTCTCACTCTGTCACACAGGCTGGAATGCAGTCTTGCAGTCATAGCAGCTTTGACCTCCTGGGTTCAAGCAATCCTCCCACCTGAGCCTCATGAGCACTTGGGATTATAGGCTCATGCCAACATGCCCTGCTTTTTAAAAAAAATCTTTTTTTTTTTTTTAAATAGAGGTGAGGTCTCCCTATGTTGCCCAGGCTGGTCCTGAACTCCTGGGCTATGTAATTCTACCACCTTGGCCTCCCAAAGTGCTGGGATTACAGGCATGAGCTACCCAAAGTTGGCCCATTATTTTCTTTAACATTTTTTAAAGGCTACTTTTTAAAAGACTAGGATACATGTTTCTCTGTACCTAGCCTTCCTTCTTTTTATTAACATAAGGTTGATGTGGGTGGTTACTTTTTCTTAAAATTCATGTGATTTTCATACACCAGTTCTGGCTTCTTGATTGGTTTTAATTTTATAGTAGCAGTTTGCCATATTTCCTTTTCAGCAAAGATTGGTGTTAATAATGCCTAGAATTTTGAGTGCTATTCATTTATATTATTGGAAACCTTTTAAAAAGACTTACAAAAGAACTAATTCTTCCCATGATGCTCATTAGTAACTCCCATTAATATAAATGATGGCTCCCAGGTTCCTGATGTGGAGAGTCTAGTGATGAAATACTAGAAGTGTTAACTGTAGTTAGTTATGGGAATTTACTGTTGTAAATTAATTAAACACACCAATAAGCAACAGAAGCTTTTTATTATTTTAATTTGTATAAATATAAGGTTGGTAAGCTAATGAGAAGTGGCAGGTCTCTTGGAGTTTGATTGACACCTATACTTAAACTCTTTTAAATGTGTAGATGACGAATTTATTGAGACAACTTCTGTTGTAAGATATTCCATACAGGGAATATTTATTTTTGAGTGTGTAGTGTATAATTTTGTCATTTCCAGCTTTAAAAAATTAGTTACTAGGGGAAAATCTTTTTAGAAGCCACCTTCTAATATTGAATTTGCTGAGTCATATTCTGTATGAGCAGTAAAGAATTTTGTATTATATTCTGGTTTCTGTATAAATCACAAAATGGAAAGCTCATAGTTGCTTAGTGTTAAATGTGTGCTCTGAATGAGGAGACCCCCCCCCCAAACAGGCTTTGTGTGAGCAACATGGTTGTTTATTCACTCACGTGCAGGTGGGCTGAGTCTGAAAAGAGAGTCAGTGGAGGGCAGTGGGATAGGAGTTGGTTTTATAGGTTTGGGGTAGGCAGTGGAAAGTTACAGAACTTACAGTTTAGGGCAGTTTTTGCAAGCTGGGAGGGGGTCATAGGGTCGGGAGTCATGAGGTTGACCAAGATTGGTTACAAAGTTTGATTGCCTTATCAATTGAGGCAGGAATAAGGAACAATAGTAGAATATCTGAAGTTAATTAGGCACCAGAGGGATTGATCATTTTCCCCCTTTTCATGGTCTTCCAGTTACTTCAGATTTTCCAGGAGGCCATCCAGAGGTGTACATGTGGGACATGGGATTTGTCATGGCTCAACTTAGGGTATGGCCTGTTGTGCAGCCAGTTCAAAGAACCTTGCACTTAGAAGGAATTTGATAAATAGCATGTTATTTCATTCAGCAATTTCTGTGGGAAAATGATAGATAGTATTCCTTTCTAAGAGGATGCAATTGGTTTAAAAAATTTTCCCTTTCCATTTTTGTATTATTTTCATTGGAACCTGACCTGTTTTGTAGTATACAATTTGGAATAGACACTTAACTCAGTTTTGTATTATTAAATACTAATTCAAAAATCAAGATTCATGGTCTCAGAATGATAAATGTACAAATGAACCTGTTCACCTATTCGTAGATTCACTAAATGTTTAATTAGTACATAGTATGTTACAGATATTATTCTGTTGATAGGTGTTTGTGATTTAGTAAAGAACAATAACAACAATTAAAAATGTTCTGTCTTTAAAATAAATGGACAGTTTAAAATAAACTCCATAAGTACTTCTGAATATCTACCAAATGAATAGACTTTATGCCATATATTTTTATGAAACAGACTAAGAAAGTAAGCATATTATCAGCTTATTATCCAGTTTCAGAGATAACAAAAAATCATCTGGTTTCATGCCTTTCATTTAATAACACTCTCTACTGGTATGCCCTTGTCTCATGAGTAAATACATTGCAAGATTCATTAGGTATCCCCAGGGGTAGAAAGAAGTACAGTATGATTTTAAACAAAAACAAGTTTGGTTGATAGGTGGTTTGGGACCTGTCTCAAGCATCAGTTTCTCAGTAAGGGTAAAGGCTTGATAATGGACTTGAAAGTACTTTTTAAAGTTTTAGGATCGAGTTAAAAATTACTTTGCTCAGCATATCTACTTAGTGTTTAGTGCTCATTCCTGCAAAAATATACTAAATCAGGACCTAGTTGTTTGACAAGACTGAAGCAAAGGAACAATAAGTAGTGTTTTTCCACTCAACTAGCCAATGAAATAAAAGGTTAAAGTGTTAAATTAGGCTGGGCACAGTGGCTCATGCCTGTAATTTGAACACTTTGGGAGGCCAAGGCAGGAGGATCACTTGAGCCTAGGAGTTTGGGACTTCATACTGAGACCCCATCTCTACAAAAAATAGACAAATTAACCAAGGGTGATAGCAGGCACCTGTGGTCCCAGCTACTCAGGAGGAGGCTGAGGTGGGAGGATCAGTTGAGCCCAGGAGGTCAAGGCTGCAGTGAGCCATGATCCTGCCACTACCCCACTTCAGCTTGTGCAACAGAGTAAGACCCTGTCTCAAAAAAAGAAAATTAAATTAGAAATACCATGCCTGATTTATTGTCATGAGTTTCACACGCAGTTGTGTATAAAAGAAGTTACGGGACATGGAAAATGAGTGAGAGGTATCAACATATATCTAATGGGAATTCTGGGAAGATTAGAGGGCATAGAAAGAAAGAAATATTCAAAACATAGTGGCTGAGTTTTTAAAAAACAGTATTAAGAACAAAAAAAGGAGACAGGTGCCATACAGATTGAAAACTCATAAAAACATACTTTGAACGGTTTTTAAAAGGTAGGTGGAGTAGTCTTTTTTAGAAATAAATATAAAATAACAAAATTGATCCAAAAAGAAATGGGAAAACTGAATAGGAGCTGTTTCCAGAGTATATCAGCATAGATATCTTAACCAACACTGAAACTGCTTGGAAAAAACAAATTCTTTAATGTAGAATAAAGAATACTTAGGTCAAAAACTGAGTAAAGACAAGAACCTAAAGAAATAAGGTGAACACTGAAGCCAGCTTTTTCCTTGAAAACATTTAATTAAATAAATGTGAATTTGATAAAACAACTTGAACAAGACAATAGAAAAAACAAAAGTTATAGACAAATGTCTTTCATACCAAGTTGCCACTTTTGTATGAAAGACATACGAAACAAAACATATGCAAGCTGAATTTAGCAATTCAGGAATGACTCAGTGGCTCAACATTTAAAAAGCTTTTCATGTAACTCATCCATTATCAGATTAAGAGAAATATCATATGATCATTTCAATAGATACAAAAAAGCATTCAATAAAATTGGTTACTTATTTAGAAAGGCAATATAGGTTTTGATTAGGAGCATAAATTCTCAGTTGGGTGCAGTGGCTCCTGCCTATATAATCCCAGCACTTTGGGAGGTTGAGGCGGGCAGATTGCTTGATCCCAGGAGTTAGAGACCAGCCTAGGCAACATTTCAAGACTTTGTCTTTACAAAAAAAAAAAAAAACTAATCAGCCAGGTATGGTGGTGTGCCTGTTGTCCCAGCTACTCAAGAGTCTGAGGTAGGAGGATCACTTGAGCCTGGGTGGTTGAAACTGCAGTGAGCTGTGTTCACACTACAGGTATTGATCGACTTATGATCTATGCAACTTACGACCATTCGACTTTACGACCACAATCACTAGCCACGACTGCTCTGCGTCTGGCAGTGCAAACGTTGCCCAGCTGGGCGTATGACAGTGCGGACCAGCTTCCGGCAGCACTACCATCTCCGTGTGCACCATTTCAACTGTACATATAGCCTACTCAACTTACGACCAAATTGTGTTACGACTGGTCTGCCGGGCCCAATCATGGTCGTAAGTCGAGCACTAGCTGTAGTACACTCCAGCCTGGATAACAGAGCAAGACCCAGTCTCAAAAAAAAGGGGAGGGGGTCTTAAATTCTGGAACCAGATGATGTGAGTTTGAATCCAGACTGTTATTTAGCGTAAATGGTAGGCAGAATTTGAAACGGCACTCAAGATATCCACTATCCTGGTGTACATGTCCCATATAATATCTTTCCCTTCAGTGTGGGCAAGACTTGTGAATATGTAGTCAGCCCTCTCAATCTGCAGATTCAACCAGCTACGGATGGAAAATATTTAGACAAAAATAAACATAAAATAACAATACAGAAATTTTTAAAATGCAAATTTAAAAACAACTATTTATATAGCATTTGCATTGGATTAAAGTAATTTAGAGATGATTTAAAGTATATAGGACTTATGTACATAAGTTATATTTGTAGGTTATATATAGCCTACAGGTTATATAAAAATACCAATTTTATATCAGGACTGGAGCTTACTTGGATTTTGGCATTCACAAGGGTCCTGGAATCAGTCCTCCACAGATACCAAGAGATGAATGTAATAGGATTTTACTCCCGTGATTAAGGTTCCTAACCATTTGACTTTGAGTTAATATAAAGCAAAATTAAATGTGTAGGCCTGATCTAATCAAGTGAGCCCTTGAGAGCCAAGAAGCAGTAGCAGATGCTCTTCTGCTAACCCAAAAGAAAGCAAACAGAACTCCTCATGGAGGGAGCCATGTGGATAGGACCTGAGGGTGGCTCCTGAGAACTGGGAATGAAATATGGCTGACAGGTAGTAAGGAGCTAGCTCAGCCTTACAACCACAAAGAACTAAATTCCGTCAGCAACCTGAATGAGTTTGGAAGATGACCCTGAGCTGCACATGAGAAGCCTGACTAACATCTTGATTTTAGACTTCGTAGATCCTGAGCAGAGAACACATCTATACTGTCTGTAGATTTCTGACCTACAGAAACCATGAGATAGTAAATGAGTGTTGTTTTAAGCTGTTAAGCTTGTTTTATTTTTTTAAAGCAGTAATAGAAAACTAATACATAGTGTGACTTTGGACAAGTTACTTGATCACCCTGTGCCTTACTCTCATTGTTAAATGGACACTTCATAGGGCGTCTAGGTGGATTTGCAAACTATTAGAGTAAGAAAATTCAGCACATTTGTTAGATATAAGTTCAGCAGGAAAATCAGTTAGATTCTACACATCAGCAATAACCAAATTGAAAATGAGTTCAATAGAAGCACCTAGCAATATGGTTAATAAAATGGGTGAGTCCAGGCGTGGTGGCTCATGCCTATAATCCCAGCACTTTGGGAGGCTGAGTCAGGTGGATCATCTGAGGTTGGGAGTTTGAGACCAGCCTGGCCAACATGGAAAACCTGTTTCTACTAAAAAATACAAAAAATCAGCCAGATGTGGGGGTGGGTGCCTGTAGTCCCAGCTACTTGGGAGGCTGAGGCAAGAGAATTGCTTATACCCGGGAGGGGGGGGTTGTAGTGAGCCAGGGTCATGCCATTGCACTCCAGCCTGGGCAACAAGAGCAAAATTCCGTCTCAAAAATAAATAAATAAAAGTAGAAGTGTGAAAGACCTTTATCAAAGAAAAATATAAAACATAAAATGATAGTGAAAAACACAAAAGATCTGAATAAATGGATGCACACACATATATACATACCAAGTTGTATGGATATATGCTATGCCTTATGCTTCTCTGATTTGGCGTAACACTATTTGTATATATTTTTTTTAATTGTTTTTGAATTTGAAATAATTCATTGCAGTATATTGTAAATCTGTTTTTCCCCAGGCGTTATCAAGTGCTTTCTGCTTATAGTCAAGTAGAAGAGCTTTGGCCCATAATGACTAACTAAAATATGTAAATAACAGCGCTAGATCTGCAGCAAAGTAATAGAAGAAGCACAACACAGCGGATTTTAAAATACAAGTGTTACGTGGAAATAGTGAGAAAACATGGGGTAGTAGTCAGCAGGCAAGGAGGGTTTGGTTGAAGTTACTTTACAGTAAGAGGAATATCATGCACATTACTGCAACCCTAGGAGGATTGACTAACGATTATATTAAAGTACATCAGATGAATTTGGTGAGTGAAAATTTTAGCGCATAAATAGCAAAAAAACAAAAAGAAGGGGAAAAAAATCTCCAATGTAAGAACCCTTAGGGAAAATGGTTAAAAGACAAACCACTCAGTCAAAAAATGAGCAAAGGGTATTACATCAATCATGTTTCAGTCAGAAAAGCAGAATCAATGTGAATATTATGGTGTGATGAATTTATTATAGTAACAAGATCATATGTAATTGTGGAAGAAGCTACAGAAATAAGAGTCCAAAAGCAGGGCCTGGAGATAAGAGAAAAGTCACTAACCAGCCCTTCCGAAGCTCTGGTGCAGGTAGACAACTCAGGCAAAGAAGTAGGAAGCGAGGTGTACCCAGCTGCTGAGTGGAACCCCAGAGGAGGGCAGGTGGAGCCATCTATGGAAGGCTGTTGCCACTGCATCCAGTAGTGGGAAGGAGTTAATACTGGACGGCAGGGGCCAGCAGCTGGGAACAAGAGCTAGATGCAGAATGAAAGCACAGAGACCAAATGGAATCTGCAAGCAGCCTTGCGTCTGTGTCTTACTGGGTCTAATCACCAGGCCCTGTCACCATGCCAGTGTAGTGGCTGCTGCAGTGGCCAGTTATTATCTTTGGAAGACAGCAAAGTGACTTCTATCTTCCAAATCTTACCCAAATTTATCTTTTGTTTATCTGTAACCTGGATCTATATAGGCAGTGGTCTTCTGGGAAGTATTTCCAGCTTAGCCAAGTTGACGCACATTTTTATCCATTGTAAGTAAAAACTTACAATGGATATAAATAGGCCTTGTATTATATTCTAGTAATACAAAGATCAATAGCAATAGTAGTAATCACTCAAAAAATTATAGTTGCTCTTGGTATCTTTCAGGTGCTATTCTAAATTTTATACACATTCTCACACATGAATTTTTACAAAAGCAGTATGGGATTAATGCTGTTATTATCTACATTATATTGACAAACTGTGTCACAGAGAATTCAAGAAAAAAAATTCCAAGGATACATGTTGTTCCCTAGGGTTGGCAGCACCAGCAATTTGTCAGAATCTGGTGAAATGGTTTCTAGTACATACTGTTTAGAGGTATGTCCCCTAGAGAAACTTGCTCAAAGGAGGGCATATAAAGATGTTAAGTACACCATTATTTGTACTGGTGAAAAAATCAGAAACAGCCTAAATCCCCTTTAGTAAGGGAGTGGAGAAATAAAATGTCGAACATCCATAAGATGGAATACTAATTAGAAGTTCAAAGGAATATTTTAGATACATATATAGACAAAAATAGCTCTCAATAAACAGTATGGAGTAAAAAAAAAGTAAGTTGCAGAATGGTATGTATGGTTCATTACTTTTCGTAGAAACACTTACATTTTAAAAGTATAAAAAGTGTTAACACAGATACTAGCCAAATTTGTAAAAGCAGTGGCTAGTGGAGAGAGGATATGACAGCTGCTCTTGATTGCCTAACCATAGCCATTCCTGTTTCCCAAGAGCTCCATATTGTTAGTAATTAACTCTCTTCTTTACCATATGGAAAGTGGGTTCCAGTCTCAGTGCCAGGGAGTGAACCACAATTGGCTTTTGACTAATCATGGTGATTCCATTCCACTCAACAGTGATGGATTTAGGAGTTGATTCATAATTCTGGCCAGTTCTATGGGGTACTGCTGGGAATAGTTTTATGCACTAAGACAGACAGTTGGCTGCGATACTGGTAATATTGAATTTCTTGATCTGGGTGCTAGTTTCAGAAAACTTTTAATTCTGTGAAAATTAAGGGAGTTTGCCCTTATCTATCTGTATGTTATACTTCAATAAAAAGTTTATGTATAAAAACAGAGACACAGGAAAAAAGTCTCCATTTTCTACTGGATATTGTCTCTATGGATGAGACCTGATTGTGTGCCAACCATCCTGTGATCATGAATGGGCCTTGCCCATTCTTCTAAGGATGGCAGAGTGGAACGATGGGAAGACCTGGGTCCCAAATAATGTCATAAAGTTTCTGAGTTAGCCATTTCTGGAACCAGTCTGTTTCTATTCCTTTTCTCCTTTAAGTCAGTGATTGGGTTTTTCTGTTACTTGAGGTTAAAATAATCCTAACTAATCAAGGAAAGGGGAGTCCTAGAATTGTTAAGCAAAGAAGGTTCATTTGATCTTAATGTTTTATTTCTTTTAACTAAAAAATAATATCTGTTGCTAAATCTGAGTAGTGAGTATGTAGGTCATTATTCTCTACTTTTAAAATGAAGTGGGTACTATTATTTTAAATGTCCTTTAACTTAATAAAACAAAGGAAGAAAAATACAGATGAGTTATTGCTCATCAGAAACAAAAATGAGAGAGTGATTATTATGAGGTGAGGGACAATGGGGAAATAACATTTCTCAGCAAATGAATCAAGAACCAATTTGTTTATGTTCATTTAATAAATACTTAGTGGACTTTACTGTGTATAAGCTACTGTGACATTGTGTTTGGACCTTAAATTTGAAATCACTAGGGTTTTTTGGTGAAGAGCATATTAATATATTGGCATATGTCTTCAATAGGATGTTGTATGTTCTAGAGGATACCCATATGTCTGGGCTAAAGTCTGTATTTTCAATTAGAGCATCTCTAGTATTATATTCAAATTTGGCAAAAAAAAAAAAAACTTACATAAGTAGATTTGTATGATACAGAAACATGATTCCATCATTTAGCCAAGTAAAATACATAAAACAAATTATTCTTACCTCTAGTAGAAATGTATGTAGAATTTTGACTCCTAAGTTTGTATTATTTCTTGAGATAGTAACCATGCTCAACCCTCAAATTATAACATACATATGTATGTGATTCTAAGATATGATAATTTAAAGAACACCTTTGGTTAAAAATACAAACTGCAGTGTAAGACTTGAGATGGAATCCAGCTCTTTATCACCTTAACCCTGGGCAAATCACTTCTGCAAGCTTCTATATGGGGAATAGTGTCATTATGAAGTTTGTAGGTAATGGAAACCTCAAATTCCCAATGACTTAAACAAAGTTATATTATCATGCACAAAAAATCGAGGGATCAGTAATCCAGGGCTGGAGTGGCAGTTCTGTCAGTGCTTCAGGAAATGCAGGGTGCTTCACGGTCTCTGCTCTGCCATCCCTGGAGTGTGGCCCTCATGGTCCAAGATGGTTGTGGGAATGTCAGTCATTATGCAGCCAGCAGGAAATGGGCATTCCTCCCTCCTCTAAGGACTTCCACATTCTCCACTCTCCATAGGAGGTTGAGAAATGTCTTTTTTTCTAAGTGGCTTTTAAACTTCAGGGGTTCTGTTACCAACAGAAGAAGAGGAGAATGGGTGTTGTGGCACAGTCAGCAGTCTGCCACAGGGTGGTTTTAAGAGTTAAACCATGCATGTAAAGCCCAGCACACGGAGCCTGACGTGGGAACACAGGCTGCCATTTTAATCCTCAGTCGTGAACTTCAAACTTCTGACTGAACAAATGTGCTTATCTTTTCTCACCAAAATGCCACTGAAATAACAGTACAGGCATTACAATTTAAAAAGCATAAATCCCATAGTGGCAAAAGGAACAGGAGAGGCCACCTCCAGAGCAGAGAAATTGTGAAATCAACAAAATTGTGAGAACTGAACAGCAGGTGAAAGAGTAGCAACTGATTTAGCAGGCTGGAAAAATGAAAGTCTAAGAGCTTGCAAGGGGGAAAGTTAAGCAGCAAGCTGATTCATGCTGTAGAAGTCCAAAAAGTCCCAGAGTTGGAGGCCAGGAGTCTTTGAAGATGAGTCGGGTATATCTGGAAGTCTGTATTAGAAGCTAGTATCCCCTCACAGCCCCTCTCATGCAGCTACCTCTCCCTACACCAGCAGAAAACCTGAAGTTTACTCTTGAGAGGTCGGACCAGACTAACCTTATATTCAGGGACAACTAGAATAACTGAGTGAGGGCAGAGGTGCCAGCTGAAAAAAGGAATTGATTGTATATACAAGAACGTGGAAACTGATCCAAGAGAAAATACATACAGCTTCTTAGAGTTGTACATCTCCATGTGAAACTGCCAGACCTCCTCTAATAACCCCAGAGTGAAACCTGCCTTTTGGCCAATCCTGTCCATGTACAGCTTTCAATATGTATGCTCTTTAGTTCCTTGCTTTTAAAAATGATGAGCCAAAGAATTGCCAGACATTTGGGGAAACTTCTCATATGAAATATAGAAGCCAAAATCATCAAAAAGAAATGTGGAGGGAAGAAAGACCATAGGAATCAATAAAAAGCAATAGTTTGATATTTGTTGGTCTTTTTTTAAGAGACTTTAAATAATATCCTCAAAGAGACAAGGGAAAGTACTGTATCCAAACACGAAAACAAGATGGTATAAAAATGAGCATTCATTAAAAGATGAAGCTTGGCAAATTAAAATGATGGAAGTTTTTAAATAATTCAACAGAAGGTTGGAAGGTAAAGTTGTTTTCCTCTTTGAAAAAAAAAAAAGCCAAACATAGAGATCAAAGAAAAGATAAGATATTAGAGGAATTCATCAAATATTTGATGATCCAACAATCCACATAGCAGTGAGTGCAAAAAAGAAACAGAGGAAAGGAAAGGTGGGAAATTATCCGATAAATAATAATGCAAGAAAAATTCTAAAAATACTTCATTTCAAATGGAAAGAGTCCAGCGAGTGCCTAGCACAATAAAGTTTCACAAGCCCACACTAAGGCACATCACTGTGAAATTATGGAATTCTGGAGGTAAAGTGAAGATTCTAAAACCTTGCAGAGAAAAAAGAAAATACAAAGGAATAGGAGTCATAATATCCAACTCCTCAAAGGCAACACTGAAAGGTAGAAAGCAATGGAACAATCCTTCAGGGTTCTGAGGGAAAATTATTTCTATAACCTATATTTATATCAAACTATCAGTCAAATAAAAGGGCAGAAAAAAGACTTTTCAGGCATGAAAGTCCCATGCACCTATCCTAGGAAACTTCTGGAAGATATGCTCTATTAATACAAAGGAATAAACCAAGTAAGAAGAAAACATCATTCAAGGAAAAGAAGGGGTCTCAGGGTGAAGGGAAACCATAGATGATCATCTTCCCCGCTGGCCAATGGAGCAGGAGAACGAAGGCACCAAGAAAGAGTGAAGCTGAAAGATAATTTAACCACAGCAAGAGGGAATTTTCATTGCTTCCAGGGGTTCTGGGAATAAATTAGTGAGAGGCACATAAACTTAGCAAATGAAAAAGCTAGGTGGTTATTAACTCCAGGGAAAACCAAGTTTAAAAGAATTAAAATATACATTATATAGCTCAGCTCAAAAAAGTAACCTGGTTATAATACTGTAATGTTGCATACTGATTTAACCAAGAATTATGATGTTGACCCTACCGAGAGGATGGGAGGAAGGGGAAGTGCGGGTATTTTGGAAGAAGTGGGGAAGCAGTGTGTAAGAGAGCTATATCCTCATCTCACCCAGTATGTTGTCAGTAGATCATTTTTAAAGCCATAGAGTCAAGAAACAGGAATATAAGGATATTAATTAGAAACATATAGGGAAAATACTAGGGGAAAAAGGCAGCTTAAAGTGATGAGAATAATAAGCTTGGAGGTCTAGGAATGGAGATAAAGCTCTAGGGCATTTTAACTAATAAACATGTAAACTGATGTTTTTAATATCAGGCTTACAGAACAATTTGATTTTTTAAACCATAAATATGTTTTATTTTGATAAAAGACATTAATTTTTAATTGCTTTTGGTGGCTTCATTTATACAAAGTCTTTGCAAACTAATAATACAATTCAATGAACATGTATTCAATACCTGCTCTATTAGAACATTGTACAAGAGACAGACATGTAAACATATGATTGTAAAACAAAGCCTAATGTAATTACGTGCTCCCAAATGCTGAATAAATACTGATATCTCATGGAAGCACCTCACTTCTTTCGGGACTAGGGGAAGGCTTCAGAGAGGATAGAGCATTTGCATTGGGCCCTGAGGGGTGAGAGCAATCTGAATAGGAGTTTCAGTGCCAGCTGTGGCCGGTGTTGTCAGGTCCCACCGTCAGTGGAAAAGGAGATGTGTGTAGTAGGAAAAGAAGTCTGGTGGAGCTGTGGGAGGCTGTTTTGACTTCTCTGCCTCTCCTAGACATTTCTATTAGTCATTTCTTCCTGAGGATTTTCTCCTCCCTGCCCTATCACCCAGACACTCTTAATTTTAGTATTGACTTTACCATGCTGAGTTATATTGTGGTTCTCTTGCCACTGGCACCCTGCCTCTTAAACTTTGGTCTAATTTAGAGGACAAGGGAAGGGAGAAGAAAATCTTGGTTTCACCTGGCCAGATGTAAATTCCTGAATATAAAGATAGGAACTCCCTTCCCTGACCTCATAGGATTCTAGATGTAACTGTTATCTTTTTTTGAGGCATTAAGATTAAACTGTCATTTTCACAGTTTGAACGTAATTTTTAGGACCCTAAAGAGTAATATAAGACACATCTAATTTTTTCAAGGAAGTATAATAGTTTCATAACTGTAAAATATGTATTTCTCTGTGAAGATGCTTTTCAGAAGTAATTGGACAAGTCATTATGGTGTGTGTACATGTGAAACATCCTCCAGCTTTAGGATTTTGTGCCCTAGATTTGTTTTCTTTTATATTGTTGGGTCCAAAAGAGGAAAGGCTGACTTAGAACTAAATAGCAGAACTAAACCATATGTTTTATACCAAATTAGAAACAGGTGAAGGTTGTTAAAATCCAGCAAGCACTTAGAAAAGCTTGAGACACAGGTTTGTATTAAAGGCAGGTGGTTATATGTGCAATAAAAACAGTCACCAGCACACTGGCTTATTGATACATATGTGATTGATCCTTTTGGATAAAAACAAGGAGGAGTTAATAAATCACTGCACATAGCTATAAAGATGTTTGGGCTTGAAAGCCTAGCCTGTAAGAGCAAATGTGGACCCTGAAGGAAATTTATGAAGCCTAGATCCTTTTAGCTTTACTTAACAGCTAACATCTGACTGACCCAGGGGGCTCATGGAAATTTATTGCTGGGCCATTCAAATATTTAAGCTGTTGTGTGATGCAGAACAGGTAAAGATTAGCCCAATAACAAATATGAGGCTATAAAATAAAATGAGATTTCGATGACTTGTAAGTACTTGTCAGAGGTCAGCACCAAATGACTGGTCAGAAATGGTAAAAACTTGTTGATAATTAAAGCAGATTGATTATGACAACGTAGATGTTTGCATTGGTTGCTGTCAGATCAGTGATCCTTGGAGTTTCCTCCTCCTTTGAAGTCCATACTTAACAAAATAACTTAGGGGCCTCTAAATTGCCTTTTTGTGCCCTGGAATTGGGCAAGATGATGAATTGAGGTGATTCCTTTTGCAATTTTATAATTGAAATATGTCTTTCTCAAATGCATTTCGAATATAATGCGATTCCTAGACAGCATAGTCACTTTAGAAAGCTGACTTTAGCTAACTTATGTATGGAGTTTTGAGCATTGACATCCAGAACTTTTACCAGAGTGCAGGTAAAAGTTTTTAGACTTTGTGATAGATGATCTAAAATTAGCCTTTAAAACTTAAGTATTTTAACAGATTTATGCATACCATTATTGAAAAGTTGATTTAGTAGAACTAAGTGGATGTAAGAAGCATGGCTGTGCTGCAGCCAAGCAGGCATAGGACAGCAGGCATAGGCCGAGGGAAACAGCCTAGATGACTCAGCGGGATTGGGGCGCAAGTGCACAGTCCCATGTTTTACATAATAGCCATGTAGACACAGCATAGAGAAGCTCCCCACCTGGCTCTCAGTCACTGTTGTTTGTGTAGTGTATAAATGTAACACTGACCGTGTGAAAGGGCTGCTGAATAAAGCCTTGTCTCATTTACCTGCTGTCTCCTGAGTGTTCCTCCGGCTCTCTGCCCCACGTCCATCCACTCCCCTCAGTCCTCAGATGGGGCTGGATCCTGACACTGAGCATGACAGTGGATTTTTCAAAAACTTGTGGATTTGTTTCAAAATATTCTAGCCACTTTTATTTATTTAAGCCCTAAAAGCAATAATGTATGTAATATTGTTTCTAGGACTATGGAAGTTACATTAATGAGATCTACAGTTAGTTATTGGTATTAACATTCTCTGCCTTTTTGACTTAGCTCTAAACACAAAATGTAGATTTGATAGTTTTCAGAGTGCCAACTTATCAAATCAGTTGCCGAATTGGCAATGATTTGGTATATGAACATCTGATTTATGGGGAGAAGAAATTCTCTAGTTTTTAATAGAAATCTTGAATGAAATGAGATTTACAAATAATACAGCTTTACAAAATGAGGTTATTACTTGATGGGGAGTATGGCATAGAATAAAAAGCAGAAGCTTAGGAGTCAGACAGGCAGGGTTGGAAGTAGCTCTACCACTTCCACTTCACCCATACATTCACCCCTCCCTCCATTCCACAAATAAACACAGGGTTCTTGGAACTGGGATACAGCATCAGTAAGACTTGGGCTCATAGTTTCACATTCTTTTGGAAGATTCAAGGAATAAACAAGCAACTACAATACGGTGTCAAAGGTACCCTGTTAGGGATTGTACAGGGCTCTGTGAGGACACATGGGGAGAAATAACTAATTCATACTCAGGGTAGGGGTGAAATGGATTGGAGATGGGTGGCTGTTGTGGAGTGTTAGGAAACTCTGTGTGATCACAGGCACTAAAATAATAGTGCTTGCAGGACAGGTGCTAGGATTGTATAGATAACATGTAAGTGCACTATCTGCTGCATAATAATATTCCATAAATGCAATCCAGCATAAACATCATTGTTATTGCTGTCAGTTTAGTGGTACTCACTGGCCTTTACTTTAATGGTAGAGGGCTCTACCTGCTATTAATTTGCAGCAAACACCATTCTGTAATTTAGGATCTTCTCCCAACCAAATAATTTATCTTTTGAACAGAACTCAAATCACTTTCTAAAAATAAGAGTTGGTTGTCTAGGTATATTAAAACCAAGAAAGAAAAAATAAGAACATACCTAAATCTTGAAATCTTCCTGATTCCTGTGTTTTGTTTTGTTTTTTAATTCACAGAGCTATTTGTTACTTAGATGTTTCTCCTTCAATATTTAATTAATATATTCATTTGTTTAATCATGCATTTGCAGACATTTGTTGAATACCCACTTTGAATAAGAATCTAAGTTTAACACCCGTGTCCTCAAGGAAATTGTATTTTAATTGAGGAAGTAAGACATTTATATAAACAGCATAAATATTGAGTAGAAAGTGCCAGGTGCATAAGAATGCTTTTTGATTTCAGAAGGCAACAAAATGAATAAAACATACTATCTCTCCTTGAGGCATTTAAAGGTAGGAGTGGAGAAAAAGAGGAGGGAAATCAAGCATACGGTTATGAAAGGTAATAATAATAATTGAATGCTTACGGTGTCCTAGTAAGTGTCCTGGGTCATAGATTTTTTTAAAATCCATTTTGTTGTATAGATTTGAAATTGAGTCATAGATTTGCTTGTTTAATTCTCACAACAATCCTGAAAGATTGCTATTATTTATCCTATTTTAGAGTTTTGGAAACAGTTTCAGAGTAGTATATTCCAGTTCACTTCACAGGTAACAAAGTTCTGCCTCTCTTACTTCAAAACTTATACCCATATAGCCCTTTTGCTTTTCTCCTCTTCTCATCCCAAAATAGGTATCAGCACAAAAATTAAATAAACAAGTTTTATATAAAGGATTGAGCACCTGTTATCAGCACTGTATAAGGAAGTGATTTATAGTGAATATAGACTTAGGTGTCCTGATACATTTAAGCCAACCCATATTATATGCACACATTGTGAAGTGTTGTCTTTAGATATTTTAAATAGTGAACAGTTTTTCTTCCAAATTTATGTTCCAGATGGAAATATCTTCTGGCATTACCAAGTATTTATGCACCTTGCATGCTTAATTGTGGATTTGGTTTTTTCTTTCTTAACATTTACAGATTTTTGTGGGAAACAGGTGCTGTTAAATCCAGGCAAATGCAGGATGGCTGTTAATGTTGTGGAATGTGATTTTGATTTGCTTGGCAGAATTTTTATTTTACAAAATTAACTATTAAAAAAAGACATGGTTTCCATCCTTTACTTTTGCTCTGTTCGCTGAAATTTGCCTGTGGACTGTTTTTCAACAGTTACAAAAAGGGTGTGGAAACTGGAAGGTTTCTATAAGGAAATTGCTATTGAGTTATTTAACAATTTCCACAGCCCTGCAACTTACCAAGTTAAAAACAAAATAAAAGTGGGTGAGGGGGGAGGATTATTTTTAACCTTCTTACTAAAATTACCTGGAATTCGATTTCCCTGAAGTTCCATTCTCTTTTTAGTATAGCTCTGTCTAAAATATTGTATATAATATTGGCAAAGAGAATATTCTGATGTAAACCTTCTCATTAGATGATTTCGCCTTTAAAATCTTTGGGGTGATTTTTTTTCTTGTTATATCAGATTTAATCTCTTTTCATTGGCACATATGATATCCCGTTATATTTTCTCTCTCTTTTCTTCCCCTAAAGGAGGAAGAAACAATCACTCCTCCTTTTGTTCTTCCATGAGGACTTTTGCCACCCTCTGCTATTTCTCTGAGGATAGAGATCAGCCTGTGATCTGGCATGGTGTGTGTAGAGGGCCCTGCCTAATCTGTCACATACCTTCCTATGCAGCTTCAAAGTTGTCCCTTGCCACTCCTCCTTCAGTTCAGTTGTATTGGCCATCTTTCCATCCCTTGAAGCAGCATGCCTCCTCCTGCCACAGGGCCTTTGCACAAGCTGCTGCCTCTAACCAGAACATTTTTTCTTGTAGCACCTACCCATCTCATTTGTTAGGCTGATTATATGAGCACCGTCTGTCTAATCCACTGGACTCTAACCTCATGTTTGTGCTTGCCCACCGATATATCCTTACCACCTAACACCATACCTGGCATATATATGAGTTCGTTGAATGAATACGTAGCATCCACAGTGGTCATTTTCCTTCATCGCTCCTGTTATGATGAAAGAGTTGCCCTTTTCCCACCTGCTGTCTAAGGCAGACCCTTCTGTACTGTCACCTGTCAGGTAATGAACCTATCCTCTTTCACCTTGGGACATGTTTCCTGCTGTGCCTTCCCACATCCCTCCAGCTGCTGAGCTCCCCTCTCTCTATGCCAGGCTTCCCACCAGCTTCGTTTCCTTGCCTCTGGCCACCTCCTGAACTCACACCAGTCAGCCTTCATCCCCTGCTACTTCAGTTAAAGTTTCATTTACCATATTATCAGAGCTACCTACCGATGAACCCACAAAGTCAATCCAGTTGATGTTTTATTTTCGGATTTGCTTGACCTGTCTGCAGCACTTGCCTGTGGACATCAGCCTTCTTACAGTAGCAGTTTCTCTGAGCCTTTCTGGTGAGAGGCTTTTTGGTTTTCCTCATATCTTGCAACCAGTTCCCCATCCTTTGTTCATATTCTCAAGGCTCTGAAGTGGTTCTCTTATGTACGATTTCTTTAGACCATCTCATTCATACCTCCAGCTTCAGTTTCCATCTAAAATGTTTATAACTTCTTAATTGATATTTTCACTCCAAATTTTGTCACCTTATTGTATTTATATATAATACAGACTTTGTTTATATTATAGAGTATATAACTATAACATATAAGTATACTATATTTATATATAATAAATATATATATACCTGCTCTTCCTCCCATGTTTCCTGTCACAATTCACAGATACCGCCATCTGCCTCACTTCTCAATCAAGAAAAGAAAGGATCATCTTTGACTCCTCCCCTCTTTACCATTTTGTAACAATCAGTCCCTCACAAAATTCTTTCAGTTCTTCCCACAAATCTATTCACATATCTTCCTCTCTACTTCTGGAACTCTAACCAAAACTGTTACCATTTCTGGCCTGGAATGTTGCAATAACCTCCTATCTAGGTCATGTTCCCCTTTATTTACCACACTGTAGCCAGACTGGTCTTTAAAAAACATAAACCCCATTCTGTTACACCCATGCTTTTAAAAAGTCATTATCCTCCCATTGTCCTTAAGGATACAGTATAGGTTTGGTTTTCTTGTGGTTTATAAAACCCTGCATAGTCTGGTACCTGCTGACCTTACCAGCCTAATCTTACAGCACTTAACCCCTCACACTCTATTTTTTACCCTAGCTCCTAGCTGTTTAATTTCACCCGTCATTTTATAATAAAATGGCAGTTCCATTCTGTCATTGCTTAGGTCCAAAACTTTGAAGTCATCCTTGACTCCTCTTCCTCTCACACCTCATAGAAGATTTGTCACCAGATCATGTTGGCTCTATCTTCAAAACAAGAGAATCCAACCACTTCTCACCACCTCCGCAGCCACCGTCTTGGTTCATACCTTCTGTCTTCTCTTGCCTAAATTTTTGCAGTAGCCTCTCCACGTTTCTTTTCTTGCTCCCCTGGAGTTTATTGTCACAGAGCAGTCAGTAAACCCTCCAGTGCTTCTCCTGTCATTCAGAGTAAAAACCAAAGTCCTTGCTGTGACCTGCAGGACCCTGCATGATGTAAACCGGTTCCTTCCCTTGCTGACCTCATCCCCTGGTCCTTTTTCCCTCACTCTGCTCCAGGCATTCATGTCTCAAAGCCTTTGCACTCCCCCGCCTGGAACACTCTCCCCCAGATAGCTTCAAGACTTTCTCACTTCCTTCAGGTTTTTGTTCGTATATAATCTCCTCAGTGAAGCTCCTCTTGTTTGTCATGTCACTGTCACGGAAATGTAAGCTTTATGAGGACAGAAACTTTTTTGTCATTTTGTTTACTGTGAGCTCTACACCTAGAACAGTGTCTACCACAAGGTGATCATACAGTAACTATTGGTAAATGAGTGAATGAAGAATGGTATTTGCCTTATTTGTCCAATGATCATCAGAGTCTCGGTATAAAATAAGTAAATAATTTGTTGATTTAATCTGCTCTTTTACTCTAATTTCAAATGCTCTTTCATCTTCTCTCTTTCAAATTTCTGACCTTTACTTTCTTCAAAACTAGTTTTAAATTTTCCACCTACAGGAAGCTGCCTATGATTAATCCTGTCACTCAGACTGGAGTACAATGGTGTGATCTTGGCTCACTGCTACCTTCGTCTCCTGGACTCAAGTGATCCTCTCACCTCAGCCTCCCAAGTAGCTGGGATTACAGGCACATACCATCACATCTGGCTAATTTTTGTATTTTTAAATTTATTTTTATTTTAGAAAAATCTTTAATGTGTTGTTTTAAATAATTCTATAAAACTTAAATATATAATGTAATTATATTTTCCATTAACCCATTTTGTTGTTAAATTCTTCACTCAAGGCTTAGTGGTTCTAGGATTATCAGTGGCACCTAAAATTCTTAGAATGTCTTACTAAGTCATAGCTGGTTGTAAAATTTCTTCAGTTTCTATTAAAAAAAAAAAAATCTCTGCAGAACTTGGACAAGGGAAGGTATGCTACGTAGTGAGGACTTTTTACTTTAATTTTGTTTGCAGTTCAGCTCAGTTGGTTTCAACATTTATTGAGTACCTGCTATGTACCAGGCACTGTACTAGATGCTGGAGACACAAAGATGCATAAGACGTGGTCCCTGTCCCCAAGGAACTGATAGTCTCTTGGAGGCAAACAGGTAGTGCACAGATGTGGAGTTTACTCTAAAATGAATAAAAATTTCAATAACATAGCAAGATTGGGCTTTTCAACACAATGTTGTATCATTGTTTATAATGTCAAGGCAGACAAATAAAGTGCATTTTCATGTGATAAAACAATAAAACCATTAAGAGTTAACTTTCAAAGATTCACACGATAAAGGTAGTTAGTACTAAAAATTTACACCATAGTTTTTCAAGTATTTCGTACTTAGAAATATTATTGCCCACGTTTGTACTATAGTCAAAGCCAAATTCCAGGTTGCTGCGTCATTCACATCTCAGCATGCTGGGATTCAGTTTCTCACTAAGGTTATGAATTACAGTGGCTAATTCCTCAGTTGCTTGGCTCTTGTCCCCTAGAAGTACACAATGAAGGCTGGAGATATCTTGCTTGATTTCTTTTAATTCCTTTATTACCTTCTCTCTCTCTCTCTGTCTCTCATTTATTTATTTATTTTTTGTCTACGTGTGCTTTCAAAACATACCACTTTATAAGTCTTTTCATTATCTGCATAAGTGAAATATTGTAACTCTGGTGGGAGCGTCACTTTGTTGAGGTCGCTCTCTTGGACATAACTGTCCACATACTGTTGTGCCTTTGTTGCCTGAAGGAAAGCTAGGAATCTGGTCATGAAAGCAGCAATGAAGATGGAGAGCATCCCAGAGTTGAGTGCATTCCATAATTACAAAGTATATTCCCTAGGTCCTTCCAACCAGAGCTTCTTACACTCAGACCACATCATTCCAAGAACCCACACCACAATTAGCATTTCAGTCCATGTAAACTGAGTGGGTTTTCACCCTGAAGATCTGTTTGGGATAGTCAGTAACGGTGATATTGGGCAGCGTGGTGGTGCCTGCAAACCTGCCTGAGGCATTGAACACAAGCAGGCCCAGGAAGATGACGAAAGAAGCCGTGTGTGCCACAGACTTCATAAAAGGGCTTCGCAGAATTTTCCCCAGCTTAGATTTCTTCAGACAGGTCCAAATAGGTTGCTGCAGTAGTGTTCTGCTTTCCCTGGTCTGTCCACAGGTCAGCCCAGCTGACCCTCTTCTTATTAATCCTGCTGCAAGGTGTGATCCAGTAGCTGATGGCCAGGAATGGAAGGCCCAGGGCCACGACCAGCACGAGACACTTGATTGCTATGGTTTGCCACCTTAAGCCTGAAAGGTTCTCATACCAGATTGTCAAGAGCTGCTGCTAGCAGTGGGATGAGCCACAAACTGCATGATCAACTCCATGGTTGTGTGACCTTACACGTGTCATTGAAGCTTGGCAATTCTCAGTTTCCTTGTAGAATAGAAACCCCATCATCTATCTGAGCTTTTAGACTTCATACATAATGGCAAGTTTGACATGACTTAATGAAGCTCTGTGCCTGTTTACCTCCAGAGGCTCTGCTGATTTCAAATCTCCATTCAGAATGGCTTCTACCTCTTCTGAGTCTTGGCAGAGATCCAGCACACCCACTACAGCCTTTGCATTGCTTGGAGAGCTTGCCATAGTCATTCTTGAACTCCTCTATGTTGGCCAGTTGGCCAGCACATTGCTGAGCTCTACGGTGGTGAGCACTGAGTCCTCACTGTACAAGGAGAGGTACAACAGGCTGGCCAGTCCCCTGTAGGCATTGATCCTCAAGCACAAGTGGCTGAAGGAGATGTGCCTTTGCTTTTCTGTACATTCCTCGCACTTGCAGAAATAGTCGTGCCCGCTTGATCCTGGCGCTCTTCATCAGCAGCATGCACCACTTCGTATTTCTGGCAGCGTGCCGCCAGGATGATGGGGGCGATGTCCGGCAAGAAGCGCATGCCATCCGCATCCTAAGCATATAAGTCGTCGTCCTGCAGCTCCTGCTAGCAGGGTCTCAGGGTAAGGCGCTTGCTGAACTGGAAGCCGGGGTGTTTGAGGATGGCCTCTACAATTCACACATAGCCCTTGCTGATGGCAAGTCTACTACTCCAGCAGCAGCTCGGTCACCTCCAGGTGCTCGTTGCCCACGGCCAGCTGCAGCGCGTTCTGGCCCATGTACTCCACACAGTTGACGTTCAGCCTCTTGGACTCCTCCAGCACCTTGTAATTTATGTATTTTTAGTAGAGACAGGATTTTGCCATGCTGCCAAGTTGGTTTCAAACTCCTGAGCTCAAAAGATCCACCCACCTCGGCCTCCCAAAGTGCCGAGATTATTACAGGCATGAGCCACTGCACCCAGCCTGTTTTTCTCTTATTGTTTACCATTAGCTAAACCTTGTGTTTGTTTATTTATATTTTCTCTCAGTATTTTAATGTGAAAATTTCTAAACTTAGAGAAAAGTTGAAAGACTCTTGTAGTAAACACCCGTACACCCACCATCTAGATTCTGCAGTTACTTTTGCTATACCTGTGTTACTTTATCTTTTCATTTATCCATCTTTGTTTATTATATCAATATACTTATTTAATGAATCTTTTTTTTTTTTTTTTTTGAGACAGAGTTTCGCTCTTGTTACCCAGGCTGGAGTACAATGGCGCAATCTCGGCTCACTGCAACCTCCGCCTCCTGGGTTCAGGCAATTCTCCTGCCTCAGCCTCCTGAGTAGCTGGGACTACAGGCACGCGCCACCATGCCCAGCTAATTTTTTTTTTTTTTGTATTTTTAGTAGAGACGGGGTTTCACCATGTTGACCAGGATGGTCTCGATCTCTTGACCTCGTGATCCACCCGCCTCGGCCTCCCAAAGTGCTGGGATTACAGGCTTGAGCCACCGCGCCCGGCCTATTTAATGAATCTTAAGTAAGTTTCAGATATCAGTAGACTTCTCCCCAGTGCTTCATCATGCATATCATTAGCCAGAGCTCAGTATTTATGGTTCTTTTTTCTTTTGATGTGAAATTTATATATAATGAAATATACAAATCTTAAATGAACTATTCTGAGTTCTCTCAAATACATATGTCTCTGTGCAGCCCAGCCCCTGTCAAGGTACAGATCATTGACTCTCCCCTGAAACTTCCCTCTTTCTTTTTGCTAGTGAGTCACTGTCTTTCCCAGTCCCTTACTCAACCATTGTTTCACTGTAAGCATGCAGTATAAACTTCTTTACATAAGGCTTCTTTCACTTGGCATATTATTGCAGGTTCTGATTTAGATGCTGACCCTGCTAATCATCCTAAACACCGAGATGGTTTTCAGTTTTTGGCTTTTATGAGTAAGCTGCTGTGAACATTTTTGTACATGATATTTTTGTGGGCACGTGTTTTCATATTTCTTGGGTGAATACTCAGGAACAGAAATGCTACATCATAGGATGAGTGTATGTTTAGTTTTATAAGTAACTGCCAGACCTTTTTCCATAGAGTGTAATGTACATTTTCTACTCCCACTCAACAATATGTAAGACTTCTGGTTGCTCCACATCTTAAGTCTCTTTTAATTTGAAGGTTCTCTTCTTTATTTTTCCTTGCATTTTTTTCCTTGTTGTATAAGTTAAACTTACTCTACAGATCCGTGTAGATTTCCTCATATTTTGAATTTTGCTGATTGTATTAACATGTTTGTCTTTCCTGTATGTTTCCTATAAACTGGAGATAAAAACTTAGATGATCGTATTAAGCTTTTTTAGCAAGAATACTTCATAGGTGTTACTGATTCTTCCTTTTCTATCACATTTGGAAGCACATTATGTCCAGTTGTCTCTTATTTGTGTGTGTGATGTTAAAATTGAGTAGTACTCCTGGCCACTCTTAGTCTAATCTGTCCTCAGTAATCTTTCTGAGGAAAGATTTTAGATTGAGTGACCTGCAGTGTCTAAGAGTAATTCTGATCAAAGGCCAGAATGGTAAGAAAGTAACAGCTCTGGGAAGATTTAAGGAGCAAACACTTAAGAAACAGAGACTAGCAAGTTCAAAAACCCCAAAGTAGGAAACAAGCTTGGCATGTTCAGGGAACAGAAAGAAAGCCATAACTTGAGCATAGTGAGTGCCAAGGTGAATGACAGGAGGCAGCAGTGGATTCAGCCACGTAAGGCCCTATGGGCTACTCTGTGTGGCTTAGATTTTATTTCAGTTGAGTGATTCTGTAGGAGACTGGGTGCCACGACCAGATTTAATTTTTCAGAGATCAGTTGGCTATGGGAAAGAGGGGGAAAATGTCCATTGTTAATCATGCTTTTCATAGATTATAACTTTAGCCCAAACCAATGGATATCTGTTACTTTCTATGTAACTTTAAATTGATTATGATGTTTAAAATAAGATATCACTTATGGGTGAAAGTTAAATTGTCCTTAGAGTAAAGTTTTTAATCCAAAGAAAAATTGAAACTTAAAAATAGATTTGAATATAGGTAAAATATTAAATGATAAATGGAAATGGAAATGTTCTTTTAAAATGGCCTGTTTTTTAAAGAGTACCTTTTGGGCTGGTTAATAAATGTGACTTTTTAACGTGGAAACAGATGCTCAAATATTTTCAGTCCCCAGTGTAACCCCTACAGGCAGCCATTTCCATCTCACTGGCCTATGGCCTGCCTTATGTTTTCACTGCATTACCATCAACAGTGAAAACTTCAGCGACACTACACACAACTCAGCAGAAAAATGTGAAGTTTTTTTTTCTCTTTAGTCTTGGCAGAGTAAAACATAGTCCTTTTTACTTTACCAGGTGCTTTAGTTTGTCCTTAAGTATCTATAGCCTTTGGATACTTCCCTTCCTCTGTCACGGTGGGGGGGTAGGGGAGAATAGGGGCAGATTGCATGCTGGTGGCATTTTACATTAACATTTTTTTCTCAGGTGGTGGTGGTGGTGGTGGTGGTGGTTGTTGTTGTTGCCCTGGAGGACTTGAATGAGACTTGTGTTTTTGTTTGTTTGTTTTGTTAATTGCTTCATTCTGGTTGCTCCTGATAGTAGGTCATCCCACCAGTTACACAGTCTGGTATTCCACAAGAGGACCCCTAAGCATACCAGAGTTAACTCACAATTTACTATAGTTATTGTAGGGGGGACTTTTTGGGAAAATAAATATTGAAAAATGTCTTTTAAAATGAGTTTTATGTCTGGGCATGGTCACTTATGCCTGTAATCTTAACACTTTGGGAGGCCGAAGTGGGAGGAATGCTTGAGCCCAGGAGTTTAAGACCAGCATGGGTGGCACAGTGAGACCTTGTCTCCACCCCCTCCCCCCAAAAAAAAGAAAAATTAGCAAGGTGTGGTTGTGCACACCTGCAGTCCTAGCTTCTTGGGAGGCTGAGGCAGGAGTATCACTTGTTCCTGGGAGGTCAGAGGCTACAGTGAGCCATGGTCGTGCCACTGCACTCCAGCCTGGGTGACAGATCAAGACCCTGTCTCCAAAAAAAAAGAAAAGAATTTTATTTTCTTTGGCAGATACCCTGATTTAATTTTGGTTACTTCTTTAAATGTGATATAGCCCTCAAATAAACCATGAGGCAGCAAAAACGTGCACATGTGAATCATGTAGTGTGGGAAAATTAATGTACTACCACTAGAGCATGAAATAAATGGGTATGGAAACAACTAGCAAGCAATCTTTAGGCATTAAATAGGCAACAGGAAGGTCACAGGAGAATCAGTGAGTCCTGGAGTGGTCAAGGACAATTTTAAAAGGACTGTGACAACTTGAACTAGATCTTATAAAGGACAGAATAGTATTTAGATAGGAAAGCAAGAAAGATGGACACTTTCGAGAAGTAAGTAAAGGCAGAGAAAGAAAAGTGAACTTGCTGTGTTCGAGACGCTGTAAGGAAACCTCTTGAGGAAAAGGTGATATAATTTGGGTAGATGGGTCAGATCACTTAGGCCTTGAAAGGTAGGCAGAGGAGTTGAAATTTAAAGCAATAACTGAAGATGAAGAGGGCTGAGAAGTGACATGATAAGAGGTGTTACTTAAGAGAAAATAATAACTTACATTGTGTCATGCTTTGCAGTTTCAGTGTACTTTCTCAATCTTGTGGTGTTGTATCCTCACAAGATACTTGTGAAGAAGGCAGGAAAGATGATAGTTTCTCCACTTTATAGCTTAAGAACTTAGCATTAGACTAGTTCTGATTTACCTAAGTTCATATAATAAGGAAGTATGTAATGGAGCTGAGACTAGAAAAACTTTGTCTTTTCTGTTGCAATTCAGTTTAAAAAAACCTACTAGACTTCCTAAAATCAGTCTGACAGTGATATGGAGAATGAACTGGCATTAAGGATTCTGGCTCGATAGTAATCAAATTGATAGGAGCTTGGACCAATAATTCTTGGCTAGAGGCAATTCGGACCCCTTTCCCCACTCACCCAGATAACAGTTGGCGATGTCTAGAGGTATTTTTGGTTATCACAGCTGGGAGTCAAGAGCTATTGGCTTTTAGTGGATAGAGGATAAGGATGCTTACCCTGCTAAACAACCTGTAGTATACAGGACAGCCCCCCACAAGAAAGAGAGAATTTACAGAGGGGAAATGACTTGTCAACTTGGTGAAGCACTGCATATGTAACAGACAAATCAGGTGGGTGAAATTGAATGCCATTCTAAGTCCAAGTAATTGATAGAGAAAAGTTGTAATGGAAGACCAGTCTGGACAGGAGTAAGTATACTGAGTTTGAGATAAAGTCACGGCCTCAGAATATATTGAGTCCATGTTGTCACATTTTCTATAAATACAAATGGCAAAAGTAATCTTAATATATATGATTTAAAAGTTGAAATTAACTATAGCCATATCCTCATCCTCAGTTGCCATCAAAGAACTAAATCTGGATGTGAGGCTCTGAAGGTGAAAGCAAGAAACTATCAGCAGTTTGGAGTCCTTTATAAAAATGTCTGGGTTGGTGGGAAGAGGGTAGTGTTTATAATAGTTGTATCTTGTATAAATATTTAAAGTTTGAAAAATCAGTTTCTTTTTACAGTTATTTTTCCAAGTTGAGTGTGATATATTTTTCATGTGTCACATCTCTGTAGGGTGTGTGTGTGTGTGTGTGTGTGTGTGTGTGTGTGTGTGTATGTGTATGTGTATGAGTTAGTAAAAAGAATCCTGCTCAGGCTCAGCCTGTACATATGAATTTCTTTTTTTGGTACTTCATTTACCAGTTTTTAGTTGGTCTGCTCTGCAACCTTAGCTGCTGCCTATCATGATGACTCTTTGTCATTGGAGTCTCAAATCTTTCTTGGTTTCTGAAGGAAAAAACGAAATTATATTCAGTCTGTTTAGTTTCACATATTCAGAATTACAGAATCTTGGAGTTGGAGGAGAAACTCTACCTCATCGAGTCCATTGGAATCATACCGTATTTGATTACTCCTGTGTTAGTCTCTAAGGCTACTGCCAGTTACCACAAACTTGATGACTTAAAGCACAGAAGTTTATTCTCATACAGTTCTGGAGGCCAGAAGTCCAAAATCGAGGCGCCATCAGGGCCACACTCCTTTCTTTGTCCTTTCCAGTTTCTGGTGGCTCCAGGCATTGCCTGGCTTATGGCTGCACAACGAAGCTCTGCCTTTACCTGCCCTCCTCCTCTTTTCCCTTTGTCTCTCCTCTGTGTTTCCTTATTATGATACTTACTAGATTTAGGGCCCATCTGAATAATCAAAAACGATCTCAACCCAAGATCCTTAACTATTTTAGACCTTTTCATCAAATAAGGTCACTTTCACAGGTCCCAGGGATTAGAATATGGACATAGGTTTTATGGAGGCCACTATATAACCCACTACATCCACTGAATACATGTCCATTGTTTGTGTTTGTCGCCCTTCTCTGCTTGGCTGCCTCTAACCAAGATCTTAAGGATTTTGAATAACTTTGTGGTGAAATCAATCTCCTATAATGTATATACCATCCACTTTGGTTCTCCCTGCTTGAAGCCATGCAGAACAAACAATTCTTTTTCTCTCTGAAATTCCTTCATTTGTTGTCCCTGAGACTTCTGTCCTCCAGGCCGAGCACCTCTGGTTCCTTCAACAATTTCACTCAATATTGACTCCTGTTCCCCTAATCATCATGGATGTGCTTCTCTAAAGCATGCAGAGTCAATAGAGAGAATATTGAATTTATTATTGAAGACCTAATACTGAGGCCATGTCTCTTCCACTTACCAATTAGATGACCAAGGCAAATCAGTTTATTTTAAATAACAATAATACTGACTTCTTCATTATTTCGCTACATACTTTTATAGTCAAATGAGATTGTTATAAATGTTCTTTAGAAACATCACCTTTAAGTAAAGATGCAGGTGTTTTTCTGTCTATTTGTAAAATACTTTCACTCCCAGAACTGAACATAGGTCTCCTGGTACAGTCGAAAGTGGTACAAAGTAGTTGTCACTGTCATGTTCCCTAGCTGAGCTGCTCTGCCTCTGTTACCAGAGCCTGGAATTGCATTCACTTTTTTGGTAGTCGTCTCATAATTCTTAACTCATATCGAAATTGTTCTGTGCTAAAGAGTTCCAAATCTTTTTTACAAATAACTTTTTTTTAAAAAAAATTCAATAAATATTTATTGAGTTTCTGCTAGTAGCAGTGCTAGACACTTGACAGAGAGGAAAAGAGGAACAAAATAAAACCTGTTTCTGGCCAGGTGTGGTGGTTTACGCCTTTAATCCCAACACTTTGGGAAGCTGAGGTGGGCAGATCATGAGGTCAAGAGATGGAGACCGTCCTGGCCAACATGGTGAAACCCCTAAAAATACAAAAAGTAGCTGGGCATGGTGGTGCACACCTGTAGTCTCAGCTACTGGGGAGGCTGAGGCAGAAGAATTTCTTGAACCTGGGAGACGGAGGTTGCAGTGAGCCAAGATCGCGCCACTGTACTCCAGCCTGGCAACAGAGCGAGACTCCGTCTCAAAAAAAGGAAAACTTGTTTCTGCCCTCTTGAAGCCTACGATATCATACGAGAGACACACATTAACCTAGTAATCACACAGTGAGTGTAAATTTACAATCTGAGACAGACTGGAAAAAGAAAGGGTTGCAAACTGACCTAAGCCAATTTGATAGTTCACAATGATACAACTGTTTACAGTAGATAAAGGTGGGCTCTGATAATTAAGATTGGAGGTCTGCAGTTCTCCCCACTAACCTCTTCACCGCCAGGTATTAGTTATGGTGACAGTAAGCCTCAGATGGAATTCTGTCACACACGTAATCTATTTATTGCTTTCTAATTCAGTGATTTTTCTACCATTTATAGAAAGAGCTACAAGATATGGTTCAAATAAGGCACTGCAAAGACAGTAGAGTCAGTGAATTTTCAATTTCAAAATTTAACTTAACTTGAAAATAGTATTAGCCATTTTAATTGGATATAGCACTAAATTGCATTGACTCTTCATAGGAAATATATAATTCATCCTCCAATTAAGAGTCCTTTTTGTGGTGTTATGGACCTGCTTCTGGTTTTACTCTAATGACTGCATTCTAATCTAAAGCTTCCACAGCTTGCTAATGTAATTCTCCAACTATATTGAAATGAAATTTCTTTGGTTCATATCTTGTGTCCTGATGATAGTAGGTTTCATCCTTTAAAATGGATTCCATTTTTCAAGACTGGTGGATCTATAAATCCGTGTACTTTTGCAAAGTAAGATGAACATGTGATAGTTATAAGCTATTTATATTATTCAACTTCAAGTGACCTATTAAGAATTTGAAAGCAATATGAAATGTAAATTCTGTCCTAATATTTGATCTTGTCTTTGCATTGCCTTTTTTGAATCATACCTTCTGGCTTTTTCTATAAATAAGTCCCACTGAAGTCATAATAAAGCCCAGTGTTGTGAAATCAATTTTTTAGGAATGTTGTAGCTTGATTTTCAATGTATGCTGATCTCAGTTTACTCTTGTAACATATAAAATGGTTTCTAGATTTATACCTTGAAAATGGAGATAGCTATGAGTTGGAGAGCTGTTTAGTTAGTCTACATATGAAGCTTATAGAATAACAGCTACACAGCACAGAGGTTTAGAACTATAGTAGATTTTCTCTAAAGTTGCCCCTGTTAGGTATTTGCAAATGTGTCCTTTCTTTGCAGGCTACCCCATCTGAATTTGAATGATTCCCAGACATCTTGCAAAAGCCTGGTGTTGCACTTTGCTTATCCTGAATTTGCTATGCTGTCATTTTTTTGCATCTCAATTTGAGGCCAAACCACATGTCCTAGTTTATTTTTTACTGTTTCAATTAAATATAAAGCTCTGTCTTCTTGAAGGGTGTGTGAAGCATTTGGTGTTCCTTTAGCAGAGAATAAATACAGCTCATGACCTTGCTCACTCCCCGGTGCCTATAATTTTATAGCGTAACAGATTTACCTTTTGGATATTATATAGCTAGCAATTCCTGAGAATTTAATATAAAGGCTTTAAATTCTATTTCCTTTATTTTATTTTTCCTAGAAAATAATATCCGCCAGGCTTTATAGAATGTATCTTTTTCTCAGGCAATTAAAAGACAATTGAAATTAAGACTAGCAATTGTCACCTATCATTCATTTCAATAAGATTATTTTATTCTTGTGAATAATGGTATATCACGAAACTAAGGAAGGTGAAGTTTTCTTCTTGACCCTGAGTAGTAATTGATCTGTTTGTAAAGAAATCTGTGTCAGTTACTAAAATTTTTGCTTGGTCTTGAGAATCGGAAAACAATGACTGGACTATAAGTATGCTCTAACTTTTCCTTCTTCATTTTCAGGTATAAAGAAGGGGAATAGTGAGGGGAGTTACTCTCTAAAATAACTCATTATCTTTCTGAAGATCCAGATGGCATGCCTTTGCTGCTCTAGTGAGGCAGGTTAAAATGGAAGGTCGTGTATGAGAGCTTTATGGCACGAGCACATTGCCTTAGAGAAGTTGCATCCAAGTAGCCATCTCTGTAAATATGAATGAATATTTTAATGAATTTTGGCTCCTATTAGCACTGTTGATTTCACTGGCCACCTTAAAAGAAACAAATCTTATATATTGTTTCTAAGTCTGATTTTTTTTTTCCCCTTCCTAATCTTCCTCTCCCCTTTAGTAGAAGTTGAGTTGTCAGGTCCAAGATATTGGAGGGAAAATATTCTATGATCTTAATCTTAGCCAAGGTGGCCAGTTTATGATGTGTAAATAGGAACCAGCGGCCTCAACTCCTTGGGGTGGGTGGGTCACTTTCTTAAACATTAGTTCCTTGTTCTGTTACCTATTCACTTTTTCTTTTGAAAGAAGGCAGCCATTATTCTGACTTAATTAATATTATGAGAGGTTAGTAGATTGCAATGACTGTAACTAGGTGACAGTCCAATTCTTCAGATGTTTTTGCTGTATCTGAGAAACGGTAGCCTCTGTCGACAACTTGGAGGTTGTGTTTACTCAGTTTTTGAAAGTTTCTGATCCTCTTTACCTTTCTTAGGTTTCCACTGTATCCAAAAGGAGGGGAGAAGTTGCAATTTGATTATGGTGTCTATCTTCTGAACAAAAATATAGCACAGGTAAGTCTCTATTCTTCACTTTTCTCCTACTTCCCATGTACAGCCTATTTCCTTAGATTGTGAATCCTTTTTCTTTATAAATATGTACTGAGGTTGACCATTTTATTTAACCAGTTATGTTAGTAATACATGGCTCTTTTTTTGACCACAGTCTTTTTCCAAGGCCTTAACATGACTACAGAGAAGCAATGAATACAAATTGGAATTCTCCTGCTAAACTCAGAATCTCTTTCTGTGTTTTTACTTGCTGGTAGACTGTACTTGGATGTGTGGGCTTTATAATCTCTTGCCTCTGCAGCTTGACCAACTGTAATTTTATTTTCTTAGACTATTTCTAGGGACTCATTTTGCATTGTTGTTTATGGAGTAAAAGTTCAATGCCTTTGCAAGCACTTCATGGTCTCCTCACTTTATTATTCAGTCTGTCTTGGATTTCTGTGGCACTCTCAATATCACATCAGTTAGTATCCCACTTGAATAATATCTTTCCACTTGCCATAGTAAGACTATCAGATGCGTGGGTTTGTATTTTCCTGAAAGAAATATGTAGCATTTCTTTAGCACTTTTGGCCGTCCTTGAAGATGTAAACATTCCGTAAGTTCTAGTTACAAAGGAAGACTAGCTTCCTTTGTTTATTTTTATAAATAAGTGCTTTGTTTTGTTTTCACTGGACATCCTTCAAATGGAATATCACATGATGAGTGTCCACAATTTGACTGTTATTTAAAGACATCATGAGCTGTATCCTCAGACCTTTTGGTTTTACAGAAGTAATGATTTGCGATGATTTTGTTTTTATGAGCCATTTATCCACATGACTCTAAAGACTTGCTGAACGTTCTCTTATTAATTTCTGATCAGTGTAGAATTATTCCTCTATGTAGTGTCAGCTGCCATTCTTCCCCTCAACCAACCTCAGTTTAATGGTGGGGATTTAAAAAAATTTTTTTTTTTAATTGAGATTGTTCTCCTTTTCTGAAATTGAGTCAGATTTCTGGATTGCCATCCTCAATTTATCATACTTCATCCCTCACGCTCATTGCCCTCTCGACCATACTACGTTTACTGTTACTTCTGTTCCAGCTCCAGGAAAGTGGCCCTCTGACAGTCTCTGGCCCATGACTCACCTTTCCATATGCCATTCTTCCCACAACCAATGCTTGACCACTCTCCATTTTTGGCAGACAAGTATTTCAGTCAAAGAAGCAGGGCTTTAATTCCAAGGCTGCCCAGATCCCACTGTGCTGAACACAGTTCTGTCATACAATGGAAAACACAGTGATTAGACAGAACTGGTCAAAAGTGTTCAGACTAAGGCCGGATGGGTGGCTCATGCCTGTAATCCCAGCACTTTGGGAGGCCGAAGTGGGTGGATTGCTTGTGGCCAGGCGTTCGAGACCAGCCTGGGAAACATGACAAACCCCTATCTCTACTAGAAAAATACAAAAGTTAGCCAGGCATGGTGGCATGTGCCTGTAATCCCAGCTACTTGGGAAGCTGAGGCATGAGAATCTCTTGAACCCGGCAGGCAGAGGTTGCAGTGAGCTGAGATTGTGCCACTGCACTCCAGCCTGGGTAACAGAGCAAGACTCTGTCTCAAAAACAAAAACAAAAAAAAGTGCTCAGACTAAGACTGCACTAAGGAAGAAGTAAATTGGAGATTTCCTCCAGCGAAGTCAGCCGTGGTGGAAAGAGCACACGGACACTACAGGATCGAGCGTTTGAGGGTAAAATTGACATCATTTAGTAGAACCAAGTTCTGATTTGAGTTCAGAACTTCTTTTCTTGCCCTATTTTCTCTTTCTTGCTCTAGGCACATAGGTCCTAGAGTCAGAAGGCTGTTGGAAGCTTCATGGTGAAACTTGCTTCTGCTGAAATGCCTGGATTTCCTCATATATCCGAACTTCAGACATACACACGTTGTACACACACGTGCACACACACACTTCTTTCTTCTCAAGGGCCCAAAATGATGGTATACCAAAGGATGGTATAAAGTATTGCTAAGAATACTACAGCTTGCTTTGAGAGCAAGACCAAGATGGAGGCTATGTGCAGCGGAAAACTTAGCAAAGTCAGCCCTCCATATCAGACTCTTAACTCTAGGACCTGCCTGGTTCCCACTTCCCAAGAGGCCTTTGACTTTGTTGTTAACTGAACCAAGGCCACAAGTATGCTGACCTAGTTTTACTCATTTGAGAAATGGATTGCTTATAGTAACTGTGTATCTTCTCCAGCTTTATATATACTCTTTGAAAAATTGAGAGAGAGAGAGAGAGAGAGAGAGAGAGAACAATCAGAGAGAGAGAGGAAAAAAAAATCAATAGATTTAACTACTCTGAATCCATAGGGAGCAAGTATCTTCCTCTCTGGATTTTCTTTTTTTAATCACACTGGAGGCAGTTTTAAAAGGAGGGGACTGCAAACTTCTTTAAAACTGGCTTTTTTATGTTTCAGAATTTATTCAGCAAGCCCTTTTAAAGCAATTAGAAACTTTTAGAACAGTTGTGACCTTTCACTTTTTTTTGCTTCAGCTCTGTCTGTTCCATCTCTCGCTGTTTCTCGGGGAAGCTTTCATTTTGTTTTTGACCTTACTGCCATCACTTTTTCACATTTTGATTTGTAACAAATAAAGAACCATTAATTATTATGGCTCCTAACCAAGCATTATAGCAATCAGATATTTCCAGCTTTTGAAGGTTTATTTTTATAGACATGTAGACTAATACATGTTGTCAAAGGGGAGTTTGTCTTCTCAGCCAGTCTCATATGTACCCCATCTCTCAAGATGTGAACAAATCATACTATTAAAATGGCCTCACCTCAGTAATTTATAAGCCACATTAGCGGAGGTGGATGAAAGCATTGGCATGTGTTAAAGTGCCAGAGAAAAAGGAGTGAAGTCATTTAATACTGCATCCATAACTTGGTTGAGGATTTGAATAGTCAATAGGACCTTTCATCACAACCAGAAGTAGTAGTAGAATCACTTCTTTGGTAGAGGAAATGACAGAATTTAGTAATATTTGTTACTTCAGTATTTGGGATCAGTCCAGCCCAAGTTTTGAAAGCACAAGCTTAGAAAGACAGGCCTTCAAATAGAAATCCTCAAGTGTTGTTTGAAGAGCTGAGAGCACTGCTGAGGCCTGCTTGCCCTCTTCATGTCACTGCTGTCTAGAGGTGTGTGTGTGTGCTGGATTAAGTACTGTGAGTGAGTGAAGCAAAATGCCTTGTTTTCAGCACCATTTATTAATATTTGTCAAGTGCCAGCCTCTTCGGTTAGAAATAGCCTTCCTTGTTGGCCAACATGTAATGCTATAGGAATGGACCTGTCAAAATTCAGGTGCAGTATAATTGACGTTGACTTTAAAAACCAGATCCTGCCATAATTTCAGTTAGTTCATAAGTACATTATATTAGAATTTGTATAGAGAACAGAAGTTCACTTTTAATCCTCAGAGCATAAAAATTAAATGTAAAACAGAAATTATAATACTTTTACCTTACATTTGTGGAGAGCCTTATGGTTTGTAAAGTACTCATGCGTATATATATTCACTTGATCCCCATCATCACACTGCAAAGTAAAAAGGGCAGATACTATTAAGTGGATTTGAGGACAGCTCAGCTTTTGACATTTGTCACTCCAGTGTAGTATCACATAATTTGACAGGTGTGGTAGAGATCCCTTTACTTTTATACACTTCACTGTTCTATATATTTCCATTCTAAAAGTACACCAAATCAAAGAAGATGATATTCCCAGACGGAAAAGGAAGCAAACATTTTTTGAGAATGGAGACAATAACTATTTTGCACATCATGATATTTCTGTTAGCAAGCACAATGCCAGAAACACTGTAAGTTCTAAAGAAATTAATAATACGTGATAGGTGATAAAACACCATTACACAAGTTAAGAAACTAAGATCTAGAAAAGTTAAGTGACTTTAATGAATTTAAAAAATTGTGACACACACACACACACACACAAGTGGAATATTATTCAGCCTTTGAAAAGGACATACTGCCGTTTGTGACAACACGGATGAACCTGGAGGACATTATGCTAAGTAAAATAAGCCAGACACTGAAAGACAAAGACTGTCTGATCTCAATCATATGCAGAATCTTAAATTTAAAAGTTGAATAAACAGAACAGAGAGTAGGATGGTGATTTAGTGGGAGGAAGGGGAGGAAACAGGAAGAAGTAGGCTAAACGGTATACAAATTTGCAGTTAGGTAGACTGCATAAGTCTGGAGATGTAATATACTGAATAAGGATTACAGTTAGTAATATTGTACTGAAAATTTGTGAAGAGACTAGATTTCTACAGTTTTTATCACACACACCCATGAATATGTTAATTTGTTTGACTGCTGTAATCATTTCACTGTGTATATGTATATCAAAACATGATGTATACCTTAAAACATGTTGTACCCCTATAATGAATTTATAAATTTATAAAATATAAAAATTTTTTTAAAGTTAGGTGACTTGCTTAAAATTCATTAGTTTATTCAGCAGTATTTGTTGAGCATGTACTGCATGCTGTGGACACTGAGTTAGGTTGCAATGGTAGAGCAGTGAATAAGTTACACAAAATCCCTGATTCCTGCCTCCTTAATAAGCTAGACACAAAAGGACAAATACTGTAGCATTTCGTTTATGTAAATATCTATGAAAGGCAAACTCATAGGGTCAGAAAGCCAGATTAGAGGGCTGGGGGAATAGGAGAGCTATTGCTTAATGATTACAAAGTTTCTGTTGGGGCAATGAAAAAGTTTTGGAAATAGATGATGACAGTAGTTATATAACATTGTGTATGTACTTAATGCCACTGAATTTTACACCTAAAAATGGTTTAAATGGCAAATCTGAGTTGTACACTTCAAATGGGTGAATTGTATGTTATGTGAATCATATCTCAATAAAACTGTTTTAATAAAAGAAAAAGAAAGATCCCTGCCTTGTTAAGCCTATAACCTGGGCCTGGCATAGTGGCTTATACTTGTAATTCCAGCTCTTTGGGAGGCCAAGGCAGGAGGATCACAAGGTCAGTAGTTCAAGACCAGCCTGGCCAACACAGTGAAACCCCGTCTTTACTAAAAAATACAAAAATTAGCTGGGCGTGGTGGCAGGCACCTGTAATCCAGATACTTGGGAGGCTGAGGCAGGAGAATCACTTGAACCCAGGAAGTGGAGGTTGCGGTGAGCTGAGATCATGTCACTGCGCTCCAGCCTAGGCGACAGAGTGAGACCCCGTCTT
>NW_016107394.1:5815918-5828157 GCF_001604975.1 Cebus imitator
AAAAAAAAAAAAAAAAAAAAAAAAAAAAGCTTATAACCTGATGGGAAGAAACATACAATAAATAAAGTAATTTTAGATTGTGATAAGTGCTGCGATGGAAATTAATTAGGTGATATAATAGAAAATAACAGGGAAAAGACCTACTTTAGATAAAATTGTCAAATAAGCCTTATTGAGGAAGTGACTGTTGAGCTTAGACATGAATGATGACAAGGAAAGAGCCATGCAACCAGCGAGGGAACAGAAAGTTCCCGAAGGTCATGGGAATAGCAAGGACAAAGGCCCTGAGGTAGGAGAGAGCTATGGTGAGGTAACAAATGAAAGGCTGATGTGGCAGGAGTGTGGTCATTGAGGGGCAGAGGTAGCCAGCGAGTATAGCATATAACACCTCAGAGACCATAGCAGAGTTTTCTTTTTATTCTAAATGCAAAGGGAAACCATTGAGGGAATGATTTAAAGGAAAGTGGCATGATTTGATTTGTTTTTTCCCAAAGGTCACTCTAGCTACTACTTTTTTTTTTTTTTGCCCCAGTCACCCCCACATTCTAGCTACTTTAATGGATTGCAGGGAACTGGAATTGAAGCAAAGTTACCAGTTAGAAGGCTATTTCAGAAGACCAGATTAGGGTTGATGATGGTTTGATTCAGCATGGTAGAGGTAGAAATGGAGAGAAGTGAACAGATTTGAAATATATTATGGGAGATGAACTAGTGGACTGAATGTGAGAGATGAGGAAAAAAGGAACGTCAAGAATGACTCCTAGGTTTTGTGTATGAGCAACTCCTTGGATGATAATACTGTTTATTGAAATGGGGAAGGATACAGGAGATGAGAGTGGGGCAACCAAAAGGTCAGCTTTACACATTTTAAGTTTGAGTTACCTATTAGAAATCCAGGTGGACAACAGGATATGTAAGTCTGGAGCTCAGGATTGGAGGTCACTACAGGGTATAGAAATTTGGGACTCATCAACATAAAGATGGTATTTAAATCCAGGGAACTAGATGTTATTAACCAGAGAGAGAACACAGAACTGAAAGAGAGAGAGACAGATACAGACACACACATACAGTGGGACTTAGCCCTGGGAAATCACATTTAGAAATTGGATAGAGGAGGAAGAACCAGCGAAAACTGAGAGATCTGGCCGATCAGGGAGGGAGAAAATGAAGAAAGAGTAGTAATTTGGAAACTAAGTGGAATAAATTTCTGAATGGAAGAAGTTATCAGTATGTCCAGTTATGAGTTTATAACTGTAGATGACTGTGGGATTAAGGGAAGTTTCTTTTTCTTTTTTGTTCTCTTCAATCTGTTTGTTTTGTGGGGATGTGGAATGGTTTGTTTACTTTGTTTTTTAAGATGGTAGATATCAAGGCATATTTATGCTGATGAGAGTGAGCCTTTGCTCTTACCACTTATCCCAAATTTCCTTTTTCAAACGGATGAAGGATGGTGGGCTCTGGGTAAGGAAGAGAACAGGGAGAAAGTCCAGCTCATTATTTATCTTATAAAAGGAAGACTTTTGATAGGTGTGATGTAAATGTGTAGTTCTTCAACAACTTACACCATACTGTGAATATATTTTTAATGTGAAGATGAATTGGCCATCTGTGCAGGCATTAAATTAGTTTAACTTTTGGATAAAGTGAAATGAACTATACTGAAACTAAATAATTTTCTTCCAGATTGTTGGTACTGAGCCTTCAGTACATTTTCTGAATAGTTTCACATGAGTGTGCCAACTGTACAGAATTTAAATGACAGATTTCTTTTTCTTCTAGAACTACAGTGTAATCAGTCCCTGGTTCCCTGGGGATCCCCAGCACCCTCAGTAGGTCTGAGAGGGCAGAAGTATTTTCATAATAATACTAAGACATTTTTGCCTGTTTCACTGTGTTGACACTTGTGTGATGGTGGGTGAAACTGCTGGCCATGTAGAACAAACCAAGGCAGAGGGACTGAAGTCAGCTAGTAGTATTTGTCTTCTGCAAGACTGTGTGCTCATAGTTCATGTATATATTTTTAAATGAGGTTCAGTTAAGAATGTCCTTAATGAAGCAGTAAAAAATATTGATTATATTAAATTGTGACCCCTGAGTGCACACCTTCCTAATATTCTGTGTGATGGAAAAAGAGTATGCATAAATCACTTCTGCTGCATACTGAAGTATGATTGTTTCAAGGAAAAGGACATATGCAATCGAGTTGCTAACTGAACTACCTGCTTTTTTTTAAAGCCTCATCTTTACTTGAAAGAATGACTGAAAAATTACAGTTATTTAAACTTAGGTGTTTGGCAAACATTTTCTCAAAAATGAATGAAGTGAGCCTGTCTTTTAAAGGAAATTAACTGATGATAAAATTTAGGATTTTAAATGAAAATTAAAATTCCAGATCACTTGTGTTTGCCACCCTGAGACTGGTAGCTGCCCAGTGCTTAAGGATTTCTTTGATAAGGTTGGTAGTGATAATAACACATGTGATTTTTAAATAGTTTATAATGGAATGTGTCAGCATTTAAAATATATATAACTCAATGAGCCAACGTTTTCCAAATGACCATTGTATAATGCTGTGAAGTCATATGTGGTTAAAGATCCCTTCAAAGTGCCAGAAAGACCAACGGATTTTAATGTAACAGAATATGAAAGCCTTATTGATAGGGTTTCAGATTCCACATTGCTACTAGTACCTTTAAAAAGCTGTTACTTGATGAGGTTGGGAGTAGTATCAAACAAGAATATCCCCAACCATCTGAAAAAGCTATTAAAATACTCCTTTCTTTTTCAGCTGCATATCTGTATAAGGCTGGAATTTCTTACTAAACAACACATGGTACAAAGTGAGTGAAGAACACAATGTGAGACTCCAGCTGGCTTCTATTAAGCTAGACATTGCAAAAGAGACGTGCAAAAATGTAAAACAATGTCACTCATCTCACTAAGTTTCTTTTTTAGGAAAATGTGCTTATTTTTCATAAAAATTATTTATATTAACATGTCATAAGTGACTATTGCTATTTTTGTAAGAATTCACAAATATACAAAAGTTTTCTTAATTTTAATTTTTAGTTTGATAAATATTGATATATATGACCCACATAAATGAAAGCCCTTTAGGGTCCTCAGTAACTTTAAGAGTATAAAGGGATCTAGAGACGAAAATTTTGAGAACCACTGTCTTAGAGAATGTGGCCATCCAGATTTTCTATGAAACTCTTCAGTTTCTCCAAGACACGTGTCATTTCCCCAAATGTGGAAACATAATGTAAGAGACCTACCAATTTGCATTCCAGGAATGATATGCGGTACAAGTCAGAAGGCTAGCAGCTATCAGTGGGTTCTTCCTGGTTGCTTTTGTAAGCCAGGCCTCTTTTCTCTTTTCCCGAAAGCTCAAAATTTAAGACTAATACTTTGAGGGCATATTGTACAAATAAAAATGGCAACTGACATTTGTGTAGAATGGAATGGCTTTGGAATATATATTTTTATTTGTGTAGCTCATTTCATACTCTGTGAAGTATGTTGACCAAGTCTATCTTTAGAGATAAGAAAGTGAGCTGCTGCTATGCTAATTTCCCGGAGATTACAAAGCTATTAAATATGGCAAGCAATTCAAAATTAAATCCAGTTATATCCTACTAACATCGTTTTTTTTTTTTTTTCCTTTTAATTTGGGCCTTCTTACAATTCTGTAAGTTAGACAGGGTGTAGACAATTATCTGCATTTTACAGATGAGCCCCCTGAGACAGTAGGTTAAGTAGAAGAGCTAAAATTAGAACCTAGGGATTTCATGACTCCCTTCCTATTACCCTATTACTTCCCTTCCTTTTCAAAGTAAAGACTTCATAGAAAGTAAAAGTCGCTTCTCCATCCAAAACAGTTGGGAACCCCTTTTCTGCCAAGGATGTGGTCCTTCTGTAAATCTTTACTCCTGGGGCCCAAAGTGCACAGCTATTTAGAAGGGATCAATGCCAGCTTATACCCAGCAGCTTAAATTCATGTATAGTTCTTTAACATACAGACAAATGTATGTGACACATAAAAAGAAAATATACTTTTATTTTCATAATTCTTGGAATCAAAAATATAAATTCCAAGGATGTTTTAATAGTCAAAATGCCTTTCCTTCACTACTGCATACAAAATTTGCCAATAACTTGACCAAGATATATTTCACATACCATACAATTAACCCATTTAAATTGTACAATTCAGTCCAGGTGTGGTGGTTCACACCTGTAATCCCAGCACTTTGAGGTGGGCAGATCACCTGAGTTCAGGAGTTTGAGACCAGCCTGGCCAACATGGTAAAACCTCATCTGTACTAAAAATACAAAAATTATCTGGGCATGGTCGCAGGTGCCTGTAAACTCGGCTACTCGGGAGGCTGAGGCAGGAGTGAAGGAGTGAAGGAGTGGCTTGAACTCGGGAGGCAGAGGTTGCAGTGAGCAGAGATCGCGCCAGTGCACTCCAGCCTGGGCAACAGAGTGAGAGTCCATCTCAAAATAAATAAATAAATAATAAAGTACACAGTTCAGTGGCTTTTAATATGTGCACCAAATTGTGTAGCCATCACCACGATGAATTTTAGAACATTTTCATTGCCCCACAAAGAAAGCCTGTACCCACTAGTAGTCATTCCTCATTCCCTCAAGCTCCCCATCCCTGGGCAGCTACCAGTCTACTTTCTGTTTCTATAGATTTGTCCGTTCTGGACATTTCTTATAAATGGAATCATAAAATATGTGGTCGTCTGTAACTGGCTTCATTTTCTTAGCATAGTCTCAAGGTTTATCTATTTTGTAGCATATATGAGTCATTCCTTTTTATTGCCAAATGTTTTTCACAGTTGGAAGATGTGTATGTACATATGACATTTTATTTATCCATTTATGAGTTGATAGACTTTTGGGATGTTTCCATTTCTTGGCTGTTATCAGAATGCTTTTACAAACATTTGGGTACAAGTTTTTGTGGGGATATAGTTTTAATTATTTTGGGGTGTACACCTAGGAGTAGAATTGCTGAGCCATGTGGTAGCTATGTTTAAATTTGAGGAATTGCCAGACTGTTTTACATTCCTAGTAGTAGCTTATAGGGGTTCTGTATTAGTCTGTTTTCATGCTGCTAATAAAGACATAGCCATGACTGGGTAATTATAAAGGAAAAGGCTTAATGGACTCACAGTTCCACATGGCTGGGGAGGCCTCACAATCCTGGTGGAAGGTGAAATAGAAGCAAAGTCACTGCTATATGGCAGCAGGCAAGAGGGTGTGTACAGGGAAACTCCCCTTTATAAATCTGATCTCACATCAGACCTTGTGAGACTTAGCCACTATCACAGGAACAGCACAGGAAGGACCTGCCCCGTGATTCAGTTACCTCCCACTGAATCCCTCCCGTGACACATGGAAATTATGGGAGCTACAATTCAAGATGAGATTTGGGTGGGACACAACCAAATGGTATCAGGTCAATTGCTCTGTATCCTCATCAACACTAATTTTTTTGTCTTGTTTATTATAGCCATTCAACTAGTTGTAAATGGTTTTGACTTGAATTTTTTCTAATGGCTAATGATGTCAAGTATCATTACGTTTTATGTACTTATTGGCTATTTGTGTATCTTCTTTGGAGAAATAAATATTCAGACCCTTTGACCATTTTAAATTCGGTTGTGTTTATTTATTTATTTAGAGACAGGGTTTCGCTGGAGTGTAGTGGCATGATCATAGCTCACTGCAGCCTCAAACTCCTAGGCTCAAGCAATCCTCTCGCCTCAGCCTCCCAAGTAGCTAGGACTACAGGCACATGCCATCGTGCTCTGCTATTTGTCTTAATTATTGAATTGTAAGAGATCTTTATATATTCTGAATACAAGTCTCTACTCAGAAAAACGGTTTACAAATATTTTCTCTCACCCTGCAGGTTGTCTTCACTTTCTTGATTATGTCTGTTGAAGCACAAAGGTTTTTAATTTTGATGAAGTTCAGTTTCATCTATTTTTTCTTTTCCTGCTTGTTCCTTTGGTGTCATATCTAGGAAGCCTTAGCCAAGGTCACAAAGATGTACTTTTAGGTTTTCTTCTACATCGTTTTAACTCATATTTAGGTCTGTGATCTATTTGAATTAATTTTTGTGTATGGTATGAGGAATCTAACTTGTTCTTTTGCATGTGAATATCCAGTCATCACAAAAACATTTGTTGAAAAGACTACCCATTGAATTGTTTTTGCAGTCTTGTTGAAAATTAACTGTAAATGTGAGGATTTATTTCTGGACTCTGGATGCTATTACATTAACCTTTCTATCTATCTTTATGCTAGTACCATCTATGTCTTTTTTACTTAAAAAATATTTTCTACATTTAAAAATATTGTATGTCCGTTGTAGAAATTTAGCAAAGTACAAAAGAAGAAAGAACAGAATTTTTTTCATTACCTATAGTTTCACCACTCAGGGAGAGGCACCTTCTGGATCTTCCAAACTTTTTGTCATCTTCTTACATAGTTGAGATGATGTCGTAGCTCAGGATTTGTCCACAGTAAGTGTACTCAGTAAATGGTAGCTGCCAATTTTTGTTGTTGATCTTGTTGTCATTCTTGCTAGGCTGATGTGGAAAGGGAATGCATCAATAGAAGGGTAGAAGATATGCTACCTGAACTGGGAAGTCAAGGAAGAGAAGTGTCTGGCAAGTGAGAGAGGAGGGGAGCCAAAGTGGACAATCACAGCTCACTGCAGCCTTGACCTCCTGGGCTCAGGTGATCTTCCTGCCTCAGCCTCCCAAGTGGCTGGGACCACAGTCACACCACCATACCCCCACTAATTTTTATTTTTTGTAGAGATGGGGTCTTGCCATGTTGCCCAGGCTGGTCTTGAGCTCCTGGGCTCAAGTGATCCTCCTGTCTCTACCTCTCAAAGTGCTGCAATTACAGGCATGAGCCACTGCACCAGGCCTCAACAAATACCTATTACACATTGGAACTGCTGAAGGCATATGTAGACTAGCCTGGCTAGAGCAGAAGGTTACCTTCATAGTGGGGACAGGAACCATGTTTTTGGCTAACTACTCTTGGCCGCACAGCCATGCACTTAGCAGTTGTTACACCTGGACCTAAATTGATCTGTGAGTTCCCTAAGCATGTTTTACATGTCTAATAGGTATTTTTTGAGGCCTGGTGCAGTGGCTCATGCCTGTAATTGCAGCACTTTGAGAGGTAGAGGCAGGAGGATCACTTGAGCCCAGGAGTTCAAGACCAGCCTGGGCAACATGGCAAGACCCCATCTCTACAAAAAATAAAAATTAGTGGGGGTATGGTGGTGTGACTGTGGTCCCAGCCACTTGGGAGGCTGAGGCAGGAAGATCGCCTGAGCCCAGGAGGTCAAGGCTGCAGTGAGCTGTGATTGTACCATTGTACTCCAGCCTGGGCAACATGGCAAACCCTATCTCGAAACAAAAAAATGTCTGTTGAAAGAATGAATGATGAATGAGTCAGTCAGAAAATTGTTCTTTCCTCTTTAAGGCTGATAATTAACTTATTTCTGTTTGATGTATATTATACATTTTATGTATAAATATATAATATATGTCAATATTATATATACACACACACACATTTTGACTTATGTCTGTTTAGTGTTTTAATTGAGGTCAAAAAACAAAATTTATTTATTTATAGTTTTTTCCAAAAGTTCTATTCAGTGTTTAAAGAGATAACATACTGCATTTTTGTACTTGCAAATGATTGGTTAAGTGTTCATGTATTAATTTTTCTGAGAACCATCATCAGCTATTAACCGGTGTACTAGACATTTTTAATGTCATTGCCTATGATTACTACACTCTTTGAATGCTGAAAGTGTAGATTGGTAAGATAAATATTTTTACCTCCGTTAGACCTTTTTTTCTTTTAAACTGAAGCTACAAATACAATGCCAAAAATATCTTTCCAAATGAAAAATACAACAATGGTAACTTACATTTATATAGCTTATTTTAGGGCACAGGGCCCTTCACATATATTGTTTCTTTTATCCTTTGCAGAAACCCTAAAAGTGTTGCTATTATTATCTTCATTTTACATTTAGCTAAACTGAGCCTCTGAAGGGTAAGCCATAGTTACACATAGCTCATGCTTACACAGCTGTTAGATGAACAAAGAAATTCAGACCCTAATATCTGACTCTAGGTTCAGGAGACCATACTCGCTGCTTACCTTTTGTCAGACGGGATGAAACATCTTACATAACAGGCTTCCCTTTTTTCCTGTGGCTAATAGCTCAGTATAAATTTAGCACCTTACTTGGCTTAGCATCTTTGATAACATCTGTCTCTTCCTTTATCCTACTTGTTTTAAAACATTCACTTTAGCATTTTTACTTGTTCAGTAATAAGATTACCCTTTTCCAAAGCACCACCATGAGTGACATCTTTTGCTGGGAGGAAAATATTTAAAGAATGTACCTCAACTGAAATGAAATATGCAGTGCTAGCTAGTTCAGAGAGGGTGGGATATAAATTCTAACTGTACTTTTTATGATTAAGCATCATGAAATGAATCATGAGCGGTATGCAAAATGAATTTGGTCTGATTTTAGTTGGCATCAAAGTGACTAGCATAGCTTAGGTGTGAGCTCTTTAAAGAAATGAACTCCAAAAAGGTCTTTATATTGTCTGATTCAAAACCCAAAGTCTTTAGCTTTTAGGGGAAGGTAGCACAGTAGATTTGAAATTCTAGATTTTGGAACTTTTAATGATATTATCTTTTTAAAAGAGAGAGAGGAAAAAGAAACAGTTATTTTATCTAGCATACCCATAGTTATCTGTGGATATACCCATATCATAATTCTGTATTTAAAATAACTTTATAGATATTTGTAAATTATCAGTTTAAAAAATACATATATTATAAATGCAGACTCGCACTTTACATTTAAATAATTAAATAATTAGGTAGATGCAAAGAAAGGAATGAAATTTTGTCTTCCACAGATTTCAAAAAGGTGGATGAAATGATTTAATGGAAAGAACATAATACCAACAACTAGAAATTTCAGGGTTATATTCCATCTCTTTTAACTTGCCAGTACCTTGGGCAGATAGTGTCTTTCTACTGTGTCTCAGTCTTCTCATCCAAAGAATAAAAAAAGTTGAGTATTATGTGCTCTGAGCCCCATGTCAGCTTAGCCCCATGTTCTTTAAATTTCTGCTTTATAACTTTACCACTCTTATAATTCAGTCTGTTCATTGTTTTTTTTTTTTTTTTTAAATTACCTTTAAGTTTTCTGACTCACAACAGCATGATCAAAAAGATTTTCAGATTCTTGCCAGTTGCAGTGGCTCATGCCTATAATTCCAACATTTTGGGAGGCCAAGGTGGGAGGATCACTTGAGCTCAGGGGTTTGAGACCAGCTTGGGCAACACAACAAGACCTCATCTCTACAAAAAAATTTTAAAAATTATGCAGACATTGTGGCATGTGCCTGTAGTCCCAACTGCTTAGGAGGCTGAGGCAGGAGGATTGCTGGAGCCCAGGTATATGAGGCTACAGTGAGCTATGATTGTGCCACTGCACTTCAGCCGGGCAACAGAGTGAAACCCTGTCTTCCCCCCAAAAAAAGATTAAGATAAAATGTACAGATAGTATGCTTATATGTTGGTGATTTTGTTTTTAGAAAATATTCAGAGATTTATGGCGTACCATACCAGGTAATAACAGGTTAATATAAGTCCAATACAATATGGACTTATAAAACTAATGATAATACTATCTTACATTTATGTAGTGCCTCACAGTTTTCAAAGTGTTCTCACAAAAAGCCGACATACTTACCGTCACAATTTCTCCTCTGATGCCTTTGATTTAGTAGTTCAACTTAGGAACTCCAGCATAAGGAAATAATTCTGACTTCCTGAAAACAGCTAAAGATGTTTATCATAACAAAATAGTTTTCTGGGGATAGGTTAAATAAACTAAGGGAGCATTGTCTTCATTCGTTTTCTGCTGCTATAACAGAGTATCACGGACTAGGTAATTAATAAAGAAAGGAGATTTTGTTTGGCTCATGGTTTGGGAAGCTGGGAAGTCTGAGAGCATAGCATCAAAATCGAGCAAGCATCATTCCATGGCAGAAGGCCGAAGGGTAAGGAAGCATGTGAGACGGAGAGAGGAAAATTGGGCCGAATTCACCCTTTTATTAGGAGCCCACTCCTGCAGTAATGGCTCATGAGGGTGGAGCCTTCATGATCTAATCACCTCTTAAATGTTCCACCTTTTAATACCATGATGGTGGCAACCAAATTTCAACATGAGTTTTGGAGGGGACATTTAAAACATAGCAAGCCTTCACTGTGATTAAGATTTTTATAAAGATTAGGTAGCACAGAAATACCTTTGTTATTAGCTTAGAAAAGAGCATGGGGTTGAATGCACACTGTGGTTACAGTTATTGAAATAATTTTAAAGGCACCAAACAAACTACCCTATATATAGGAGGGAAAAGTCTGCCTGGTTGTATACCAAAACTGTGTTACATGTTTGTGTTGTGGGACTTCAGATAATCTTTCTACTTACATTTTATTTCTGTTTTTTTTTAATTGAGCACGTATTGATTTTATAATAAAATATGTTATAAAAATTATCTTTTTCAGATAAAAACTGAGTCCTAGTGAAGTTTTTTGACATTCTCAAAATAGCACAAATGGCTAATGATGCCATTAGTATGTTCAAATTTTAGGATATTCCAGCAGATATAGAAATTTCAGCTTTAAAGAGGCTGGTCAAGCTATATATTTTTTCTCAATAGTGTATACTTCCTCTTTAAGATTCATTAGCCCATAGTAAAATTGACAAAATCAATATTTTTTTTTAAATACTTTCTAAAATACAGCTATATTCCCTCTGGCTGAGTAGGATTCAGGACAGTATTGCGGTTAGGAGAACAAGTACAGACAGACATGGGTTCAACTGATCGGTGTTGCCACTTGATAACTGTGGCCTTGTGAATTTCTCTCTGGGCCTCAATTTCCCTATTTATATAATGAGATTCACAAATTCTGTTGTAAAATGTAATGCTGACTTTTTCTAAACTGCCCTAAAACATTTCTGTGTCTGTGCCCTAAAACATTCCATTGTGGTCACATTTATAAATAATAGTTGTATTTCATTGTTTCTAGATTCCCTTGCAAGGCAGCTGAATGCTTTGGAAAGAGCTCTAGATTGTGTTCTAGCTTCGGAGTTGCCTCTAACTCTTTGGTTTTCAACTCATTGTCACTGTTATTCACTGTAACATTGAGCTAGTCTCTCTCTTTTTTTTTTTTTTTTTTGAGGCAGAATCTTTCTCTGTCGCCCAGGCTGGAGTGGCGCAATCTCAGCTCACTGCAACCTCCACCTCCTGGGTTCAAGCCATTTTCCTGCTTCAACCTCCCAAGTAGCTGGAATTACAGGCACCCGCCACCACGTTTGGCAAATTTTTATTTATTTATTTTTTTGAGACGGAGTTTCCCTCTTGTTGCCCAGGCTGGAGTGCAATGGTGCAATCTTGGCTGACTGCACCCTCTGCCTCCTGGCTTCAAATGATTCTCCTGCCTCAGCCTCCCGAGTAGCTGGGATTACAGGCATGTGCCACCACGCCCAGCTAATTTTGTATTTTAAGTAGAGATGAGGTTTCTCCATGTTGGTCAGGCTGGTCTTGAACTCCCAACCTCAGGTAATCTGCCTGCCTTGGCCTCCCAAAGTTCTGGGATTACAGGCTTGAGCCACCACGCCTGGCTAATTTTTGTATTTTTAGTAGAGGTAAGGTTTTACCATGTTGGCCTGGCTGGTTTTGAACTCCTGACCTCAAACGATCTGCCTGCCTCGACCTCCCAAAGTGCTAAAATTATAGGTATGAGCTACCATGCTGGGCCGAGCTAGTCTCTTAATTTTTCTAAGTCTTGGCTTCTTCTTCTAAAATAAGAAACTTGAAGTAAATCATCTTTTCATTTTCTTCTAGCAGTAATGTTCTGTAGCTTCTCCCAATCTTTTTTTGAGCACATGTGTGATTTAATGAAACAACAATAAACTGGTTACTCTTAAAGTAGAGGTGATGGGAGGGTAGACTGATAATTAAAAAAATAATAATTTGGCATTATGCAATGAAACTGATTTTATAGCTTTGGAATTGATCAGATGGCTAATGTAGAATATGAATATCAATTAATTCAAATTTCAACACCAATAAAATGTTCTTTGC
>NW_016107394.1:5828178-5831043 GCF_001604975.1 Cebus imitator
ACTGTTTATAGAAGCATTATTTATAATAGCCAAAGATTAGAAACAACTTAAAATTTATCGACAGTATGTTCGTCATTAATCATGGTATATTTATGTAATCAAATACTGTGCAGCCGTGAAGCCATAGCAGTGATAGAGACAGATTTCACAAGCATAATGTTGAGTACAAGAACCAAAGGAAAAAACAAAAAACTCCGCAGTCATCCTCTATTTATATATAGCTCAAAACCAAGCAAGATTAAACTATATTATTTAGGAATAAAAACTATACAAAAAAACAAGGCTAGTGATTACCTCTGGAACAAAGAAGGGGTTATAATGAGAAAGGGGCTCGTGAAAAGCTTCTGGGGCACCAGCAGCATTCTATTTCTTGACTGAGTGGTGGTAACACAAGGGTTTGCTTTATAATCCTGATCCTTTAAACAATGCATATGTATGTTTTATGCATTTTTCTATATGCTTATGATATCTTGCCATTAAAAAAATCATAGGTAACAGTTTTTTAAATGTGTGACACTGTTTCATCAAATTCTCATAGTCTCTTGAAAAACAATTGCCATTACAAAGGATGGCAAGGACTTAATATTTCAGCGTCATATACTGGAAGAAAAAGCATTTTCAGCTATAGCACTTAAGCATTGTCTTAGCTTTACATATAAGAATATCTGCTTTAGGCTGGGTATAGTGGCTAACGCCTGTAATCCCAGCACTTTGGGAGGCCAAGGCAGATGGATCACTTGAGCCCAGGAGTTCAAGACCAGCCCGGACAACATGGTGAAACCTTGTCTCTACTAAAAATACAAAAAAAAATTTAGCTGGGTGTGGTGATGCGCACCTCTAGTCCCAATTACTTAGGAGGCTGAGGTGGGAGGATTGATGCCCAGGAGGGCGTCAATGCCTTACTGTAGGTGGATTGATGCCCTTACTGTATGCTCAAGGCTACAGTAAGCCAAGATTGCGCCACTGCACACCAGCTTGGGCAGCAGAGACCCTGTCTCAAAAAAAGAGTATCTGCTTTTCATCACACAATGTATCCATGTAATAAATCTGCTCATGTACCCCCTGGATCTAAAAGTTTAAAACAAAAGAATATCTTCTTTTATTGATACCTATATGCAAAACATATCTTTTTCTTTATTCCTAGTCTTCACAATAACCTTTCAGGTTTTTGTTACTATCCTCATTTTATAGATGAGGGAACAGGCATAGAATAATTTTTGGTGGATGAGGAATTTTTTTTAAATAATTGAAACGAATCTGCATGGCCATTTTTGGTATTTTTTTTCTCCTTCCTGTTATAAAAAGACAAATAGAAACAAGACTTGTGACCATTTTAGGGATATGTACTATAAAATAAGTCCTAAACAAATGAATAGACTGAGTTTTGGCTGTTTTTTCTTTCAAATTTACCGGGAAGTATGTAAGATTTCCCAGATGCCTAATGGTAAATGAGTTTGTGGGTATTTGGGCATTTACCACTGATAGGTCAAGCCCCTGCACTGAGTGTCGAAATAAAGCCTAATTAGAAGAGAAAGTGAGAGAAACAGTGTCTACATTTTTAATACATTAATTGTGGTGGTCACTCTATACAAAGTTTGCTGAACTATGACCGCAAAGCTAACCATGAAGAGGAAATTACTTTGTATAACCAAGCCAAAATTTTTTTTTAAGATTTAGTTCATAATGTCACTTAAGATTCTTCTGAAAGGCTTGTGAACCTTTGCCTTCTTTTAATAAGCCTTCATAATGACAAGGTCCCCTGAGAATGAAATCATCTGAATGGAATGTGCCTGTGTCTTAAAATCTGATAAACATCACTTCATGGTATTCAGGAGATTAAAAGAGACTTAAAACACGTAAATGTTACTTTCAGGTTATTATAACCAAGGAAGCTTGTGGCCCAGCTATCAAAATAACTTAGCTTCAGCAAGTTCTAAGCAGTGGGCTTAGCCAGGTTGGTTAGTGCTGCTTTAGGACTGACTGCACTGTCTTTTGAGTTGACCTGTAACTTTCAACGTAGAATGTAATTGCTTCATCTCCGAGGCACATTTATGTGTCCCTTTGCTCCTGACGCTAATTCATCATTTGCTTTATAGTAATTCCACTCAGACATCATCATCAAGCCCCAGTGGAGGCTACTAAATGATGTGAGTGGATATATTTCCTAATCAGTGACATTAGTTTATATCTCCTTATTAAGATACCCATTAAATTCATACCAGGAGAGATAACATGAACACTAATGCACTTTACATCTTCCATCAGTGCCTTCTTATTTATTTCTATAAAGGCAGTATTAATATCTGAATTTAAGAATCCCAGAGAATGCACAGCTTTTATTAATGGTCTAAGATCTTTTATTTTGTTAAGAAAGGAAAGATGTAAAAAGCAAAGGCATTTATTATTAGGTTGTCATTTTTATTCTCTTTCCCTCCCTAAAACATAGCCATTAAAATATACATAGTATCATTTATTTTAAAGGTTGTTAATATATTTTATGTACTTTTTCTAAATAAAATGTACAATCCAAGTTTTCCTGTATTTTATTTTCATAAGTTATCTTATTTTTCTAATTTTAATCTGAAACTCAGCATATATATAGTGTTTTGTGGACCTTTTGAATATACCAGCCAAAAAGTATTAATTGAATAGTCTACACTAGGCTTTGGGTGGTGGTGGAGGGAAACAAAAGAAGTTGCTTTGTATGACAAATAGTTCACATGTGTATAAATCTACTTGTTCTGGCCAGGCGCGGTGGCTCACGCCTGTAATCCCAGCACTTTGGGAAGCTGAGGCAGGCAGATCACTTGAGGTCAGGGGTTCAAGGACCAGCCTGGCCAATGTGAAATCCTGTTTCTACTAAAA
>NW_016107394.1:5831256-5847405 GCF_001604975.1 Cebus imitator
TCTGTTGAATCCCCTACCACATTGCCTTAACCAGAATAGTTTGTTCAACAGATATCTCTTCATTGATTATTATATCCTTTTGAGACATTTGGCAAAGTCGCTAACGTGATCCATCATTTGAGGAATCCATAAATTACTGTGTTCAGGAACTCCGGCAACATCGTGGCAGTGTGGTACCCTTTTTGCTGTTATTGCTTTCTCAGAACCGGTAACCTTTTTTTCATAATTAGAGAATAAATTGTGCTGGGATTGTCTGTCAGTGCTGCTCAAAGTGTGATCCACAGGCCAGCAGGCAGTCTGCAGTCCACAGAGCTTGTAGCCAGTCTGCAGTGAGATAAGGAAATTGTACCAAATGTAAATCATCGCTGTCACTGAACACACTACTTAGTTCAGATGCAGATTTTTCTTTTGTATCAAGGCATTCTGGATGAAGGAGGCAGGGCATTTGTTTATATTCTCTCACAAGCTTCTTTGTTACATACTGGCACTTTAAGTAGCCTTGGAGTTTAGGCAAATACAAAAATCAGAATATAATGTCCTTTTAAAAATCAGATTTTCTTTTTCACCTTCTGGGGACTTTATTATTTGTCTTTCTGCTTGTCTCCTACAGGGGAAACCACTCTAAGCTGGGCATTGGCAAATCACGTAACTCATGTCAGTGGAAGGCACATTTAGCATTTGTCAGCATTAGGGCTTGTGATCAAAGTAGGCAGGTTTGTCATTGTCATATTTTCAGGTCCTTGTCCATGTGTCCTTTTCACAGCTTGTCTGTCAGCTTGTATTTCTGGAGCTCTTGCTGCATGTCAGACACCACGTGCCTGCTGATCCCCCAGTGTCCTCATTCTACCCTGTTACAGCCTTGAGCCCTGAAGTTTGCCCCACCAAAATCCACTTTCCCTCCCCGTTCCAGAGGGTTCAAAGTTCCATTCCCTCAGTAACAGACAGGTGACTAATTGAAGGGAAAACAACCTGATGTAAATAAGTAACACAAGGGTAACTTACCTCCTACTTACATATTTGAAATTTAAAATTTGGGCCTGTTAATGGAACTATATATGACATATTTTTAAACTGTGGATGCCCTCGCTTAATCATGAATTTGAACCTTTCTTTAGTTTTTTACACCAAGTATCCTAGAAACATTTGTCTTGACGCATCTGTAAAGCCGCTCACTGCTGCCCTAAAGTGGGTATTGGATTTTCCCACAACCTTTTACTTTGTTTGGTAACCTTCTTCCATGGAATAATCTTGGACAGGGAGGCATGAATCCAGGAAACCAATCAGACCTATTCTTTGTATGTTTAAGGATTTAAAGTATTGGCTGTATTTTGCTTTCAATTGTAAGTATCCTTTCATATTTGAAACTAATTAGATAGAGATTTGGCGTGTTTTTTAATGTGTTCCCAGATCTTTGATGGCTTGTTAACATGATGTAGTAGACTAGGAATATCTAGTTTTGCTTTCATACTTTTGAAAAGTAAAGTGCATGTTTCATAAAATTAAAGTGCCCCAAGAGTCAGCTAATATAAAGTAATATTTTACCAAGGTCATAAGTGATTTAATATGAAAGATCATATTTTATCAGAACCATAACAGAGTTAACAAAATCTAGACAGACAAATTGCTAGTTTAGAAATGATCTGAACTTATTTTCCCCAAAAAAACAAAGACCCGCAAGACTGTGTGTATGTGGCAACAGGCAGTATTTCATTGATCCCCGAGGCTGTGGATCTAGCAGCAGCTATTGTAACATGCTTTGTTTTCATTATTGCAGTGCTTAGTCAGTCATCTGAATTCTAGCTATTGCTGTTTATAGCAAGAAATAGCATCCCAGCTGAGGCAGCACAGCTAGTCATACCTTTTTATTGATGTAATTTAACTTATTGTGGTTCCTTTCCTAGTGTCTAACATTTTGTGAAGCCCTAACATAAATTATTGGCTTGTATAACCCACTGCATCAACCTCACTTGGAGATTTGCTGCCTATGCAGTTCCTTAATTTTCAAGTGTGAGAGATTTATTTTTCCTCAGTGAGTCCTAATGTTTCTGCATGTGCACATACATACACGTGCTTGTGAAAATGTGTGTAGGGACATAGGAATGCCAGTGAGAAAGTCAAACATATTCTTAGTTAATTTCTGCATGAGATTCTGTAGAAATATTTACAATTACAGATATGAGTTGCCATGTTGTAAAATTGACCTGACTGAGCAGTGTGGTAGTGTTTTTCAATTTTGTCCCTACTTTGGTTTTTTTTCTTAGAGACTCTAACTAATTAGGACTCTGCATGCTTCATGTCCTCAGTGAAGACTTATTGACTGCATCACTGACCAGTTGATTTTCCATACACCAATATAAATGATTAAAATACTGCCACAGATGATAATCATAATTCCTGTGTGTCAGACAAGGCACTTTGGACCTCATACCACCCTGTAATATAGATGGTATTCTCCCTGGTTTACAAATAAGGCCTCCGAAACTCAGAAAAATTAAACAAATTGCCCTAGTCATACCCCTTTATAAATGAAGGGTCAAGATACTTTATCAAAAGATTTTTATGTGTATTATTTCATTTGATCCTTATAGCGTTCCATAAGGTGAAAAGAACAAGCCCTTTTCTATCCCCATTTTAGGACTGAGTAAAGGGGTTTAGTAACTTACCCATGTGGGCCTGATTGTCAGGACTATCCTCTGACCCCTGATATTACTTGGCATTTGTAAACTTTTGGTTGTTTTGGGCTTTTGTTTTGTTTTGTTTTGTTTTTTTGAGATAGGATCTCACTCTGTCGCTCAGACTGGAGTGCAGTGGTACAATCACAGCTCACTGCAGCCTAGACCTCCCTGGGATCAGGTGATCCTCCCACCTAAGCCTCTTGAGTAGCCAGGACTACAGGCATGTGCCACCATACCTGGCTAATTTTTATTTTTTTTGAGGCTGGGTTTCGCTTTGTTGCCCAGGCTGGTCTCAAACTCCTAGGCTTAAGCAATCCACCTGCCTTGGCCTCCCAAAGTGATGGAATTACAGCCATGAGCCACCACACCCAGCCCCATTTATAAAAATCCATAAGCCAGTAATGATATTGGTGATACCATTACAGTGCCCCACAGTAGTTTTCCATTGGCTGTTAATGGAACTGTATAAGACATACTTTTGAACCATGGATGCCCTCACTTAATCATGAACTTGAATCTTTCTTTAGTTTTTTTCACTTAAGTAATTCTTCATTGTCTCTACTAAGGTAGAGTCCCTGCTGAAACACTTGGCATTCAGGTCAGCATTTTTATAATGAGAAAAATAACGAGGGTGAGGGGTGGGAAGCTTTGCAAATCTGTTATGTCCGCCCCCTGCTTAAAACCTTGTAATCATTTTCCATAGGCTGCCTTTCCCCAAACCCCCTCTTCTCCTACACCACCCCCAACCTCCACCACTCCGGGTTGCAACAAGACTCTCTCACATGGCAAAGGCTTCATATGGTCTCTTCTGTCTCACTTTTCAACCTCAACTACTGTAACCACTTACCCCAGAACCCCTGCCCCTGCCCCTTTATGCCAGGAAAGCTGAACTTCACTGAAAGGCCCATCTTCTGCTTTTGCTTTTATATTCCCTTTGCCTGAAATTTCCTTCCCCTTTTGTCCATGTGGTAAACTCCTACTCATTCTCCAGTATCCAACTGGGCCATCTTCTGTGCTGTGAAGCGTTTCTTTACCCTCCTGAACAGAGTTATCACTCATCTTCTATTCTTCCTGCTGACCTGGTTTTAAAAAACAATCAACTATATCAATATTCCTACATTTCTGTTGTTATTTTGCATGTATGTCTCCCCTACTAAATTAATAAGTTCCTTAAGGGCCAGAGACTGAAGTTCATTCATCCCTTTTTCAGACACAGTAGCTAGCACATAACATGGACTCAGGAAAGGTTTGCACATGTGTGATAGACTGAACCAGTGACCTTCCTGCTTGGACTAAAAACTAAGAGCTCATCTGTGGAAGGAATAGCCTTCCATTCAAAAGGCTAAGGGAGTTCATATTTGTATCAGATGAAATTACAGTCTTCACTTATAAATGTGCTTGGCTTTACTTGTGTCTAGGAAGAGAATGCAGGACTTGAGAAGTGGGGTGAGGTTAAGGAGAAATTATACAGTAAGTGGACATTTTCCTGGAAATATATGCCTGTGGTAATAAGTTGTTATGTGTTGAGTGCCTTTTTCTCTTCTTCTAGTCAAACAGAGAGCTGACACATTTTCAGAGTGTTATAGTGTTTTCTAAGCATTACTCTTTCACTGACAGTTTTATTTAATTATTTTAGATACAGTAGTGGCTCTGGATCTACCTGAATTACTGCCTTATATGTAATTCAGCTAGTATATTCATATTGACAGTATAGGACAGATGATTACCAGCTCACAAAGGATGCGTGACATGATGCCATTTGAAGAATTGAAAAATGGAAGGAAGTGGGTCTGTGAATGTAGATAACTCAGCCCTAGAGTTCTGGCCCATTAGCCTTTTGGTTTTAGTTTTATAAAATTATACATGCTGTTAACATCAGTTCCCAGCCGTGACGGGATAGGAAGTTGGACCTGCCTTATTCCACCTTCTCCCTCACTAGCCACCATTCAGTGTTCTTTCCCAGGGGCTAAACAGAAACGAGCCCTTTAGAAAGACTTCCTGCACCTCTGATTTCAACCAATCTCCTGACTGCCCCTCCGTTTTTAGGTTTCAAACCCAACACCTGGTCACCCTTTCTTCCCGGTAAGAGACCACACTGACTGTGGAGTGATACTTCCTTCCAGGCTACAGAGGCTGTGCACAGAGGGCTTTCATGTCCTTTCTTTATCTTTTGATGTACAGGGTCTACTGGTAATACATTTAAATGTTAAGTCTCGACCTTAAAGTGAACATGGTGTGCAGACTGTATACATGTTAGCCTACTCTGCCTGCTTATGCTTCCCCTTCATGAATATTTATAACTCCTCCTATAACCTGTTGAATGTATATACTTAGCCAACCCACTCAGCATAAATTCCCATTCTCTTTAGCCCTTTCTGGCAGTGCCTATTTCCAGCTTCTGGCCAGAGGATACCCTTCCCAGTCTGTCAGAATGGCTACCTTCAGGCTGCAACCCTTTATGAGAAATAAAGCTCTCCTTTCCAGACTTAGGAACCTTGACACTCTTCAACTGACATACCAATACAGGTTTTCAAATTACTTTGTCTATGTAAATACCACTCAGATAAACCATGTAGTGAACTATGATTACTTTTTTCCCCTAATGTTTTTTATTTCCTTTGGAGCTTATTTTCTTATTTTCTTTGATGAGTTTTCAGTCTGCTTATAACTAATTTCATCCTAAACTCTTTACCAGTTACCTAAATCATCTCTCAAGATATTCAGACGTGTCAGATATACAATAAATTACATGTCAGGTATTCACACAATTTCATCTTTGGGAGAAATCTCTCCTAGAACCTTCTGATCTGCTCCAGTCTGTCATACTGTTTTCTATGCCTTTGCCATAATCCTAGGGACTTCCATAATTTATCTTATGTTGAAATCCCTATATTCTAGATAAATCCTCACAAAGAATGTATGACATGATGTCTTCTTCTTTCTCAGTTTTATCCCTTGTTTTGTTGGAGCATATCCTTCTATAGCTTCCTAAGAAAGCATGCATGAAGGTAAATTTTTGAGAACTTATAAATCTGAAAATTATCTTTATTCTTCTTTGACTGAATATGGAATGTTAGGCTGGAAACAATTTTCTTTAAGAATTTTGAAATCATTGTTCTATTATATTTTAGCTTCCAGTGTTATTGAAAATCTAGAGATATTTGATTCCCCTTGTTTGAATATGATCTATTATTTACTTGTTTTGCTTTGCTTTGCTTTTTATTTTTGGAAATTTGTAGGAACTGTATTTGTGCCCAATGTTCTGAAATCTCAGACTGATATTTTTATCTATTATGCTCGGCACTCAGTGGATCCTTTTAATCCAAAGACTCAAATCATTAAGTTTTGGGAAAATTCCTTGAATTATTTCATTAATGGTTTCTTCTGTTTTATTTTTTCTTATATCTCTTCCTAGACTACTGTTGTTTAGATATTAGGCTTCCTGGACGGATCTTCCTATGATCTTCTTACCTCTTCTCTCCTGTTTCCTCTCTCTCCGTCTTTTTGTTCTACCACTGGAGAGATTCGCTTACCTTTATCTTCTCGCCCTTCTGTTTTTCATTTTGGCTTTCATGTTTTTAATTTCTGAGAGCTTTTTTTTCTGAATAGCATCTTATTGTTTTATGTGTATAATATCTTCTCTTTTCCACTTGAGCATATTCATGATTTTTGAAATTTTTATTGTTTTAGTTTTGGAGTTGATATTTGTGTTAGAGGGTTTTCTTAGAGGTTTGGAGATACTCGATTATATTTTTGATTTTAACAGGAGAGAACTAGAAAATTAATTGGAAGCACTTATGCTGAAATCCCTATTTTCTAGATAAATCCTCACAAAGAATGCATGACATGATGTCCTCCTCTTCCTTCCACATGTTCTTCATGAGAATGTGGACAGGGATTGTCAATTATGGGGCTCAACACTATAGTGTAATTTGGCTGGGCTCTTCCATTAGGGAAGACCCAACGTCGTTCTATGTAGGTCTTTCCTCTTGTGCTTGTCAAGGATGTTCCAGTCATCTGCCTTTTTCTTTTTTTTTTTTTGAAATGGAGTCTCGCACTGTTGCCCGGGCTGGAGTTCAGTGGCATGATCTTGGCTCACTGCAACCTCTGACTCCTGGGTTCAAGCAATTCTCCCACCTCAGCCTCCCGTGTACTGGGATTACAGGCACCCACCACCATGCCCAGCTAATTTTTTGTATTTTTAGTAGAGACAGGGTTTCACTCTGTTGGCCAGGCTGGTCTCAAACTCCTGACCTTGAGATCTGCCTGCCTCAGCCTCCCAAACTGCTAGGATTACAGGCATGAGCCACCGCGCCTAGCCCATCCTGCTTTAAAGTACAAGCCTATTGCTTATATTCTGGAAGCAGGGTTGGGAAAGAGGTCTGGAGGCCTCAGCATTTAGTATGCATGTGTTCACTTAATCACCTTGTTTTCAGTAAGTGCCTTTGCCCTTAATTGTACCTGACATTTCCCCCTCCAAAGAATAAAGTTCTAGTGTTTCTGTCAGGATGGAAGAAGAACTGTTGCCTGGCTCGTGTAGTTTGAAGGGAAATCTGGGGCTGTAATTGTATAACACATTTTCAACCAGTCTTCCTATTCCCCAGCTTCACTGCCACTTCCAAAAGTACCTAGGGCCACCAGTTCTTGAGCCTTTGTGGATTCTCAGATTGTCCCTCAACTTTGCCTACTTCTGGCTTAGAAGTCAGCTTCTTCAATTCTGCCAAATTAGTTACTACTTTTTAGCTTGCAAAACATTGTTGCAATATATCTTTTCCTATTCTTTGTCTTTGTTAAGACAATGAATCCATTAAAAAGCCATGTTATTAAATTTACATATGTAAAATAGTGATATAAATATATGTCTTATATATCACATATTTATATATAAATATATATGTTTTAATCCCTTGGAGCTGGGTGTGGTATCTCTTGCCTATAATCCCAATGCTTTGGGAGGCCAAGGTGGAAAGATTACTTGGGGCCAGGAGTTTGAGACCAGCTTGGGCAACACAGTGAGACCCATCTCTACAAAATATTTTTTAAAATTAGCTGAGTATGGTGGCACCCACCTGTAGTTCTAGCTACTTGGGAGACTGAGGTGGGAGGATTGCTTGAGCTCAAGAGTTTAAGGTTGCAGTGAGCCATGATTATGCTATTATACTGCAGCCTGGGCAACAAGGTGAGACTCTGTCTCTTAAAAAAAAAAAAAAAAGGAAAAAAAAGCCCTTGGAGGGAAATGCCCCTTCTGCTCTTACTGAGTAGCTCCTATCAGATCAACTCTCCCACAGATGAAAAACTGTAAACAAAAATATAATAAAAACAAATATATGAAGACACTAGAGAATGATGGAGAGTCAAACCTGGAAGCAGGGGATAGCACTTGTTGAGTGTCATTTGTATAGCTTATGGCCTGAGGGCAGGCCCCAGTCAGAACCATGCAAGGCAGCTAAAATTCTTGCAGACACTCATGGTCTCTCTGGCTTGAAAAACCAGAAAACAGAATAAGGAGAAACAAAGATTCACTGGGGAAACCAAGGATCCCTTCTGTGTTGAAATTTACTTAACATGGCTTTTTTATGGCTTAGTCTGATAGAGAATAAAATTGTAACAGAAGTTACTGATAAGTCAAAAAATGTATGTTAAATATATCATTATCCTCGATAAATTAAAGACATAAAAATATGTCCATGAGGAGGAGATAGCTATCTCTATACTTGAAAGGCTGTCAGGGCGAAGGAAAAAAAATTAAACCTTGCTGAGGGACTGCCTTCATACAGATAGATAGAAGGGGTAAATTTTTAGCTCACATGAGAAATAACATTGTTTAATAGCTACAGCTGCCCAACAATGGAAGGAAAGGCTAAGATGAATTAAGTGTCTAAGTCACTGAAGGGCTCTGTGTGTGTGTGTGTGTGTGTGTGCGCGCGCGTGCGCGCGCACGCTAAAGTGAGGTCACGGTCAAGGATGCTGTAGAAAAGGAGTCTGCTCTGTGGAACCGTAAAACCCAAATGCCTTCTGAGTCATGGTCTACTCCATATAATTCTGTGCCTAACCAGGCCTCTTGGTGTCATCTGGGTGGAAACCTTGCGTTAGATTTTGCCACAGGAGCCTGTTCCGCAAGCAGATATCCTGAGGCAGTCCCTTCCTTGAGTCACCAGTTTCAGCTGAGACCTTAACCCAGGACGTTGAAGTCCTGTTGAATGCAGTGAGACAGGCGTCATCCAAATGAAGCCTTTGCTGCTGCTCCGAGGACCTCAAGGTTATCCTCACCCAAACTGAGGCCTTCAGACATGTTGAGGCAGAGCTTGTCAGCCCCTTGCAAACTTCCTGGCAGCCATGGCACTCTTTCCTTCTTTCCTTAACTGAAGTGAGCAACCCCTTCTGTTAGAGACTTGTTTTCTGGCACTCCCCAAAAGCAAGAAGGTGATGGAAGTGGAGAGTGGAATAGGAAGTTTCTCCATGTTTCCAGAACATCGCGTTTCCTTCCTTGTGTAAAACTGTCGTCCTTTGAGCCTGTTTAACTGTTCAACCCTTCATCACACCTCGTCACTGTCATCAGGCATGCTTATTATTTCTCTGGGCACCCAGAATTCAGAACCTTGCTTAAAATTTTCCTCTCTAGACTGCTGCTCCTCCCGTAACCTGCATTACGCTGTCCCCACCATGCCACAGTACGTGCTGTTTCTCTTGTTCTCGTGTGCTTCTGGGCATTGGCACGTGCAATCTCCTTGCTCTGGAATACGGTGCCTCCCTGCCCTTTCACCCACCAAAATCCAACTCGTATGGTACAGTCCAGATAGGTTATCACTTCTTTTCTGAACTTTCCAGTCTCACACTTAGGTGTTCCTTCTCTGCATTCCTATCTAACCCTCTAATGTGATCCTTACTCATTTTTATTGTACTCATGTTTCTGATTTTTAAATGTCTTTCTATTATATTATGGAACTGCCTCTTCCTTGTCTTTGTAACCTCAGCCCATGCCCTGCTGCACAGAAGAGTTCAATATCTGTTGAGTGATGAATATATGCTTCTAGATGCTTACGTTCTTCACACCTATACAAGACTGAAGGTGGAACAAAAAGAAATCGTGTTGTTACCATAGCTAATTTATATGCTAGCTGAAATTCTGCTTGAATATGTATATTCATTCTGTTAAACATGTATATATGGATGGACTTGGGTTCCAAATGTAGGTCTGCCCCTTACCGCCTGTAGTTTTATGTCCTCTACCTGATAATCCTGCCACTATCATTCCATTTTTGTTGTTCTGTCCATTTTCTAATCCTATTACTTTAATCTACTTTCATCCACAGAATTTTGGCATTTCTTATCTTCAAAATGCTGTGGATCTTATTGTTTGTCTTGGATGGGAATTTTTTTTTTTTTTTTGTGAGTAGTCTGGCTCTGTCGCCAGGCTGGAGTGCAGTGGAGTGATCTCAGCTCACTGCAATCTTCTAGACATGCCTGAATCAGTTGAGATCCAAAATAGCAACGTATAGTCTTAACTGAAACAAGTTAGACAGAGAAATTAATAATAAATTAAGTAGAAAAATAAGGTATAGCATTAATGATTTAGTGTAAGAAACAGTGTCCTTAGGAATAGCTATTGAGGGAAAAGGAAGATAACATTTGGAAGACACTTAGAACTCACAGACTGTGGTGGGAGTTTTCCATAAATTAATTAATCCACACAATAATTCTATGAAGCAGATATTGTTATATGTATTATGTATACAAGGAGCCAGAGGCTCAGGGGCTATAAGAGACTTGCCAAGGTCATACAGAGAGTAACTTGCCAAGTGAGATGCCAACCAAAGACCTTTTTGTTTTGTTGTTCCTTCTCCTATACCATTTTGCATATTTTAAATAGGCTTTTTATTAGATTGTTTTTCAGTGAAGAATTTTTGGAGTTAGATAGGAAGTTAATGTGTAAGTGGCAGTTTGAAGATAGAAGACCACATCATGGTTTAATAAGCGTGGCACAGTCCTTGGAAAAGCTAATTGATTTGATGGGGGTGGTTTTTTGTATCATAATCTGCTCAAAGAGGAATAGCACGAAGAGTAATATTTAAATACCAAATGGAGCCCTTATTTACCAAACCTCTTGATGGAAATTTTAATGTATCTAAAACAAATTTGTGCTGATTTTTTTGGACCCCCAATACAGTTGTCCAAAATTGTTCACACCTGCAGAGCTGATTCATACATTGTAAAAAATTCGTTTTCATAGCACCTAATGCAAAAAAAAATTGTATTCCTGTTCTGTTGTTTAAAATTAAATAAAATGGTTCCTCTGCCAGTCCACTTCCCCCAGACACGCATCCACACACATTCATCACACGTGCTTACCTGCCTCTGAGCTTTGCTTAGAGTCTTTTCAACTCTCCACTCGCTGGCCTCCTTTCCCAGGTGTTACTGCTTTCAGCTCATCTTCTTTCAGATAATGGCTTAGATCCCAACACCTCAAGAAAGCTTTTCCAACATGGATGTATTCATCAATCAAATAAGGAAATGTGGATTTCACCCCTGCAATTTGCAGTGCAATTCCCCCAAAAAAGTGTATTAGCTACCACACACCTGGCATGATAGTAGGTGCTGGGCATTTAACAGTAAGTAAAATAAATTCTCTCATTAAAGCATCTACAGTCATCTTGTAGGTCCTGTGTAGGGATCATAGGAGCAAATTATTTTCTTGTTCTGTGCCTCCGTTTTTTCATCTGTAGCATGAGGAAAATAATAGTGCCTGCTTTGTTAGGGTTCTTATGACAATTGAATGCGTTAATATTTGTAAAGTACTTAAAACAGGGCCTAATCAATAGAAAATGCCACAGAAGTGCTTTAGTTATGAAAACAAGACCAAACTTTGGAATAAGTTTTCTAGTTCTAAAAAGATCCTATTAGTATGTTTACTAGGATTATAGTGAATGTATAGGTTAGTTTGTAGAGAAATGCCATCTTTATAATAACAGGTCTTCCTATTCACGAACAAGTAAGTAAGTTTCCACTTACTCATATCTTCCTATTCACGAACAAATAAGTAAGTTTCCACTTACTCATATCTTCTTTTACATCCCTCAATAGAATATTAAAATTTTCTTCATATAGATCTTGCTATTTTTGTTATGTTTATTTCCAGGTATTTTAACTTTGTTTCTGTTTAAAGTAGCACCACATAATATTCTAATTCATTGTTATTTATATAAAGGAAGATCAATGATTTTTGTTTTTAAATTTTGTATTGAATATCTTATTTGTGATGAGTTTTCACTTGGTTTGCTTGAATTTTCTGAATGTATGATCATATCTATTAAAAATGATCATTTGCCTATTATTTTCCAATTTTTATAGCTGGACTTTTTCTCTTACCTAATTAGCATAAACTGGTTATGGTAGTAGTGAACATCTCTGTCTTATGCTGTGATTTTTGACTTGTGACCATTATACTTGAAATGGATTATTATGTAAATGTTATGCATTCCCAATTTGACAATCAAAATCACAATGTGTTTTTTAATTGTCCAGTCTACTTTCCATAAGCTTAAACATCCAAATTTGGCTCTTACTCTAACAAAAATCTTCCAGAATCTTTTGGAGAACTATGATCTATGGAGAACAAAAACTTATACTTCCCAAAGGAGATAAAGTCAGAGATGATTGGCGCGGTGGCTCAAGCCTGTAATCCCAGCACTGTGGGAAGCCGAGGCGGGTGGATGACGAGGTCAAGAGATCGAGACCATCCTGGTCAACATGGTGAAACCCCATCTCTACTACAACTACAAAAAATAAGCTGGGCATGGTGGCGCTTGCCTGTAATCCCAGCGACTCAGGAGGCTGGGGCAGGAGAATTGCCTGAACCCGGGAGGCGGAGGTTGCGGTGAGCCGAGATCGCGCCATTGCACTCCAGCCTGGGTAACAAGAGCGAAACTCCGTCTCAAAAAAAAACAATATTGCTAACCCTTTCCCCTGAGCACCTAAATTAGCCACTGGGGAGTGTCTCCCATATGTTTAATGTCCAAACTATCTGCTAACTGAGAAGTTCTGTACTATTGTTAAGGACTAACCCCCCTGTGCCTGACACATAGTAGATACACAAAAATGTTTATTAGAAGTGTTGAATGAAATTCCAAGGAGCCGCGGTGGCTCGGGCCAGTTGTCCTGGCGCTGGAGGAGGCGAGGCTATGCGTTCAAGGCCAACCTGCACAACATAAGAACCTCTCATTCATTAAAAAAAAAAAAAAAAAGGAAAGAAAGAAATTCCAGAAACTCTCTCTACCAGCCTCCCTCATCTAAATGTTATCTGTTCATCAGTGAACTGCTTAGGTCATGTTCTCCCCATGAATTCTCCCCTAATATCTTCAGGCAAAAGGTAGATGTAATCTTTTCCACCTGAATTAGTTTTCTGTAATTTATAACAAATTACCAGCAGCTTAAACAACATCCTTAAAAAAAAAAAAAAAAAAAACTTTCAGGGGTGCATGTGCAGGTTCCTTATAAATTGTTGTCACAGGAGTTTGATGTACAGATTATTTCATGACCTAGGTACTAATCCTAGTACCCAGTAGTTGTTTTTTCTGTTCCTCTCCCTCCTTCCACCTTCCATCATCTAGCAGGACCCATTAGCTGTTATCCCCATCTTTGTGTCCATGTGTTGTCATCATTTAGGTCCCACTTTTAAGTGAGAACATGTGGTATTAGGTTTTCTCTACCTGCATTAGTTTGCTGAGGATAGTGGCCTCCAGCTCCATTCATGTTTTTGCAAAGAACATGATCTCATTCTTTTTTATGGCTGCATAGTATTCCATGGTGTATATGTGCCTCATTTTCTTTATGCAGTCTTCCACTGATGGGCACTTAGGTTGATTCCATGTTATTGCAGTTGTGAACAGTGCTGCAATGAACATACACGTGCATGTGTCTTTATAATAAAACAATTTATATTCCTTTGGATATATACTCAGTAATGGGATTTCTGGGTTGAATGGTACTTTTGTTTTTAGCTCTTTGAGAAATCACCACAGTGATTAAACTAATTTACACTCCTGACAACAGTGTGTAAGCTTTCCTTTTTCTCCTCAACCTTGCCAATGTCTATTATTTTTTGACCTTTTAATAATAGCCATTCTGACTGGTATGAGATGGTATCTCACTGTGGTTTTGATTTGCGTTTCTCTGATGATCAGTGATACTGAGTTGTTTTCATATACTTGTTGGTCATATGTATGTCTCCTTTTGAAAAGTGTTTGTTCATGTCCTTTGCCCTCTTTTAATGGGGTTGTTTGTTTTTCTCTTGTAAATTTCTTTAAGTTCCTTATAGATGCTGGATATTAGACCTTCATCAGATGCATACTTTGCAAATATTTTCTCCCATTCTATAGGTTGTCTGTTTACTCTGTTGACAGTTTATTTTGCTGTGCAAAAGCTCTTTAATTTGATCCTATTTGTCAATTTTTGCTTTTGTTGCAGTTGCCTTTGGTGTCTTCCTCATGAAATCTTTGCCAGTTCCTATGTCCAGAATGGTATTGCCTAGGTTTGTCTTCCAGGATTTTTATAGTTTTGGGTTTTACATTTAAGTCTTTAATCCATCTTGAGTTGATTTTTGTTTATGGCTTAAGGAAGGGGGTTTAATTTCAGTCTTCTGCATATAGCTAGTCAGTTATCCCAGCACCATTTATTGAATAGAGAATCCCTTCTCCATTGCTTGTTTTTGTCAGCTTTGTCAAGGATCAGAGGGTTGTAGGTGTACAGCCTTTTTTATGGGCTCTCTATTCTATTCCATTGGTCCATGAGTCTGTTTTGGTACCAGTACCATGATGTTTGGGTTATTGTAGCCCTGTAGTATACTTGTGAAGTTGGGCAGCGTGGTGTATCCTGCTTTGTTCTTTTTACTTAGAATTGCCTTGGCTATTAAGGCTCTTTTTGGTTCCATATGAATTTTAAAATAGTTTTTTCTACTTCTGTGAAAAATGTTGTTGGTAGTTTGATAAGAATAGCATTGAATGTATAAATTGCTTTGGGCAATGTGGCTGTTTTAATGGTATTGATTCTTCCAATTCATGAGCATGAAATATTTCCCCATTTGCATTATCTTTATTTCTTTGAGCAGAGTTTTGTAATTGTCCTAGTAGAGATCTTTGACCTCCCTGTTTAGCTGTATTCCTAGGTATTTTATTCTTTTTGTGACAGTTGTGAATGGATTGTGTTCCTGATTTAGCTTTTGGCGTGGCTGTTGTTGGGAATGCTAGTGATTTTTGTACATTGATTTTGTATCCTGAAACTTTGCTAAAGTTGTTTATCAGCTTAAGGAGGTTTGGGGTCAAGACTGTGGGGTTTAGTAGATATAAAATAATGTTGTCTGCAAACAGGGATAGTTTGACTTCCTCTCTTCCTATTAGGATGCCCTTTATTTCTTTCTCTTGCCTGATTGCTCTGGCCAGGACTTCCAGTACTTTGTTGAATAGGAGTGGGGAGAGAGGGCATCCTTGCCTCCTGCTGGTTTTCATGGGAAATGCCTTTACCTTTTGCCCATTCAATATGATGTTGACTGTAGGCTTGTCGTAGATGGCTGTTATTATTTTGAACTATGTTCCTTTAATACCTAGTTTGTTGAGAGTTTTTATCATGAAGGGATGTTGAATTTTATCAAAAGCCTTTTCTGCAACATCCATTTTTATCTCACAGATCTTCAGGTCAGAAGTCTGTGTGGGCTCAGCTGGTTTCTTTGCTCGGGGTCTTACAAGGCCAAAATCAACGTGTTGGCCAGGCTGAGCTCTTATCTGGAGTTTCTTGGCAATAATCCACTTCCACACTCATCTAAATTGTTGGCAGATTCAGTTCTTTGCAGCTGTAGGTCTGAAGTTCCCATTTACTTGCTGGCTTCAGCCAGGGGCCATTCTTTGCTCCTAGAAGCTGTCCACATTTCTTCTTAGATGACCCTCTATCTTCAGATCAATAATGTCCCATCAAGCCCTTCTCATACTTTAAATCTCTCTCTCTCTCTCTTTCCTGCTGCCAGCCAGAGAAAACTCTGCTTGTAAAGTTTGTTTGATTAGACCGTCCCACCAAAATAATCGCCCTTTGCCGTAAACGTATAATTATCAGGGAATTAACACCAGGGGGGCCATCTTAAAATTCTGCCTACTATTCCCACTCATCAGACTCTCATAGAAGGTTATGCTTTCCTTGTAGGTTCACTTAGTTATCACTGTATTAGGAGGTAACCTCCTTAGGGTAGTATCCATGGCTGAGTAATTTTGTGATACCCAGTCACACCTTCCACATAGTAAACATTCATTACATATTGAATGAATTCATTACTTTTTGTTAAATGAATTGTGAGAGAAAACAATTATTTAAAGTATTTTAAAACAAATTGTGAGGAGCAGTGTAGCAATGTGCACTCAAAAGTTATTGCTGTTTGGTTTTTTTTTTTTTTTTTTTTTTTTTTTTTTTTTTTTTTTTTTTTTTTTTTTTTTTT
>NW_016107394.1:5847415-5855783 GCF_001604975.1 Cebus imitator
AAGCTACATTTCTTTATGATCAACCAGAGAGACTAAACAGTGGACTCATGGGTTTGGACTCTTTGCAATTCAAGTGAGGTCAGAAGAATTCCACAAAGAAAAAACTTAAAAGGCATGAAGTAGCTATTATAGTAAAATTAATATTTAGGGGAAAAATCATTAATAAGAGAAAAGAGCATTCTGAAAAACTGTGTTCCATTTAAGTCACCTTATTACCAGATTCTTTAAGGAAAACTGGAGGGCATTCTGAGACACAAAGAATGATTAAGAGGCTGTAGGGATAAACTTACAAACAAAGATTTTAAAAGGCTAAATATGTATAGCTTAGCTGAATAGTAACTAAATAGAGATCTAACTATTGTCAAATTCCTGAAATCAAGAGAAGTAATGTGTTTCTCTGATTTTTTAAAAAAAGACTTGAGGGTCTCTTCTATAATTATTGGATTAAATGAGGAAAAAGGAAACAAAATCTTTTCTAACCAACTTATATGCAATATTTAGACTGCTGCAGTGTAAACTCTCAGAATTGAATTCAAATCCCAACTCCTTTATTTGCCACCTGGGGAATTTCAGGCAACTCCTTTAACCTTTTAAACTTTGTCATATGTCAAGTGGGAATTATACCACCTACCTTATCGGGTTATTATAAGATTAAATAAAATTACGTAAGTAAACAGTCAAGTCCCATGCCTAGCACAGATTGCAGGTTGAGAAAAAGAATAGCTGCTGTTGATATCACCATTGTCATCATCATTCTTAAGTGGCTAAGAGTTCAAAGTGCTAGGATTCAGACAAACCTAGAATTCAACCAGAGTGCTTGAATTCAGGCAAATTCAAACTCTGTCATTTAATTCTGTCTCTAAGTCATGGTTTCTTCAGTGTTATAGTGAGGACTGAATAAAATAATATAACATAAAATGCTTAGCATTAATCCTGGCACGTAACTAATCACTAAATCAACATAGTAACATAAGGCCATGGCAGGCAGATGGCGTGAGTCCAGCTGTAGCACTATTTTCATTATCATTAGCACTATCATTATTCCACCATAGAACCTGGCCAAAAGCCTAACATTTTTTTCAGATTATTTCCAAATTTCCCCTGTTATAAACAGTGCCATGCATGTATCTTCTATTTCTGCCATTATCACCGCCATCACACATACACATACACATGCTCACAATTCAAAATCACTTATTACTTGTTGAATTAAGTAATTTCTTCTAATGATCATGTCAGGTATTTGTGGTTGTTATATGTGGCTAGGGAGGTACCAGAATGGGCCTCTATGTTTCTTACATAATCAAATTTATAGCAACAGATTGAAGTGCATTTTTTCATTTCAATAAAACTGATATGTAGATTTATCCAAATTTTTATAAAGAATCTCTGCACTTATAATAACATTTTCATTTGTCTTTTCCATACATAGGAACTCCCTATAGCTACCATTGCTTATAAGATTGTGTTACTGCAGTAAACAGAATATACTGTGGCTAGATTTGGCAGAAATGATATCAATTAGAGGGTTACTAATTAGAAGGTATTAATCAGAGGGGATAAATCAGATGTGTTAAGTATTCATCAGAGGTATTTCTCATTTACCATTAGATAGCTCACAGAAACTGAGAGGGCCAGTAGAGATACGGATGTCAAATAAACATGAAAAAAATGCTCAGCTTGAGCAACATGGCAAAACCCGTTTCTACTAAAAATACAAAAATTAGCCAGACGAGGTGGTGTGCACCTGTAGTCCCAGCTACTTGGGAGGCTAAAGTGGGAAGATAACTTGAGCCCAGGAGGTCAAGGCTGCAGTGAGCTATGTTTCTGCCACTGCACTCCAGCCTGGGTGACAAAGTGAGAACTTGTCTTAAAAAAATAAAGAGCTCAATATTACTAGTCATTAGCGACATGCAAATTAAAACCACAATGAGGCTAGGTGCCATGGCTCACACCTGTAATCCCAGCACTTTGGAAGGCCATGGCAGGCGGATGGCTTGAGTCCAGAAATTCAAGACCAGCCTGGGCAAAATGGCAAAACCCTGTATCTATAAAAAATTAGTTGGCATGGTGACACATGCCTGTAGTCCCATCTACTCAGGAGGCTGAGATGGGAGGATCATGTGAGCCCACGGTTAAGGCTGCAATGAGCTGTGATCACGCTACTGCACTCTAGCCTGAGTGACACAGTGAGACCCTGTCTCAAAAACGATCAATAAATAAATTAATTAATTAAAATAAAACTTAATTGAGGCACTACTATACAACCACTAGAATGACTAAAGGTTTAAAACTGGCAGTATCAAGTGCTGATAGCAGTACACAGCAACTGAAACACTCATACATTGCTGCTGAGAATGAAAAACTTATATAGTCACTTTGGAAAGTAGTTCACATTTTTAAAATAAAGTAAACATATATCTGCCATCCAGCCCGGCAATTCCACTCGTAGGTATTAGTGTAAGAGAAAGAAAAATATAAGTCCAAATAAAAACCTATGTCCACATATTTATAGCAACTTAATTCATAATGATAAAAATGAGAAACAACCTAGATGTCCCTCAACTGGCATATAGATAAATCATTTGTGGTACATCCATGCAATAGAATACTACTCAGCAGTAAAAAGGGACCAGACTACTCACATATATAGCAACCTGGATGAGTCTCAAATGTGAAAGAAGGCAGACACAGCAGGTTTATATACTCCGTCATTCCATTTCCTCAATGTTTTGGACAACTGTGTCTGTTCTATTAAACTGTGTTCTTGATCCGAGTGTGTAGTTCTTTGCACCAAGATTACACCAAAGCCAATGAATTGGAGCAGAAGTGCCAATTTTTTTTTTTTTTTTTGAGATGGAATCCTGCTCTGTTGCCCAGGCTGGAGTGCAGTGGCATGATCTCAGCTCACTGCAACCTCTGCCTCCCAGGTTCAAGCAATTCTCTTGCCTTAACCTCCCAAGTAGCTAGGATTATAGGCACACACCACCATGTAGAGATGGGGTTTCACCATGTTGGCCAAGCTGGTCTCGAATTCCTGACCTCAGGTGATCCACCCACCTTGGCCTCCCAAAGTGCTGGGGTTACAGGTGTGAGCCACTGTGCCCAGCCTCAGAAGTGCCAAATTTGATCAGTTTAGAGAGTAAGGTTTAGCTCTGAAGGGAATCAGAGATCCAGATTGGGCCAAAGGTCAATACAGGGTATTTTGGGGTAAATCAGGCTACATAGGTCTATCAACATGAGGGCAGGGAGCAGAATTTGGGCCTGCTCCATCTGCTGAACAGCATGAATGTCTACATTGATGGATCCTACTCAAGTCTGCTGACTCATATAGCCTTCAACCTCCAGAGAACATAGCACTTCTTTGATGATCACTGATTAAAACTGATTGCAGTTGCATCCGGGGTTATGATTTACCTTCTTTTGACAAATTTGCAGTTTTGCTTTGCTTGTCTATTTGCAATATGTATTACTAATCCTCCTTAGCAACTCACAAGGATTAGAAGTGATAGAAACTACACAACAGGTTAACTCCAGAGCTGTGTGAGTTTAATCGTGCTTCTAGTTGTTTCCTGGCCAATGTAAGATTCCGAAGCAAAGGACCATCTTAATTGAAGTATTTTTAATGTGGCAGATTTTTAATGGTAAATTTAACTCAAATGTAATCTGTGCCTTGTGAATACAACAAAGTAACATATGATATAAAGAAAAGAGCCTGGAAGGGTAGAACTTGGCAGACTTAGATTCTTGTCCGTGGACTCAACCTGTTCAACCTTAGGCCATTTAACCTCTCGCTTTCCTTAGAGGTGCCATTCAGCTCTAGTATTAATTCCATGATTCTGAAAGCAGGTGAAAGTGTGACTGGAAGGAGGAATGAACGAAGCTTTTTCAATTACTAGACTTTAAAGCTTTTAGTTTTGACTTCTAGGCTTCATACCTCAGAATGGTAGACCTGAATGGTGTCCAGTGTTTACATGATAGCATGTCTATTTTGGAAAAGACTGGCATGTGTTTATAGATGAGATTGGAAATGTATTTAGGTTGTTCTTGCAACTAGAGGCCCATAATCGAGTTTTTATACTTTTCCTTAGAGGTATATATTGCAATGACTCACTGTAAGAAACAATGTTATTGCTCATATTAAATATTCTATAACTAGCTTTTCCACATCTTTAAAAGAGTTGCATTTTCTTCTAGGAAGGCAAATTTTACTTTTGACATGATGGTACTCTTTTTCTCAAGCTCATAATCTAGTTCTTGCCATGTCAGTGAAACCTTAGTAGTATTTAAAACTGGATTGAAATATTGGTAATTAGTTCCACAGAGATGTTTGCCTACATGAGGCAAATCTCTAAAGTTAAATGTTTGATGCATATGTGCGTTTTTCATTTCATATTTTCAGTTCTTTCAGACCATTTCTCTTTGTAGTCAAATTCATTGTAATCCCATCACGAAAGCGTTGATCTTTTAGTAACCTTTTTTGAAGCACTGTATTAATCCACATTCCCTCACGATAACAGACGGTTTGTATCAAACACATCATGCAGCTTAGCTCAAGCCACATATGGAACTCATAAGCCAGGCAATAAGTGGCTTTGTGTGGATGAATGTAGTTTGGAAGGGTGGGGACATGTATGTGTGTTTTCTAAACTGCATTTCTCCTCTGCCAGAACCCAAATGACACAATGATTCCTGAATCCCCAGAGGCTTTCCTGGCCTGGAAAAAAATTGTGATTAAAAAATAAAAACAAAATTGAGCACTTTGGTATTAAACCTCTCAGCTCATTGGAGGATGCTTACTGGATGCCAGAACGCAGCATTTATTTCTCAGCAGTACAATCATACTACATTTTAAATATGATCTCCAGAGTGGCAAGTGGTCTTCCCTTGTCAATGGAGCAACAATTAGCAAGCTGCATGAACTAGCTAATTCCAACTGCAAGAGCTCTAACGTCATAGTTTAACTGCCTTATTTGATGAAATGCAAAGTGGATGTATAGTGATTTGAGAAGAAACCAGCATGTGGCTTTGGAAAAATGCTCTATTTTTATACAAAAAGGGGGTATAGGAGAGGAAAACAGAGAGAACGTACATAGTTAATGGAATTGACATGACTGTAGTTGTCTGTTGTGGTCTGAACATACTTGTTGCTTGGGTTTTCTTTCTTTTTGCTTGTTCCAGTAACTATAAAGCCAGATCTTCCTGGGTTTTTTCAGTGTAGGGATTATCTTTTGCTACCAGACAATACAGTTTGTTAATTTTTCCAGGGAAACCACTGAATATTGTTTTTCCCCACTTCCCATCTAACTTATTCAATAAGTGTAATTTTCACCTTGGTTGCCTACTAGCCATAGAGTTGAACAAAATCTTATTTGCCCCATGAAGTCCTAAATCAAAGTAAAGCTGAAATTCAAACTAATTGAAACCAAAATTCCACTTAAGACTGCTTAGACTCTTTGGGTTGTGGTGGTGCGGTAGGAAGTTGTTACAAAAGGTGTTTATTTCAGAGGCTAATTTGAGGCAGTTAGACAGACTCAAAGCAATATTTTATTTGCCTGGTTTTCTTGGCATCTGCCTTCCCCAATCAAAAATGAAAGCAGAAGACGACGTAATGTTTAGGGAAGTGTGGTATTGATTGATAATAGTTGGTCAGGGCAGGTGTTGATGGAACCTGAAGTAAGACTTCTTAGAGGCAAGAGTACTTCAGTCTTCTAGCCTGTCCACAGCTGCCTCTCTAGTTGTTTTCCTCATTCATTCTCTTGCTTAAAACCCTGGAGCAGGTTCTTACTGCTAACCAGCAAGATAAAGTTGAACTCTTCAGCTTAGTACTCTTAGCCCTCAGCAGTTTTAATGACTACCCACTAAAAGTCAGGCCTCAGGAACTTCAGGAACTTCTATTCTCTATAAAAATCCTAATTGAACTCTTGCAACTATCTTATGAGATAAACATTGTTGGTCCTGTTTTATAGACAAGGCACAGATTGGTTATGTAACTTCCTCAAGGTTATACACATTATATGGTGAAAATAGGCTAAGAGTCCAGGCTTCTCATTCCAAAGACAGAGAGGTGATTCACATTGCCGCGTCTAGTGGACACTCAGTAAATATTTGTTGAATGAATGAAGAGAACATATAGGGACTTAGTAAATGTAGTCTTTCTCCCCTTTCCCTATCCTTGTCCTTACCTCGTCCTTTCCTCCTTGACCTGGTTTCTTCTTTTCCTTTCTATTTTTACTAATATCTTTACCAGGGAGTTAACTTGTTGAAGATTATTGAATTTTTAAAAGTTTGAAAATCATTTGACTAGGCCAAGCAAGGAAGGAGTTTGCATGATCATACAGCAGAGCTGGGTCTTTCACCAGATCTCCTGACCACTCACATCATGTATCAGTCTTTCCATTTCACTATATAATTATTTTAAAGATATTGACATGTGTGTGTTTATTGCTGCTTCTCTGGAGTACATGCAGTCAGAAGCTTAATAAAAATCAGCATTTAAAAAAGTGAACAGTATACTGAAGATTTTCCCTTTGATTTGAAGTAACTTTTTCCTTCTTCCATTTCTGCCTCCCATTAGTAGTTAAGTGGTAAGCCATTATTGAGCACTGCCTTTATGCCTAGCCTAGTGGTAGATGCTATGATGATGATAATATGGAGAGTATATATATGTATTAATAATGATAACAGGTATTTTATATTGAGCACTTATGATGTACCAGATATTATTTTGGACACTCTATATACTTTATCTTATTTAAACTTTACAACGGCTCTGCAAGGCAGGCAACATTCCCATTTTACAAGTAAGGAAATGGAGTCTCAACAGAAGTGACTTATTCAAAGTTGAACAACCAGTAAGTGACAGTACTGGTATTCAAACCCAGTTCTTCTGCATTTAAGCTTATTCTACTGTGTCATGGTGCCTCTCATTTCTTCCTATACCATATTAATTTAATTTGTTAATTAACAAATATCAAGTACCTATCCTGTTAAGGCTTTCCAAAAAGAACACATGGAAAAGTGGTATAGGGAGGAGTTTAGGGTAAAGGGTAAAATGCCCCCAGATCTAGAGTAACCGTAGAGCTTCCAATGGAAAAAGGAACTTCTGTTGGTTCTTTGAAAATAGATAAAACATGAGGTACAGGATGCCTAGAGAGAGACAGAGAGACAGGAAAGAGAGCTTTCTGCCAGAGTAATGAATACTGTGTAAAAAGCTAGCAGGAGAGTTGTTAGCCAATATTGAAAAGCTGGTTTTTATATATAAAATCCCATATATATATGTGTATGTGTGTCTGTTATTTATTTATCTATTTATTTAGAGACAGAGTCTCTGTTGCCCAGGTTGGAATGCAGTGGCACAATCTCTGCTCACTGCAATTTCCACCTCCCAGGTTCAGGCGATTCTCATGCCTCAGCCTCTCGAGTTGCTGGGATTACAGGCACGTGCCACAACGCCTGGCCAGTTTTTGTATTTGTAGTAGAGACGGGGTTTCGCCATGTTGGCCAGGCTGGTCTTGAACTCCTGGTCTCAAGCAATCCGCCTGCCTCAATATGTGTGTTTAAGTCACTTCTCTTCTGAAATGCTACTAATAAGGTTAAATAATTTTAAAATTATAAATTCACATGCATGAAAAGAACAGACAAGACCAGAAAATTTAAAAAATTGCAGGTAAATGAATGAGTGATAAACTGATTTAGCAGAAGCTTTTAAGAAGCGATATAATCCAAACCACAGACTCCAAAAGGCTGTAGTGGTACCAAGTACCTCATGAAGTTCAGGGACAATATATAGAGCTAAACATAGGAGGGTAGGTTGACAGTCTGTAGAAAGAAAGAGAAGTAACACTCCCAGTTCACTTTTCCCACTCTGTAGCCAATAACTACATTCCCACATGCCCTAGGGGGAAAATGAAGGTTTACTTGCTGAAAAAGATTGAACCCAAAAAGCTCTGAACCTAAATTGCTTGATACACTGGGAACAAGAAGGAAGGTGCCTTACCAAAAGGCAATGAAGTGAAAGTATAACATCCTAACACAGAGTTCCCCAACTGCCTTTTCCATCTTTACTTCCCAAATTAGATCCAGATTATGCCTCAAGACAGAAGATTGGAGGATTCTTTCTGGAAAACAAAGACCGAGGCAGCAATGAGAGATACTGGGGCTGATATGTTCCCCGTGGAAAGGCTGGATTTCCATCCACTCATTCTACAGTGAACCCTTCCCCCACAGCCAGTCATCAAGCACTGCCAATGCACAGACTTCCTTCACAGCTTTTTAGAGTCTCACAGTCTCACTTGTAAAGAAACCTAACAGCCAAAGATTACTAGAGATTAAAGGAAAGCCTCTAATATTTAAAAAAAAAAAAAAA
>NW_016107394.1:5856223-5879406 GCF_001604975.1 Cebus imitator
TGCTCGGGAAGCTGAGGCAAGAGAATTGCCTGAACCCAGGAGGCGGAGGTTGCGGTGAGCCGAGATCGCGCCATTGCACTCCAGCCTGGGTAACATGAGTGAAACTCTGTCTCAAAAAAAAAAAAATCAGGAACCAGAATGTTATCAAGTTTCTCAGTTGCCACGTGCAAAGCTAAATGACAGTAAAGAAATACTTTGGAAATACCTAAGAAAAATTATTTCCAGCTTTGAATTCTATACCTAGGCAAACTATCATTCAAGTGTAAGAGTGGAATAATTATATTTTCAAACATTCAAGGTGTCATAAAGTTATCTTCCATGCTATCCTTTCCCAGAAAGATATTATAGGATACACTCCACCAAGATGAGGCAGTAGATCAGGAAAGAAGACAATTTGGGAACCAACAGCTTCAGCACAGGAGAAAAGTAAATAAAATTTCCAGCATGATGGAGAAGGAAACTTGTAAGAAGATAATGCAGCAGGCCTAGCTAGCAGCCAGTTCAGGTTGAAGCAGAGAAAGGAAGCTTCAGGAAATATATTTCTAAGAGCAAAATGGACTTGATCAATTACATGATGTGTTTAGTTCGATTGAGAAGAGTTTTAAAGTATTTTATTTTATTTTATTTTATTTTAAGACAGGGTCTCACTCTTACTACCCTGGCTGGAGTGCAGTGGCACAATCTCAGCTCACTGCAGCCTCAACCTCCCAGACTCAAGCGATCCTCCCACCTCAGCCTCCTGAGTAGCTGGTACCACAGGCATATACCACCATGCTTGGCTAATTTTTTGTACTTTTGGTAGAGACAGTGTTTCATCATGTTGCCCAGACTGCTCTCAAACTCCACCTGCCTCGACTTCCCAAAGCGCTGGGATTACAGGCATGAGCCACTGTGCCCAGCCAGTTTTAATGCTTTTGCCAGAATTTGGGGAGTATGTAGTGACAGATATATAGAAAAGCTCCACTGGTGGAAAAGATGGCAGTTATCACTTCCAGTAAAACAAACGAAAAAGTCCAATAAAGGAACAGTACATCATATGGCTCAGCAGAGAACACTATTTATGTAGATATAATGAGGTAAACACTAAATATTAATGTAATTTAAAATGTGATATGGACTGTATTGAGAAGATGGGGGAGGGAACTACGGGTGGGAGGGTAGAGTCAAGAGCCACCGCGCCCGGCCAGGTTTTCATATTCTTTAATGAAAAGCCAGTAGACAATGTATGGAAAAGAGAATAAAATGTCTGTGTGAGAGCAAAGTGGTGTAAGAGTGCCAAATTCTCATCCTTCGTGGTGGGAGCATAGTAGATGATGTCTGTAACTGGAGGGGAAGGGAGAACAAGAAATCTTAATATATGCATGGTATTTAGAAATATTGAAGGTAAAGAAGAAACAGCTAAAAAGTATTCTCAGACTTTGGGGTAGATAGTAGAGCAGAGAGCTGCTGTTTTTTTTTTTTTTTTTTTTTTTTTTTTTTTTATAAATCCTTTATTGTGGTTTAGACTTGTTAAACAGTACTTATACTTTATTAATGATAATATATGTGTTATGTATGCATTTATTTTCTAGTTATCTATGTGGAAAATTAAAAGGGTAATATGGTAGAACTTGGAACTGTTATGAAGAGGCTCTAGCCTTGGCTTTGTCGCTTATTGTCTCTGTGACTTTGGGCAGGACACTCTTGTCTTCCCGAACCTTAGTTTCTTCATTTATAAGAGGAGGAAGGTTAGAAAGATGATCTCCAGGGTCTCTTTAAGCTATAAAAACCAAAGATTCTGTAATTTAAAAAATAATAGTGCTATGCAGCAAATGGAGAGTTAAGACCCAGGTGGAGGCTTAATTCCCACGTTTTTCTTTCTTTGTTAAAATCCGACTTGGAGAGAAATTTTCACTGTGGTCTCTGAGTTCAACACCCATCTTCCATTGTGGAACCTGGGGCAGACAATTGTCTGTGTATGCAGTCAGAGATGCATATCTTAGTGTTATTTCAGTATGTATTTTTTTTCTTGATGTTTAATATTTTTCAGTATGAATCACAGGTAAAATTTCCATGCCATGTGTAAACAATTTCACTTCTTATTGAAACAATGAATTCAGGAATGTCGTGTTGGGATATCAGCCATTTTGCTTTTATCAATGTTTGGGAAAATGCATTTATATTAATATAAGAAATGATGTCATTTAATATGGGGTAGATCTTATAATTCAAGGTCAGCAAATCTCAGGAGGTGATTTAAGTCAACCAAGCTAAGTTTGAAAAACGAAAAGAATATTTTCCTTCTGCTTTCTCAAGTATTGTTACCAATTTTCTTCTCAGACTTTGGGGTAGATGGTAGAGTAGCATGGTTTGTGAAAAGGAGGCCCTGGCTGATCAGATCTTTGCCATTGAACCATGTGGACCCGGATCATTTACTTCCCCTTTCTGGGCTTCAGTTTTCTCATCTGTAAAAGAAAAGGATTGGCTGAAATAATATTCAAGATACCGTTTAGTTTTAACATTGTATGCTTCTACCTCCTTACTTTATGTGTGTATCCGTTGAAACCATTCAGGAGACCCTGTTAGGTTTGGAGGTTTTTCTTAAAAAGCCCAGAATCAGTGAGTGTTAACTCTTTCTCTCAGTGTCACCCAAGCAGAGAAAAATCAGTGGAATACTGAAACAAAAATACTAAAAACAAAAGAAAATTGTTTTTAGTAGGTCTTTGTTTATGCCCCCTGTTGTCTAACTCTGAAGGCCTGCTTTCCATTCACATGATTTGTGGTTTTATTTTTTAAGAGAGGGATATTTTTAAGTTTGACTTATCCACTCTTAAATTTAGGTGCTGAAAGGGTTAAACCTTAAGACTGACACCCCTTCACATTTGTACACCAGCATACATTTTATAAAGTCTGTAAACTCTCTTGATGTGTAATATGTCATTTGAAAAACATTTTTGCAGAGCTGTGTTGTATACTTACTGTGTGTTTGATGTGTGGATGAGCATGTGTGTGAATATGCACATCCACAATCTCCATTATGGTCAGTTAGGGAAGCAAATGGTGATACTCAGAGACACAGTGAAAGGAAGTGAAGGGCAGACAGATAAAAACCATGAGCAAGTTATCCAAAGTACTCAGAAAGACACTTCATTTTAGAAAATTGACCTCTAGCAGAAATATGTCAAAGGACAAATCTAGCCCACAAGCCAGAAGTTTCCCTATATCACCTCTGCAGCTATGTGCTGTTGTCTGGACAAAGAGGAACATTAGAGACTCAAGAGAAATACAGAACACAGCCTCTGTCAAAAGTGACTCGCAGTTTATTTGTTTAATGAGCATTGACTAAGTACTAGCACTATGCCAGACACTGTTGGAGTCAGAGATGAATGCAGGATGGTCCTTACCCTTGTTTATGCAAAGGAAAGGGCTGGTGAAAGAAGGGAGGCTGGCAGTATCTAAAAAGAAACACTGGTTTTCTGGTATATGTCCTTGGAGTTGGTGTTAGTTAGCAAACCCTACCACAGGTCTGGGAGTAGAAAAAAAGGCTAGATACAGCGGTCTTTGAAATATCCTGATTCCACAGTTGGTCACTGTTAGTCTTCTCTAAGTTTAGGGGGCAAGAGAACAGTAAGTAGATGACGAGGCTACAATAAATACCATCGTAATTTAAGTGAGTGTGCGTATTCATACACATGCCATACGTCTAATACCCAGTAAGTGGATAGTACTGTGAGGCCGATAATAGTATCATACATTTACATTTCCTCTTGTTTAGTGGTTCATTTTTCGGAAGCTTACAACCTGCAAAAGATCTTTAATTCTGTTTTTTCACCTTCCCAGCTAAGATATCAGCATGGACTAGGGACTCCAGACTTGCGGCAAACCCTTCCCAACCTGAAAAACTTCATGGAACATGGACTCATGGTCAGGTGGTGAGTACCTCTCCCTCTGATAACCAGGAACTGTCATGTGGATAATGATCCTGAAAATCTTTTCTGCCTTCCACATTGCTCCACACCTGCCTCAGAGTTTTCTTCTGGAATGAGATATCTGAGGAAAACGAAAGGCGCCATCACACTTGGGTAGATCTAAGCTCCCATCTGGCTAAGGAGGATGAAGTCCCCTTGAAATGAGGAGGGGTCGAGGGAATGTTACTTGAACTTTGGGAAGTTGGCTGAGCAAGGAGCCCTTGAGGGCATTGCTGGAGAGATAAACTGAAGACAGCCTGTATGATTCACGGTAAGGGAGACCCAGAGCCCCTCGGAGCTTTCCAAAGAACAAGCGAAGGGCCTGTTTATAGAATGAGCATCAGGATCCGTGGCTGTGAGCATGAAGGGAAGAAAGCAAATAAGGAATAGATTGGGGGATCAGGACTTAGTCTGAGACCAGGAGGTACATTCTAAAGTGTTCCTTGTATTTGGTGTCCGTACCTGTTTAACCGTGAGGGCAAGCTGCTGCTGAGGGTGCTCCGTCAGGATAGACATGGACCTTTTAAAAAGAGAAGGGGACAGGGAAGTCTGATACAAAGAAGACGTTAGATTCATTCACTTGACTTAAATGGAAAGCTGTTGGCTGTATCCATTTAGTAATTCTTGAAGTTTGAATCCTTGGGTAGTGGGCCATAACTTACAAAATCACATGCCTTTAGAGTTAGGCAGCTGGGGGCAGCACTAGCTTCTGATTCCAGGTATTTTTCTCATCATCTGCTGTGTAGATCTGAAATTCTACCTCTCTGAAATTTGATTTCCTCTGCTGTGGCTTCAGAAAAGTAAAAAATCTGTGGTTGGTCTTCACTTTGATGTTTTGTATTTTTGTCCCATATGATTTTCAAAATGGCAAGTTCCAGATGTCAGGTCTTAGATAGGACTCCTGTTAAGCAAATACACAACTGTTTAAAGAATTCCATTCAAAGCATCAAAATAATTATTAAAGCTTGGTGTGGATATGGACCCGGCTGCCTTCAGGAATATGAGAGAGGAATTAAGTTTTAATATAAAGTCATAAGAATAATAAAAGTGAGCTGGCAGGCATTTATTTAGGCTCTGTGTAAAGCTCTGTGATAGGCGCTCTGGAGAGAAACAAGAAGGCTCAAGCTCTGTCCCCAAGAGATTTATGGTCCAGTTGGAAACAAGGCATAGAATTCATGGAGAGGTTTTCTAACACAATGGCAAATAACCTAAAATGATGAGAAAAGTGGCAACCCGCAACGCTAATTAATCACACTGAATGAATCTTGCTCAGTACAGATAGCAGACTGTCGCTGTACCATTTATTGAAGTGTCTGTCTTTTCTCCACTGATGATAATGGCATCTCTTTTGTAAACCAAGTTTGCTTATCCACATAGATCCATTTCCAGACTCCCTGTTCTGTTCTGTTCCTTTATTTGACTATCCATCACTTAGTATCATTTTTAATTATTGTAAGATGTAATTTCTAAAAGTCTTTTTGAGATTTGAGGATGAACTAAAAATCAAAATGTTCATTTTACTATTGATAACGCAGCTTGGAAAATGGGGCTTTAGACCTGTAATAAAACGGGCTTGCAAAGTATCACTCAAAATTAAACTTATCCTCATAATCACAATGTGAACTAGAGAGCGACAGGTTTTCCCTACAGAGGCAGGCCCTTTACCACATTGTCAGAGAGTGATCAAGTGACTTCTCTGCAGGAGCCCAGATAAGGCTGAGCCAAGAATACACAGATGCTATTTTGCCCTCCAAATTCACCAATGAGAAAGGTTTGTCCTCCTCTGAGAGAGTGAGAGGATGGAAAGAGCCAAGGGTGTTAACTCCTAAGCCATGTTCCTTCATAGGAAGGAAAAGGAAAATGCCTCCAACTTTCTTGAAAATCTGGTAGAGAAAAGCTCCTGCGTAAGGTTGCTCTTCAAAACTCTTGGCTTTTCTTGACTTGTGAGTCTTCGAGTGATGTCACAGCTTTATGACATTGGGTCTTCCTAACTATGAACATATTATATCGCTTGCTTTTTTAAAACATACCTCTGTGAAGTTTATGATTTTCTACCTAAAGGCCTATGCATCACCTATATTTAGTCTTATTAGCTTACAGTTTTGGTTACTGTTATAAATTTTTTTATTGTAATAGTTAATTTTTTGTGGCGGGTATACAGGAATACCACTGATTTTTAGTATTTTGAGAATGTGTTCCGGCAGCCTTTCTGACATTAATTACAATAGTTTGTTTTGATTCCCTTGGATTTTTTTTGTGTATATAATCATATTTTTAGTGAATAATGGTATTGCTTCTATTTTTATATTTTTATAATTTTGTTACTTTTTCTTGTCTTTGTTTTATTACAGAATAGGAGCAGTGACAGTGGATATCCTTGTCTTGTTTCTGACTTCAAAGAGAATGCTTCTAATTTTTCACCATTAAGTATTCTACTTATTATAGATTTGGGTAGTTATCCTGCATTGGCAAAAGGAAGAATTTTTCTATTCTCAGTTTACTAAGAGTTGTTTTATAATCATGAATGTGTATATTTTGAATTTCATCAAATGTTTGTTTTGAATCTATTGAGATAACACTACATTTTTCTAATGTTAAACTATCTTTGCCTCCTGGTCATGATGTGTTATTTTTTCCTACATTATTGGATTCCTTGGCTAATTTTTTAGAATGTCCCCATCTGCAAACTGAAATGAGACTGGCTTACGGTTTTTCTTTCACATAAAATCCCTGTCTGATTTTGGTTAGAATGACCAAACATGATGAGGTCATAACAGCCTCGTCAAGTAAATTGTGGATCTTTATCTTCTTTTCTATTCTCCAGAACGGTTTATATAAAATCGAGGAAGTATCTCTGTCTTAAAGGAACCTAGGTAAAAAATAGTGTTTTTTGTTTGTTGCTGGGGAGAGTGGAACCTAGATAAAAACTGATGTTTTTTGTTTATTGCTGGAAAGAGTATAGATTTTTAACAACTGATTTAATTTCTATAATGCTTTCAGGTCTGTCGCTGTTCTATGTTTCCAATTCCTCATTAACTCACTCCAGTCTGATTTTTAGTTCTATGAGTATACTGAAATTCCTTTTATCCAGCTTGGTGTCTACTGAATTCCAAATGTAGACCCAAACCCAAAGGTCACTTTTTGTCCTTGTCCTGTTGAGCATCTCAGTGGCACCTGGCCTTGCTGGCCCTTCCTGCCTTTCTGAGACACTCTTCCTCGTTGGCGTCCACAGGACTGCCCTTTCCTGGCTTCCTGCTTCTGGCCTCTCCATTGTCCCACCTTAGGCCCTCTTCCCTTTTTCTGTCTCTACTCTCTTCTCTTTTTTTCTCTCCTCCTCCACCTCCTCTCTACTCTCTTCTTCTGTGTTCTCACCCATTCCCATCGTTTTGAAAACCATCTATATGCTTATGACTCCCAAAGTTTTGTTTGCAGTGTAACCTCTCCTGCACACTCTGGATAGCCAGGCTCTTCCTTGACTCTGTCCCTGGGAGTATGACAAGCATCTCAGCCTCAACTAGTCTAAAACACTCTTTCCAACAGTATAATTCCTCTCAGCTGATGGGACCCTGTCTACCCAGTTGCTCAAACCAATGAATCATCCTTGATCCCCTTCTTTTCTTCCCTCCTATCAGAGCTACTCTTACTCATCAGCAAGCCCTGTCATCACTACCTGCAAAATACGTATCAATGTGTTCACCTCCCATCTCTGCTGTTGCCACTCCGGTCCAAGCCACCACCTTTCTTACCCAAACAGCTGCACCAGTGCAATTTGTCTCCCTGATTTCACTCTTGTCCTGCCTCTATCTTAACCACTCTCCAGCTTCAGTGGCGAGAGTAAAATCCAAGGTTTTTCCAGTCTACTTAGCCTCTGCCTCATCTGATACCACGCCCTCTCCACTCTCACATCCTGTTACTGTACTGGCCTCTGTGTGCTTATGCAAACAAGCTCTTTCCTGTCTCTGACTGGTCGCGCTCACTGTTCCTCTGTGTAGAATGTGCTCTGTCTCTTCCTTCCTTCCTACCACCGTCCTCACCTCATTGCCTCAAAGAGAGGGAACAGTTTAAGAAAAGCTGCTTTGTGAACACAGCAGCTTTGTTGGCAATGAATAGACACCTTGGCTGAAATGCAAATTCATTTTAAGAATGAGGAGAATCTGGGCTTTGTGGTTCTTTGGCAATCCTTTTTAAGAAAAAGAATACAAAATTACAAACAAAATTAGAAATGAAAAGACATTTGGAATGAGAAACAAATCACAACAAATTACTGGAACCTTAGAGATTAGGTCCCTTTCTTCTGAGATCTCTGTAGACAATTTACTCAAATTATTTCATAGAAATACTTCTTCGTTGCAACCTGACTGCCCTTCTCCTCCTAAAACACTGTCATTTCTAGCAACTCTCAGTTCGAAGGTATAGAGAAGTTAATTGACTTTCCAGGCATAGTTGACCCATGAACCTGTAGCAATAAAACTAGAATTTAGGTCTCCTGGCACTGATGTAGCAAACCTATTAAGCTCCAAGCTCATACATTTATAAATGTTGTGCCCCTCTGTGCCAGCTGTGCCAAGCACATTAACACTGAGTGAACAGGAATGTGCCACTTTATGGTACTGTAATGAAAAATAGACTACTAAAGTAGATGCAAAGCACTGCAAAACGAATGCTACATATCGGTTCCAAGTAAAGATCATGGCAGGAAGCCAGGCTGGAAGTCACAAAGCTAAACAAAGCCGGAACAAGCACTTTGAGTCTCAGAGGAAATCTGAGAATTTCCGAGAGCAACCGTGGACTGAGGACTTACATCTCAAGCCCGCACTCCTTAGGGCAAAGGGTAAAAAAACTCAGGTTCCTAAGGGAGGCTCTTACATCTTTTGTAAAGCAAAACACTTCCATTTTCTGTGTGGTTGTTACCATTCACAGATGGGTCCCTGTGGAAGCAAATTGCTGTATGTTCTTTTGGTGTTGAGGATTTCATACTGGCTGAGGATCAGTGCATTCACTGAATTCCTCCTTATGGTAAGCTTCAAAGTTATGTGACAGCTTGTTTTGTTTTATTTTGTAAAGAAAAAGCTGTGATAAAAATCCTTTTAATGAAGTAATTCTTTTTCTTCCACGTTATGAGAAGTTCTTAGCTAATATCAGAATGATTGGCCTGATTAATTCTAAAAGGAACCCCCATTTTTTTATGAACACAGTTGCATAGGCCACGGCTCTCAGTGATTTATGCCAGGTCTTTCCAAAAAGAGTGCCCATTTTTTTGTCCTAAGATTATAACCTAGTCATAACTGCCAAGCAACACAATTTTGAAAAGCAGAATTTCAGCTTAGAATCTGTGCTCTTGAATACTTTGATTAAAAGTCACCAGAATGTCATTTAAACATCCCATTTTTCTTTTATTATTGCTGCAAAGTGATCCGAGACTCAGATTGACGTGCACATGCACCGCCAATGTGGGTGCTGCGTTATGGTCAGGGAAAAATGTGCATGCAAGCTGCTGCCTGATGGCTGCCTGTAAGGCGGTAAGTTTAGAACTGAAAGAGATTATGTGCTGAGGTTGCTGTGAATGGGCTGCGTGGTGGGGCCCCAGCATCCGGGTCCTGAGACAGTGCCTCGATTTTGTCTCTCCACCACTCTCCCACCCTTTCTCAACTGACCCCCAGGCTTAGCACTCGCATTTGTGACCTCCGTTCTTTACTTAGGCAAGTTCCCACTACCCAGAATAGCCTGACCCTTCCTCTGCCCTATCCTAATGTCGCTCTCACTTCAAGATTCAGCTCATATCCTACCTCATTCATTCACTCACCCAACACCACAGTGGCAGATACAGAGATAAGTATGTATTCCCTCAGTAGCTTAGATCCACTTCTCTGGCGAGCTTACCCACTAGGCTTTTGAGCAGCTTGGGTCTGGGGACCATGTCTTAGTCATCTCTGTGGTCCCAGCCTGGCATTATGGAAGCACTAGAGAAGGCAATGAAGAGACCATCTGAGCAGTTCTACTCATGGAATATGCTCCTTGAGCTTGTGTTCACGGAGCTGACAGTCTAATCAAGGCAGTGAAACAGGAACAAACAACATGTACTGAAAAGTAAAAAGTATAACATGCTATAAGAAAAATAGATGAGTTATTTTGAACATTCATAGGAAGCCCTTTAGTTCCTGGTGTGAGGGGTGTAGACAAGCCTTCACTAAGGAGATGACATTTCAGTGGAGAGTGGACCTGGAGCAAAAGAAAATTTGGCCAGCTGAGGATTGGGGTATAGGACAGAGTAGGTTAAGAAACAGTGGCCCAATGAGGTGGAAAGACGAGGACTATGGATTTGAATACCAGCACCACCATTTACTGTCTCTGTGACCTCAAACACGTTTAAGCTGTCTGCCTCAATCCCTTTACCTAAATAAAATGAGGATAATGTGCCTACCTAATAGTGTGGTCATAAGAATTAAATATGTAAGTACCTAGCATACTGCCTGGCACTTAGTAATACTTAATAAGCAGTAGCTTTTATAATAAATAAATGAATCATAGTTACTATCTATATATTTTTAAAATCAAATTCATCCTTTGCTATAGGTGTTTTTACTTTGACATCTATGGTCATCTTACAGATAGGTATAGAATATGGTTCTTGTTCATATTTTGGCTCCTGCTCTCTAGTATGTTAATGGTGCAGAATATTTACCATCTGTCTACGTCTCTCTCACTTTCCCCATGTCCTTTATAAGACCACTCTGAGGCCTTAGAGATAAGTACCCTACAAATCTGTTTGTCTACAAACTTTTTTTTGCTACCTGCCTTCTTAGGTAACTCACCCATAGTTAGAAGTTACGAATAATAAAATCTCTTACTTGCAAAACTTTCTATTTTTGCTTAAGCTTGCAAGAACCCTGTGAGGGTAGCTGGGCAAGAATAATGACCACTATTTTACAAACCAAAAAACTGAGACTCATAGTGCCAAGCAACTTGTCAAGATCACATGGTACAAGTGATGGAACTGGGACCAGAAACCCAGAGTATCTGACTCCTAATCCCATATTCTTTTTACCATGTCACAGTGCCTTTTCTCGGGTAATGGCCATTCTGTTCCTTCTCCGCCCATCCCCTGCTCTCCTGTCCCTGTGCCACCTCTGTAGGTAGTGCCTCCTACCTTCCTTGGGGAAACCCACCAGAGTCAAATCCAGAGCACTGGAAAGATACACTGCAAAATTAGGCAGCAGGCCTGGTGGAAACATTCTTCGTTGTTTATTCTACCCCATTTACCTCAGAGAGGGAGGAAACTAAAAGTCATAAAACTTTGGGAAGAATTTAAGAACTTTAAGACTGAAAGAAACAAAAATGATCATGTTTCTGTTTCATCTTCATTGGTTAAGAAACAGGAACACGGAAGAAGGAAGTGTATGGGTTGGGTAGTGGCCTAAAGTGCATTTGCCCATAGTGTTTGTGGAACACTTCCTGGAATGACATGTTCTTTTCTCTGAATAAGAAAAAAGAAGAAGAAAAAGAAGATAAAAGCAAGATTTCAAAGCCATCTTTCTGGTTTTTTTCATAGAATTTTTTATCCTAAGTTTAATTTTTCCTGATTATAAAGCTTACACTCTGTAATACTTTCATGCATGACAGTGTAATACAGAGGAACGAACGCTAGATTTGGGAATCAGAAAATATAGGTTCCAGTTTCGCCTCTGTCACTTAATTTTATAAGTTGTTTCTGAGTATCAGTTTTTTAAAATGGAGTTAATAGCACCAGTTATTGGGAAATATTTTCCAAGCATAGCTTTTGTAGGCCAAATGAGATAATGTCTGTCAAAGTGGTTTATAAACTAAAATGAACTGTGGAAAGTATTATTAAGTATTATTTTTGCATTTGACAATTCATTAAGTATCTCTTCTGCATATAGATTATTCAAGAGACAACAGAAGATTCCAAAGTGTAAGATTTTCCCTGCCCTTGCTTAGTTGACAGTTGTTTAGTGTACAATCTAGATTATTAGATAAGACACATTAAATATTTTGAAGGACATGATGTGCAGAAATATTCCTGTACACTGCTCACTCCCGCTGTGGTTTGGGTCTTACGAGGTGAGGCCCGACTTTAGTGTGTGGTCTGCTGCAGTGGTGGAGGGCAATGTTGGGCTGACTTATTTTGTTTTAGGACCAGGCAAGCTATGTTTAAAGAGACAGAATCAATCTCAGTGACCTTAATAAGAGGACAGGGCTTGAGACAAAGATACTTGAGAAGTATCCTTGGTCAAAAGCATGCTAGAATATTTCTCCAAAGTACTGTAGTGTTTAACAAACACCAATGTTTAATGTTGGGAGAAGCAACTCGTGGCTTTATGTGAGGCCATCTCACTTTAGTGGTAAAATCTCCAAATAGTGCTTCTGCTGACCGATTTCTTTCTTTCTTTCTTTCTTTTTTAATATATTTTATTGCACTTTAGGTTCTGGGGTACATGTGCAGAACATGCAGGATTATTGCATAGGTACGCACATGGTAATGTGGTTTGCTGCCTCCATCCCCGTCACCTATATCTGGCATTTCTCCCCATGTTATCCCTCCCCAGCTCCCTACCCCCCGCTGTCCCTCCCCTAGTCCCCCCCAACAGACCCCAATGTATGATGCTCCCCTCCCTGTGTCCATGTGTTCTCGATGTTCAACACCCACCTGTGAGTGGGAACATGCGGTGTTTGATTTTTTTCTGCTGACCTGTTTCTAATGTAGTCTTCTATTCCTTTTGGTAAGTAGAATCAAGCTATAGCTTTAAATAAAAGTATTAGAAGAAGAAAATACCTAAGAACTTTGACACATTTTAGGAAAATGTTTTTTCAGTAAACTGAGAGTAATGAAAATCTAGAATAAGTGAGCCAGTCTACTTCCCTTAAAATCAAGTAATGATATGGTAGTTCTGCTTTTACACCAAACCAGTGAGGCAGTATCCAGTATTTAAATCTTTACGATGCCTTGCTTTTTAGAAACAGATCTACCCTCCTCCCTTCCTTCCATCATCCTTAGGCTGGATTCAGAACTGAAATCTGGCAGATGATCCTCTAGGGAAGTGAAAAACATGTTTTGTCTAGCTGACGTTGGTTTTTAAATTTAGATCAAATAACATTGTCTTTGAAGTCTCAAGAGTCCTACTTAAGGTAGCTGTATCAGATAGGCTTGCCTTTGAGAGCATTTCTTGCAGGCCGGCACCCCTAATAGGAAAAGTTAAGCCTAGTCAAAAATAAATGAAAAAGAAAGTTTTATTGGAGTTATTTACTCTAAGATAGCTGTTTCAGAAGGAACCTTGACAAGTCATCTTCTTGCCTCTAGACAGGAACACACAAGGCATGTGGGTATCTGTAGTATTTTAAAAGACCTTTGGGGACCAGGCTTCTTCCATAACTCATTCCAGAGTTTAAACACCCTCACTTCAGGAAATTCTTCCCTATATTTAACTTACAGTCCCCTCCTGCGGTTAACACCCATTTCCACGTTTTTCTGCCTCCAGTCAGGATGGAGAACAGCTGGCCAACATCCTTTGTGCACTAACCCTCTACTGGCGACTGAAAGGCACCTGGGTAGCCCCACGCCGCCTCTCCCCTCTTCCAGCAACCAAGTCTCTGAACCAAATTGAGATCTCTGTACTCGTTTTTACATGGGTCTTCTTTATTTCTATTTACCCCTTTTGATTATAAAGTAGTATGTGCCCAATGAATAAAATTTGAAAGTTTAAAAAATATACAGAAGGGAAATAGTAGCCCCATAATTCAGGCACAAAAAAATCACTGCTGTGTTAGTCAGTTTTCTTTGTATTTCTTTTCTAATTCAGATCTTAGCATCTGTACCAACACCTTTCAATAGAAGTAAGAGTATGAGCCATACATATGCATTTAAATATTCTGGCGGTCAATTTTTAAAAAGGTAAAAAGAAACAGATAAGCTCATTTTAATAATATATTTTATTTAATTCAAATAAAATCCAAGTTATATATCCAAAATATCTTGTAGACATGCAATCAACATTTTAAAGATTATTAATACAATATTTTGCGTTCTCTTTTTTCATACTAAGCTTTTGGAATCCAATTTACACTTACAGCACATCTCAAGTCAGACTAACCACATTTCAAGTTCAGCGGCCAGTTTCTAGTAGTCATATTGGACAGCACAGTCCTTACAGCCTTTTTGTGTAATGTCATGTCTTAACTATTTTATTAATGCCCTTAAAAACTTTTTAGCATCATGTTTAATGGCTATGTAGTATTTCATCACTTAGACTTACTATAACAATATATTGAGGCAGTTCTGTTTTTCTCAACACATTGCCAAAAAACATCACTTAAGTGTTTCCTTTTGCACACTACTAATTAAATTCATTTATACATAAAACAAGTATATCCACTGAATATCTGTGTACTCTGTACTAAGTTATATTGGAAAGTGGAGGAGTGGGTTTCCAGAAATAAAGACTAGATCCCTCCCATATACTGTTTACAAGGCTTGGCTTCACAGTTGGACTGCACACAAATACTGTATTTTATTCTGCCTTAAATGCCCTTCCCTTCATTTCTTGTTCTGCCCTACCCCCAACACATACACACTCTGCCTGGTTAGCTCCCACTTATCCTTCGAGGTGCCAATCAAATATCACCTCCTCTGATAAGTCTTCCCGCTGATTACTGACTCCCTTCTTCATTGTAATACACAACGTGTGTATTGTTTTCAGAGCACCATGGTGTTCTGGTTATTGGTTCACTCTCTGTCTTCTTTATTAGAGTGGGAACTCCTTAATGATAGGAACCTTATTTTATACATCTCTTTATTTCCAGAACCTCGAAAACTGTCAGGCAATGAAATGTGAATTTCAGTAATGTCTGAAATATGTGTTGAAATGCAAGCGATCACATTAAGGATGAGTTGGATGGTAAAATAACAAGTACTACCTTCAGAGTTCTAAGAGATCACTTTAGATTGGCATGGTTAAGGAAGGGATGAATAAAGGAGTTACAGGAATGAAGGCATTAATGAAAGGGTTAAAGAAATGAAGGCATTAAGAATGAAAGAGTTAAATAAATGAGCTAAAGAATGAATGAGGACCAGGCACAGTGGCTCAGCACTTTGGGAGGCTGAGGCAGGTAGATCACCTGAGGTCAGGAGTGAAACCCGCCAGACTAATATAGTGAAAACCTGTCTCTACTAAATACGGAAAATTAGCTGGGATGGCACATGCCTGTAATCCCGGCTACTTGGGAGGCTGAGGCAGAAGAATCGCTTGAACCTGGGAAGTGGAGGTTGCAGTGAGCCGAGATTGTGCCATTACACTCAAGCATGGGCAACAAGAGCTAAACTCTGTCTCAAGGGGAAAAAACAAATGAATGAATGAATGAGGCCAGATATGGTAGCTCACACCTGTAATCCCAGCACTTTGGGAGGCCAAGGCGGGTGGATCACTTGAAGGTCAGGAGTTCAAGACTAGCCTGATCAACATGGTGAAACCCCATCTCTACTAAAAATACAACAATTAGCCAGGCATGTTAGTGCGTGCCTGTAATCCCAGCTACTTGGGAGGCTGAGGCACAAGAATCACTTGAACCTGAGAGGTAGAGGTTGCAATGAGCCAAGATTGCACCACTGCACTCAAGCCAGAGCAAAAAGAGTGAGACTTCATCTAAAAAAAAAAAGAATGAATGAATGAATGAGTTAGGACTTGAATTGGGTTTTAGCAGATGGGCATACTTAAATGAATTGGAGAGGGATTAGTACAAAAGTCACTGAGATATGTGTACTAAAAAGCAGTTTTTCAGTAGGCATTCTTTAGCACTGGGGTCCCCAATCCTCCACCATGGACCAGTAGCTGTCCATGGCCTATTAGGAACTGGGCCTCATAGTAGGAGGTGAGCAGAGGGCAAGCTAGCATTACCCCTGAGCTCTGCCTCCTGTCAGATCAGCAGCAGCATTAGATTCTCATAGGAGCCCAAGCCTATTGTGAACTGCACGTGTAAGGGATCTAGACAGTGTGCTCCTTACGAGAAGCTAATGCCTGATGATCTGAGATGGTGTGGTTTCATCCAGCCACCTGCCCCGGTCCGTGGAAAAGCTGCCTTCCATGAAACCGGTCCCTTGTGTCAAAAAGGTTGGGGACCACTACTTTAGCATATGTTGATAAGTATCAATAAATAAGCATCCTTCTGGATCTAGTGCATTGTAGTAAGTTTCAAGAAGGTTTAGTGATACGATCTTTGCCCATCAAAAGCTGACAAGTGTTGGCAGCATTAGAAATGAGCACTGGCTGCTTCAGGATGACCTTGGACGTCGGGTGTGTTTTTTGTTTGTTTGTTTTGAGACAGTATCTCACTCTGTTGCTCAGGCTGGAGTACAGAGGTGCCAACCTAGTTCACTGCAACCTTGAACTCCTGGGCTCAAGTGATCTCCCCACCTCTGCCTCCCAAAGTGCTGGGACTACAGGCATGAGCCACCCTGCCCAGCTGTGACCTTTGGGTTTAAGCTCAATTTAGATATAATTCTCTGTGTTTTGTTTTGTTTTGTTTTAGCCTCTGGATTCATCTGAGGAAAGTCTGTCTGTGTTTTAATTTTGAAGAGTTTAAATATCATTTTATTTGATGTTTATTCTACAATTCTTCTCTTAATGGATAGCATTATATAATAGGTAATATCATTATAGCTAATGTCAAGTGACTATTACTGCAAACCAGGCACTCTTCCAAAGTACTCTGAACATAGTTAACTCATTTAATCCTCACACAGCCCTGTGAATTAGGACCCACTAACCTCTCCCACCTTACAAATGAGGAAACTGAGGAACTGAGGGGTTAAATCACTTAAATGTAACACAGCCATCAAGTGGGAGGGCTAAGATTTGAGCCCAGGCAGAACAGTTTTAGAAGCCCTGCTTTAACCATTACATGGACAGCCTCTCTTATAACTGTGTTAAGAATAAGGTATTATACACAAGGGATCATTTAGCATCTGGTGGTGCCAGAAAAGGAATCCTGTTATTACAGCCTCCTCCTGGTTTTCTTCATTCCTCTCTGAATGCTCCTTCTTATCTCATTCAGAGGCTCCTCTTCCTCTACCTCATCACGAAAAGCTGGAGCTCCTGAAGGCTCAGTCTTGGGCCCTTTCTTCTCTCACTTTATTCTTAGTGGAGATAAGTTCTGACATCAGAAATTTCTTCCTGTACATTTTCACAGCACATTCTATGTGCCCATGTGTTCTCTCTTCCATCCCAGTCACCATAAGCTCTTTTTTTGTGTGTAAGTGGAACCGCGCAACTCCTGCCAGTTTCCCCTGCTATTTGTATTTGTGTGTCTATACATTTCCATTCTTATCTGTACCGCCATTACCTCTCACTGTGCAGCCTGCAGCCTCCCGCCATCCCTCTGGGCCCCTCCAGTCCGCTCTCCAGCTGCAGCAAGAGTGCACTTTCCAAAATATCAATCTCTCTCTTTAACACATACACACACACACACACACACACACACACACACACACTCACACTCACTCACTCACTCTGTATTCCCTGATCCTACGGAGCTCAGTCTGCATGATCTAGACTTCGTTTTCCTCCTCAGTGTTATCATCTACCATAGATCTCTTCACTCATTTACCTTTTGGGTCCTCAAACATTGTTGTCTTTCTTGACAAAAGGTCTTGGCAAATGCTGTTCCTGCGGCTTGTAAGATGCTCTCCCCACCCACCCATTCTTTACTGGTAAAGAACTCTGCTAGCCCTTCTAATCTTGGCCTTTTCTGTCGGGGTCAGATCTCTGCTGCGAGCACTTTGAGCCCATGTCCTCTCCTGCATAGCATGGGTCAGAGGTGGTGGTTTGACATTGATGTCTGTGATCTGTGATACTTGTCTGTCCTCTCTCATTAGATAATAAATTCCATGAAAACATGAACTATGGCTTTTTTCCAATTATTATTGTAGCCCCAGAGTCTAGCACAGCACCTAGTGTATAATAAATACTTGGTATGTATTTGAATAAGGGGTTAAATCAATTAAATTGTTAATGCGTTCTGTTAATATACATAGTTTTGTACTCTGCCTCCTTCAGGAGTATAGGGGACTACAAAAGATGAGGTTACCAAGACGTCATCTCTAGAGTCCCAGTCTCTTACTAAACAGTCATTAAATGGCAGCCAACTATAACTCAAGCACTTCTCCCCAAGACCCCCAGCATCTCTGAAAATGGTGACAGAGCTGTCCATTTTTCCAACTAAACCCTCATAGTTTGGCTCCTGTAAGAGTTTATTGGAAATCTGATGGTAGGTCAGCCTTAGCAGTATCTTTCAAAGACTTCATCTCACAGATTTTGTCATCGGCCTTGGAAGTCTAAGGCATCCTTTAGCTCCCTTCCAAGTCTAGTTTCTAAATTCTGAAAGCATTCTTTGACCAGGGTTTTAATTTCCCATTTGGGTTCCTTCTGGGGCTGGGTTCTGTGAGATTGCTGTTCCTCTGGTTTCCCTGGCAAAGGTAGGGTTTTTTTTTTTTCTCCCTGGTTTCCAGCATAAACAGTTTATTATTCCCAAGTTTCAAGTGCTGTCCAGACACTCTGAGTGGTCCCCAGGTATCATTCCTGGCATCTCTTTCCTGTTCTGTACATGTTCTCATGTAGGATGTTACTGAAGCCCTATATAAATGACATCAAGATGGGCTATGTCTGTTTCTACAGACCATTTTACAGTCCTCATAATGTTGGTTGCCTGACTGTGATTTTAGTACATTAATTTGTATGATGATTTCTTAAAGTGAAAGCTGATGAATGAAGTGGTTGACTTGACCCCTCCCAGGACCTCTCTTTGTCTCCCTGGAGAACCACCCTGTATTCCCTGATCCCACGGAGCTCAGCCTGGAGCCTAGCTGGCCTCCAGATGGGGTGTGGGCAATAGGCAGCCCCTCATTCTCTGTCCACAGGCCCACGTTGGGCGAGGGAGGTCTGATGGCCAAGCCCTCACATCACCAAACCTGGGGAACTGGATTTCTTCAGCTTGCTTATTTTGTCCTTTGCCTGTGGAACTTTCTCTTTCACCAATTCATCTTTCCATCACTACTCAGTTTAAATAAAATCCAAAGGCTGCCTTGTTCAGTTATACCTTTTTATACTCTGTTTTTATTTAGTCAGACTTTGGCAGGAAAACCTTCCAAGCAGAGCCCATGGGAAAAGTGACCATTGGCACAGATTTCAGCCTATGCTTTTGCTCCAATATTGTTTCTATTTTTATTTTGTTTCATGTTTTTGTTAACATCCAGGGCAAAGATTAAGCACTTACACTTATCTGGTAATGGTGAGAGGCCTTTGGATTGCTTGCCTGTGGCCTGGAGACTGTATGCTTAAAACTATTAACCCCCAGCTACCTCCCTGGAGATAAGATCTAGCTGTTAAATTTGGCTTTCCCTAAAGGAGGCTCTGAGCTCCTACTTGATCTGAAAGAGGGAAAGAAGAAGGATAAATCCCAACCTTTGCTGAATTTTGAAAAAGGATAGTAGCTTAATTTATGGAGGTTGTTTTTTTGAAAAAACTAACTTTATGTCATAATTTCTTAGCTGCCAAAAGACGTAATTCTACCTCAGCTTTGCCTTGGCAACCTGCTTTTGGCACTCTGTGCAGGCCTGTCGTTGCTCTGCATTATTTAAGCAGTAATCTTTAAGAAGGTGAGAAACTATTATTGCTTTTTAACACAGTTGACATGATATTGGCGCAGAGTAGTACCTAGAGCTTCAAACATTTCTAGTGGCCGTAAACCAACTTAAACACCTTCATGTGGAGGTCTCACTGCCATGAGGTCATAGATTACTACAAGGGGGGGAGAAAGAAGAAGATCAAATGTTGTTTAAAAGTATTTTTTTTCTTTTTAAGTATTCTTATTCCACTGAGTTGTAGCTGTAGATTTTGGCCAGGAGCCAGACAATCAAGATTTAGTATTTTGACCAGCTGTGATCTAGTAATGTCCCTCAGAGGAAACATTTTGTAGAGAGGGAAAGACACATATTTGAGACCGTGAATTGTACTCTGTCCTCATACTTCACAGTGTGGGACCTGGTTGTGGACAGATGAAACAAGTACAAGTGAATCTAAAAGAGAATTAGGAAAAAAACTGTTTCAGATCCTTAAAACCTCACCCCAGCTCCAAGAACTCTCTTGATGTGGTCAATCTTTACATGCCTTCTTTATTTCATCTTCCTTTAAGTTTCCACATTTACATCAGTTCATGGCAGAATTTATTTCTGCCAATCACTGATGCTTAGAATGCCTAACAGTATAATAAGTCTTAGAAAGTCAGAAGAGCAATACAAACTTAATGTGGGCATGAAGAGAAGGGAAATATACCAATCCACTTAAGCTAAAAATTATTCTCATTCTCACCCTGTCCTCAGACAGAAGTAGAGATCAAATGTAGATGTTTTGGTAGCAACAAAACACTTAAGATCCTAGGGACTAGGAGAGAGAAGGAAATTAAGAATCAGATAGACTGGCTTGGTTAGATCACATCTTTCTACCTAGTGGCTTCACGACCTTGGTCAAGTTACCTAACCTCTGTGCTTCAGTGCTTCAGTTTCTTCGTCTGTAAAATGACTATGATGTTTGGAATACTTCATAGAGATGTCATAAGGATTAAATGAGACCATGTATAAAGCTGTTAACAGAGTGCTTAATCCATGGCACTTTATAAATTGTAGTTGCTGTTGTTTTATTATTATTAATAATTTATTGGGGACTTACTCATTGTACTAAGAATTTTACGTGTATATCATTTAATCCTTACTGCAGTAACTGTTGGGTAAATATAACCATTTTGCAGAAGAGGAAACACAGGTTGGGAGCAGTGAGGTGCATCATCAGTGTCTCGTGTTTCCTAATGATGGAGCTCCATGTGGAGCTCGGGAATATTACATATGGGAATTGTGGAAATGGAAATCACATTTTGGACTGGTGCTTTCTTGTTTTCTCTCTCCCAATCTCTTTTCTGTAAAAGGAGACTATAGCTTCAGGCAGGAAAACCAAGAGGAAGAGGAGAGGGAAATGATGGGGTGAGGATGGTGGAATAAAGGAAACTGGGCTCTACCATTTCCTGGGTTGGCTTCATGGCAAGGTATTTGCATGGCAAGGTGTTTATATAATGGTTATAAAAGTGCTGAATTTGTCAGAGAAAAAGAGAATTTCTCCCTCTTAAAAAAAATTTTCACCAGGCTTAGTGGCTTACGCCTGTAATACCAACTCTTTGGGAGACCAAGGTGGGCAGATCACCTGAGGTTGGGAGTTCGAGACCAGCCTGACTAACATGGAGAAACCTCGTCTCTACTAAAAATACAAAATTAGCTGGGCATGGTGGTGCATGCCTGTAATCCCAACTACTTGGGAGGCTGAGGCAGGAGAATCGCTTGAACCCAGGAGGTGGAGGTTGCAGTGAGCCAAGATCATGCCATTGCTCTCCAGCCTGGGCAACAAGAGCAAGATTCCATCTCAAAAAAAAAAAAAAAAAAAAAAAACTCTCCCTAAAGCTAAATACATGCAGAAAAAGGATGCATCAGGGGTTTGGGGACAATTGGAATGTACCTCAAAGGATTCTGGGAAGTTCTTGTAGTCCCTAAACAGTAGATAGATCATGTAAACAGAGGAATTTTGAGCATTTCAACTTTATTCAAAGCTTTCCCCACCTCATGTCCCCAAGAAAAAAAGAAAACACAAGGATTGTGTTTCACATTGAACAGCTTAAATCTGTTGATTGATTGGGATCTTTTTTGCCAAATCTCTTTTATGCTTTTTTGTTTGTTTTTTGAGACAGAGTCTCACTGTGTCACCCAGGCTAGAGTGCAGTGCCACGATCTTGGCTCACTGCAACCTTCAACTCCTGGGTTTAAGAGGTTCTCCTGCCTCAGCCTCCCGTGCAGCTGGGATTACAGGTGCCCACCACCATGCCCAGCTAATTTTTGTATTTTTAATAGAGATGGGGCTCCACCATATTGGCCAGGCTAGTCTTGCTCCTGACCTCAGGTGATCTGCCCCCCTCGGCCTCTCAAAGAGCTGGGATGACAGGCATGAGCCACCATGCCTGCCTTTTTTATTTTATTATTTTATTTTATTTTATTTTATTTTATTTTATTTTATTTTGAGGTGGTTGGGGGCAGGGGTCTCACCTTCGTCCAAGCTGGAATGCAGTAGCATGATCATAGCTCACTGCAACCTCAACCTCCTGGGCTCAAGTGATCCTCCCGCCTCAGCCTCCCAAAGTGCTGGGACTACAGGCATAAGCCATTGCACCTGGCACCTTACTTCTGTATTTGCTTCTTGCGGCTAGCTCCCTGCTGTACAGAAGTGGAGGTATAGGAAGGTGGGTGGGAGGAGTCCTGTTTGTTCCTGCTTGCAACAGTATGCTGTATAGGAGAAACAGTAAAGGGAAGGAGATCTAGATTCCAGTCCTTCTACCTGTTACCCTGTGTTCCTGTGCAAAACATGAATGTGTCTCAGTTGCCCCTTCTGTAAAATGAAGATACTACTTCTAGAATTTAAAGCCTACTAAAGTTAATCATAATGACAGCAACCACAATTACAACTACCACTGACACCAGTGTCTCTGCCAGGCATCTTGCCTGTGATTTTAAGCACATTATTTTATTTAATCCTTACTGTAGTCCAGTGATCTATTTTATAAAGGGGAAACCTGCCCACAGTCATGTAACTCAGGGGTCTCCAACCTCCAGGCCGCAGACTTGTACCTGTCTGTGGCCTGTTAAGAACCAGGCCACACAGCAGGAGGTGATCAGGGGCAAGCAAGCATTACCCCCTGAGCTCTGCCTCCCATCAGATCAGCCATGGTATTAGATTCTCATAGGAGCATGAATCCTGTTGTGAACTGCACATGTGAGGATTCTAATGCCTGATGATCTGAGGTGGAAGTTTCATATCCCCACCCCCAAGTTCGTAGAAAAAGTGTCTTCCACAAATTGTAGTTGCTGTTGTTTTATTATTATTAATAATTTATTGGGGACTTACTCATTGTACTAAGAATTTTACTTGTATATCTCATTTAATCCTTACTGCAGTAACTGTTGGTTAGATATAACCATTTTGCAGAAGAGGAAACACAGGTTGGGAGCAGTGAGGTGCATCATCAGTGTCTCGTGTTTCCTAACGATGGAGCTCCATGTGGAGCTCGGGAATATTACATATGGGAATTGTGGAAATGGAAATCACATTTTGGACTGGTGCTTTCTTGTTTTCTCTCTCC
>NW_016107394.1:5881121-5908708 GCF_001604975.1 Cebus imitator
GGCCTCCAAAAGTGGCAGGATCACAGGTGTGAGCCACTACACCTGGCCATAGGGTTTCTTTAAAAATTAAACACACGTATATAAAATCAAAGTCCAAAAGGCACATACCTGAAATTAATGGCAGTTATTTCATGTGTAATTAACTGGTGAGTTTTAGTTAATATATTTTTAGTTTTCCTATGAGTATAAACTTATAATAAGTAAAAATACATGTGTATTTAATGTAATCATTTAATACTTCAACTGTTTGTAGCTCGACTGTCTTAAAAACCTGGAATGTAGCTTAAAAATCCTGGAAGTAATTAAAAAAATCAATTCTAAACAGCCAAAATTAATGTTACCAAACTCATATAATAAATAAAGCATATTATGTCCGGGGAAGCTCCTGGCCCGCCACTCAAATCCTGTTTACTCGTACTTTGCACACAATTTTTAGGACATGCCCTTTACAGGAACACAGCAAACTAGCAGCAGAACATTAAGAAAAGGGTAGAGCAGTCACTGCTGGCAGGGGCAGTGACATACCTGCCCCCACCGCCAGGGGGCGGGGACCTGAAGAACTTGTGCCAGACTTACCTACAGAACAGACGCCACTGAACATCCTGTAGTCCCCTTACTGTGTCATTGCCCAGTAATACATGTTCTTATCAGTGGCCCAGAGGCATCGAGAAAATGCCTTTTCTTGTTCAACTTTTTTTAAGATTGCAAGAAAAGCTGTAATTAAAATGTGTGAAAGGTTTAATCTCATATAACTAAAAATGGAGGAAAAAATGTGGTGATAAAAAGGCAAATCTTAGATATGTAGACTTCTTTATTATCTATCCAAAAATAACTAATTTCCTTGCCATTCTTAAGAGAGAACATTTTGGCTGGGACCTGTGGCTCACACCTGTAATCTCAATACTTTGGGAGGCCAAGGCAAGAGGATCACTTGAGCCCAGGAGTTTGAGACCACTGTGGGCAAGATGATGAGACCCTGTCTCTAAAAAATATAAAAAATAAAAATTAGCTGGGCATGGTGGCACACACCTGTAGTCCCAGTTACTTGGGAGATGAGGTGGGAGAATCCCTTGAGGCCAGGAGTTAGGTTGCAGTGAGCTGTGATCACACCAGTGCACTCTAGCCTAGTGACAGAGTAAGACTTTGTCATCAAGAAAAATAATAAAATTAAAAAATAAAAAGAGAATCTTTTACTGGTACTTGGATTTTCCAGTTTGAATCTGATACTACCATTACCTGAGTTTTCATACAAATCCAAGGGAACTGGAGAAGAATGGAATGCCACAAAATCAGGATATCGGAAAGTACCAGAGTTCCTACCTCTCAAAGCCATGGAATCCATCCATGAAAGCAGGAAAAACGTACCGTCTTAGAGCTTGTGGGCAAATGAGAAGGCATTTGGCTTGATGTGTTCTATGTCTTTGGCACTTAGCAAATGTTAGTTGAATTTGAATGTTGTGTTCCCATGTGGGACACAATAAATAGCAGGAGCTCTGGAGTCAGACGGAATCTAGTTCAGATGTGGTTCTTCAGCCTTGAACAAACCACATGACCCACCGCCTGCCTGTCTTCCTCACAGGACACTCAGGGGCTCTGTGTGGGCAGCACATCTTCCACTGGGCCCCGAACATTATTGACGCTCAGGAAAATGGTCATTCCCTTCCCATTGTAGTTGGCGAGGTGGGGCAAAGTGGTGGCAGGGTTGTCACACCTCTTACTTTTCTGTTGTACAAAGTTGAGAACTTTTAGAGGGTCTCAAAATCAGTGAGGGCAACAAACACCCCTGTTCCTCTTGTGTAGCGCTGCTGGGTGTGCCCAAGTCCTGTTTTTTATGCCCTGCCTTTTATCAGCCCCCTGGGAGCCCCGCAGAGCAGCAGAGCAGGATGCCTGGAGGTCGGGGAGGGGTAGGAGGATGGCAGCACAGGGCACAGCATGAGGGGTTAAGCCCCTGGCTCTAGTCACACACCAACAACATCACCTTCAGTGTTCCAGCCTGCTTCACCTGGTGCGTCCTCCCATCGTGGGCTGGGCTGGCAAATGAAAGCTTGGCTCGTCTGCACAGAATAGCCGGTCTGCAGACTGTCAGAGGGAGCTGCTAGTGTTCTCTTTTGGTGTGAGTCCCCAGTCAACCTGCAGGATCATTCAGCGAGGGACACAGTCAGCAAGTGGTAGAGTAGGAACAACAAGGTTTGCAGAAATGTGGAGCTTACCCGGCTATCGTGAGTTCTCACAACATGTTAACTGTAAACTTCGATCGAGGCCAGCAGATTTTGTTCTGTTTTTTTCTTGAGAACTAAAAAGGATAATTTACTGATCTACTTGCCTAGCTCTGTATGCACCCCAGTGACCACCCCTAATTATGAAATCTCTCCTGGCACCAGTACTCACAGCCAGGTAGAGGAGTCTGACGGGCCCATGGATTAGAAGCCGTGTGGTTGCCCCTTCCCAAGAAGAACGCTTGCTTGGGTGTCTGGGATGGCAGGTCAGAGACAGTCTGAGAGGAGGGGGAGCAGGGAGTGGGGGCCAGGGCTTGTGGCTGCAGACATAAGTGGGAGAAACCCCGGCTCTCTTTTCTTTTTTCTTTTCTAGGGTACTTCTTGCTATTGTAATTTGAAAATGTATTATTTGAGTAATGAGGGATGTCTTTTTCCTGCAAGACTGGTAGCTCCTTGGAGGCAGGGCCTACTGGTCTTGCATCTCTCTCCCTACCCCAAGGCCAGGCACATATGGGTACAACTTGTTGGGTGTGTGTGGTTTCAAGTTCTGCCTCTGCCCCTGGCTGGTGGCTGCCCTCTGCAAGCAACTGAACTCCGTGCGTGTTTCCTCGTCTGAAGCACACAAGTCAGATGACCTGTGCGTGCCTCCCGCTGCCTCTGGACCAGTCTGTTCATAGTGCTGTATCGAAGCTGACTGATGTCATCCACATACGAGCATGTCTAGAGCTAGCATAGTGTGTAACATAGCCATCATTTCCAGGACGTAGATACTCTATTTCCATTAACTGATTATTATTTATTATTTCAGACTTAACTGTAGTAATACATAGCTGCCTTCTCTGAAAGACTAAGTGAAATGATGTATAGGAAATTACTTCAGAAATTATAAAGTTTGTATAACTGAACAATGATTATTATTGCTGGCCCGAAGATACCCTCCTGAGAAGAAACTCAGACCCAAAAGACCGCACTGCAGACCAAGTATTGTAAAGCATATGTGTGGCTATCCCCATAAGAGAATGTATTTCTCAAGTTAGTTTTTCATTTAAAAAAAAAAAAAGGAACCCCTCAAAAAATTTTTCTTTTTAAATTTTTAAAATGTAACTTTGACCCCCTCTCTCCAGGTTTTCTAATGCAAGGTAGTTATTAGCATTTGGGTGTCAGTAAGGTTGCTGATCATGAAATCATGAGGCACAGGGCTCAGTCTAGCCTTGTTGCTGCCTCACTGAGTTATCATGAGCAAGTCATGTAACTTCTCTGCCAGATGAGGATGACTGCTTTTCAAAGCTAAAATAAGAATCGAACTGAATACTAAAAACGAGAATAAGATTATGGAAAGCCCTTCAGAAACACGAAGTTGATTACATCCCTCACATGCTTTTCTTGCCAGATCCAGCCTGTCCAGTTACTTCACCTCTCCCCACAGGACACAGTTCTGTTCTCTGCCCCACCCTGGGCCCTCTTCTCTAAATATATTGCAGCGTGTCTGTTTCCTGCTGGAGGGAAGCTCCCAAAGTTGGACCCACATACCTCATGTTGTTTTTTGCATTCAGACACTGCAATAACTATTGTCTAAGATTGATTCTTATCTGTTTTTATTAGCTCAGACCTAAGTCTGCTGTTTCCTGTGTCTGGATCCAAAAGGCTTACACTGAGTTCTGAAGTAGGAAGTAACTTCTTGTTTTTGTTTCTCTTCTAGCGACAGACACCACACCTCCAGTGCAATCCCTGTTCCTAAGAGACAAAACTCCACATTTGCGGGTGTGGATGTAGGCTTCTCTGGGGGGATCCCTTCACCAGACAAAGGACATCGAAAACGGGCCAGCTCTGAGAATGAGAGACTCCAGTACAAAACCCCTCCTCCCAGTTACAACTCAGCATTAGCCCAGCCTGTGGCCACCGTCCCCTCCGTGGGAGAGACTGAGAGAAAGACAACGTCTCTGTCCTCCTCCTTGGATACCTCCTTGGACTTCTCCAAAGAAAACCAGAAAAAAGGAGTGGATCTAGTTGACAGCTTAATCGGAGGCCGTGTGAATGTGCACCCTAGCCAAGAACAAGGAGAAGCCCTCTCTGGGCATCCAGCCGCAGTCAATGGCACTCTCCTACCCAGAGAGCAGGCTGGGCCCGCCAGCATCCAGCTTCCAGGTGAGTTCCACCCAGTCTCAGAAGCTGAGCTCTGCTGTACTGTGGAGCAAGCAGAAGAAATCATTGGGCTGGAAGCCACAGGTTTCACCTCAGGAGATCAGCTGGAAGCATTTAACTGCATCCCAGTGGACAGTGCCGTGGCGGTAGAGTGTGATGAACAAGTTCTGGGAGAATTTGAAGAGTTCTCTCGGAGGATCTATGCACTGAACGAAAATGTATCCAGCTTCCGCCGGCCACGCAGGAGTTCCGATAAGTGAAGTGAGCAGGTAGGCGGCAGGACCAGGGCAGAGGCTCGCCTCAAATGAAGTTAAAGCTGCACTTAACTCTTTGTAATAATTATGACACAAAATGAATATTAATGGAGGATATTCCTCAGAAAAACAGATTTTGGAAATGAAGGAGGGACTCAGGATCATTGTGTATCAGTGGGCCAAAGTTAGATTTTGCTTTTGAGATTTGCTTTTTGGGCCTGATGATTATTTTAAGGCAAAAGTCACCCTCTAGTTGAAAGAGCTTACAGCTCGAGTTACCTTTTAGCTATTTGTCTGCTTTTCATTTGCCCTTCTATGTTATCTTCAGAGGGAAGATGATAATATATAAATAATATAATGAACTCACCCTTAGTTTCTCATAAGTATTTGCCCTCACCGTAGTTTATAAAACTTTGGGAAAATGGCATATTCAGAAATAGGTTTCCACCATTTACTGAAAGGTCTGTGGCCATCCGTGAGGTAGATGAAGAAGCTGCATAGTGGTCTCCTTACACCCAGGCCCATCTGTTCCCCCCCCACCCCCGGGTACCACCGTCCACCCTTAGACCCCACTGTTACCCCATCTTCTCAGTGGATGGGCCATGCATCCTGGAAACAGGACATCAGATTCACTGGTACTGTAACCCAGTGGCCATGATGCTCCGTCTCTTTTAACCAGCCGTGGCCTTCCCCTCCTCTGCCATACCCTTAGTTACCCTCAGATTAGATGAAAAACTTGCTTCGGATGGATCCCAAGGGACCCTCAAAAACCTCGAGGTTACTGCAGTCAAATGCCACCTCATCCACTGTAGGGGCCAAAGCTTTTATGTGTGCAGATGCTGTGGTCAAGAACTAGGCATGCTTTCTGGCAGCGCACTCACCAACAAAAATCCTTTATGTAAATCCCATGTTAATATATTAAATTTCAGTCCGAAGGTCGGCATTTACATGGTAAAATGTATGTAAAGAGTCAGGCTGCCTGGTAGGCAAACTGCAAGGCAGTTGGGATAGATGGATTAAGAGGCTAGACAAGACATAGATTACTATCGGTATATGTGCAATTTCATAAATATTAAATTATGTTTTGAAGTCCAGTGGTCATTCCTGCATTCAGATTTCATTTGCTGTTGCTTTATACGTTATTTACCCAAGGACATTGCCTCAGGGTTGCAAACTCTTTAAAGGAAAATTTATCCATATATCCATGTATTATATAGAAAAATAAAAATTGAATTTACTTCACCCAACCTGATTTTTTTTTCCCAGCTTTGAAATTCCTCCTGAACCTACGTCTCCATATGTCACATCATGACAGGACTAGCCTGAACAAAAGCCATGTCTGTATCTAGGTGGAGGCTGTTGACTTCGTTTCAGTTTACATATTGTATACAGCAACACAAACGCTTCCCAGGCATCCACTCCAGCAGCCGCGTTTGTCCTGCACAGCAGCTTCGTCACAGGCCGCATAGTCACTTTCACATTGTGCCCAGGCGTTCCTGGGCTTAAGTTTAATGTATAGCTACATTGTTGTTTTCCATGTAGAGAGCTCACAGGATTACTACACAGTAGATAAAGCGGAGAGCTTTACCTGGATCTGAAGAAGCCCATCGTATTCCACATGAAAGGTGGAGTAAGATGGAAGCTTCTTCACCTGGAGCAGGAGCTTCTCTGCTGTGGCCTGTCTGCCGCTCATTTTAGAGTCCGTGAGCATGGAGATAAACAGCATCGTGGATATGCCCGTGCTGCGGGGCCCTCCAGGAAAGGAACATTTACCAAAAAAAAAAAAAAAAAAAAGGTTTTGAAGGGCAGTGTTAGGATTGCAGAATGAAAGGTGAATCCCGTGGGACTTATGATTTCCCCAGATATGGGGTGGACTTTAAATGTCATGCCAAACCCAAAGTAGGTACATCCAGTTGCAGGGCGTCCCGCCTGGCTCTGGCACCACCAAGGAGTAGGACTCCTCATGATGACAGTGTCCATCTCAGGTCCACACAACCATGAGAGCCTGGAGCACTGGGCCCTACCCATCAGTCCCCCCACCGCTGTGTAGACCCCCGATTGATTCTGGGCTTCATGGCTTTTCACTGCACCGCAGGGAGCCCTGCACTTGAATGTCATCAGGCTGCTCAGAGCTGATTGCCAGGTGCCTACACATTTCTCTCGACCCACACAGCCTGGTGGTGATGCCTCCAAACACCGATTAGGTTTGGGTTTGTTTAGTTTGTGTTTGGGGTTTCCATTTGAACTTGTTTGATGTCTGCAGTTTCTGCCATGACCTGGGTAGAAACTATGGGATTACCCATCTCCTGGAATAACTGTTTGATGTTTTCCAAAGCTGTAGAGTTAGTTTAGTCTCTCTTTAAAGTGGCTGGGGCCAAAATATGAGATGAGTTATTATCTCCTACTAATCTTTTAAATTAGTTTTGTAAATCACTAAGAAAATTAAGTTTGCTCGGAAGATATGAGTTGAATTGGAAACTCATTACTATCTATTTCTGAACTGCTAAGAACCCTTCCAGTTTTCCTACAGCTGAGATGCTTTTAAACAGCCGACAAATGTTATCAAATGAATATTTGATCGTTTGTTTTTTTTCTCTTCACTTCCCCTTAACCACTTTAGAAATTCCAGAGATTTTTTTTCTCCTCAGAATATTAGTTTTGGAAGATTGTACCCAGCTATATATTTTTTAGCAGTTCTAATGGTGCCCATTTATCCTGACCTAACCAGTTAAATAATTTTTTAAACCACCACAAATAATAAATGGCATGTGAAACTGATCTGTTGGTAATTGGAAGAAAACTCAGCATCTGTATTTATACAATAAAATTGATTAGTATTTATTTTGAGAGTTAAAAGTGTATATTATTTCCCTCTACATTTGAGTCCTGTCTTCATTGTTTTGAATTTCATATTGAAGCTGGGTTAACCATGAAAGCCTTGTTCTTAAAGAGTCAGCCAGCATTTATTGAGCACACTTGCTCTCACGCACTCACACACACACTCTCTCCACATGTGTGTAAGGGACTGGGCTATAAACAAAGTTAATACGAAGATGAATAAACCTTGGCTTCTGCCACACTCTCTCGTGGGATGCACAGGCATATTAGCTATTAATGATAATTCAGTGTGCTAAATTCTGTGATGGAGAGATGTATGTATTCTGTGGAATGCAGACAAAGCTATTCATTGTCACTCAAGGGTCAGGAAAGATTCATGGAGGTAATGCAGATTTAAGATATGTAAAATTTCACATTGTGGGTAGAGAGAACAGCATGGGCATAGGCCCAGGGCAAGGCCTTGGGTATGAGTTTGGAAAACAGCAGGGAGTTTGCTGTCCTTGAGGCCTGAACGGGTATGAAGAAGGGCAAACGGGGAAATGGAGTTATAGGCCAATTGGAAGGACTTAAGGTGCCAAATAAAGAGATTTGGATGAATCCAGTAGGCAACTGGTAGCTGCCCTTTCCAGACTTGAAGCAAAAGAGTAACTTGGTTAGATCTGAATTATGACTTGCAGCTAGATTCAGGCTGGACTCCAGCAACGCTTGCCTGAGTCTATTTAATCATCTTTCCTTTGTGTTTGGAAAAAAAAGAAATCTGTATCTGAAAAAGAGATGCATCCCTCTGTCCCTGGTATTTTCAGGGAATGATATGGTTTGGATTTTGTCTCCTCCAAATCTGGTGTTGAAATGTGATTCCCCATGTTGGACGTGGGGCCTGGTGGGATGTGATTGGATCATGGGGCAGACCCCTCATGAATGTATTAACACCATCCCTTCGGTGATAAGTGAGTTCTCCATTCCCCCAGGATCTGGTTTTTTAAGAGTCTGGGATCTCCCCGTCTCTTGCTCCCGCTCTTGCCATGTGACTTGCTCGCACCCATCACCTTCTGCCATGAGTGTAAACTTTCCAAAGCCTGCCCAGAATCTGAGCAAATGTTGACACCATGCTTATACAGCCTGCAGAATCGTGAGCCACTTAAACATCTTTCCTTTACAAATCCCCCAGCCTCTGGTATTCCTTTATAGCAACACAAAAATTGGCTAATACATACATATTAAATCAATCTGGGTTTTTACGGTGTGGTACAGAGTGCAGCCAGCATGTCTTCTTTAAAAGTGAGCTTCTGAATGCCCCGTGGCACCTGTTCACCTCTCTGCAACTCTGCCGCTTTGAAGCTATGACCCTGGAAGTCACTGAGCTTTTTTGAGAGCCCCCATTTCTTAATCCGTAAAAAACTGGAAAGAATTCTGTCCTTCCCAATTACGTTTGCAGGAGACCCGCCACATCATTGATACTCCATCAATGTTGGTCACCTTGGGTCCCAACACGTTAGGTCCCAGAGGAGGCCACTTTGCCGGGATAGAAAGAATGCCTGGGACTAAGCGGGTTTCCTGTTCTAGCACTTGGAGCACAGCCACTTAACCTCTCTGGATTTGGCTCCTAATCTGTGAAGTAGGGATAATACCCACCCCTGACAGTTGATAGAATGTTAGAAGAGATAAACGTCTTCATGAAAGCACTTAATGATCTTTACAAAGCACCATGCACATTGGGAGGAATTAGTCACTCAACGAGGATTTCTTGCGTTCTTTGTTTCAGGCTTTGGTGGGATGGTTGAAATACAGATATTCATTCTATACATACTGAGAATGTGTACTACAGCTGAAACTAGTCTTTTGAAAGCCTAGGCTCTCCCAGGCTCGGTGGCTCACGCCTATAATCCCAGCACTTTGGGAGGCAAAGGCAGGCGGATCACTTGATGTCAGGAGTTCGAGACCAGCCTGGCCAACATGGTAAAAACCCATCTCTACTAAAAATACAAAAATTAGCCAGGCGTGGTGGCTCATGCCTGTAATCCCAGCTACTTGAGAGGCTGAGGCAGGAGAATCACTTGAATCTGGGAGGCGGAGGTTGCAGTGAGCTGAGATCACGCCACTGCACTCCAGCCTGGGTGCCAGAGCGAGACTCCATTTCAAAAAAAGAAAAAGAAAACCTAAGCTTTAAACAAATGAAAAGTATTTCAACGTGTGTTGGTGGTAGGCGGACCGACGTGATGCTGAGATGTGGCTTCACAGCTGTAATGTCCATGTTGCTGGCACCTGGCGGATGAGCTGCCTTAGGCCTGCCTCGCTGGTGAATGTTCTCCAACATGGCTTCCAGCGAGCTCAATGAATGAAGAGCTGGTGCCCAGAGCTCTTGATTCTGCTCGAAGTAGATAGCTTTCTTTTTCTTTTTTTTCTCCCTTAGCACATCTAATTACAGTTTTGTAGGTAGACAGCTCAGCCTTGTGGATTTTAAATGAATAAAAACATACATGTCTTTAAAACAATTCCACACATTTTAGAGGCCAGCACTGTCAGCAATCCAAAAAAGGAATGAGCAGGAGTCTAGATAAGAATGAAAGAGATGGCCAGTTGGTGAAATAGCTGTAGCCAAGCCCAGGCACAGAACACAAGGGGGAGAGTAGCAGGCGCAGGTCATTTTGGCAGTGCGTACAAAACAGTTCTAAGGCGCTGCAGATGAGAAAGTCTTGGAGGGTGAGAGGGAGCGGGAATAATGGACAGCCTGAACTACGGAAGAGACAGGAGCATTCGGGAAGGAAGCCGTCTGGGGCCTGACTGAGCAGCACCCTGTCTCACAGGAGAGCAAGTCGGAGATGTTCCAGCCCCAGCGCTGCCGCTCACTGGCTGTGTGACCCCGGCCAGGCGCTTGACTTCTCTGAGCCCACGTGCTGGTCTGTAAAGTGAAATCAGCCTCTTGTTCTGTATTTCCTTTGATCCTGGATGGAGGCTTCTCTTGCCCTAGGAGCAAATGTGTATTCTTCCTTCAAAACCTGTCTCTGATGGCCTTGGGGCCCAGAGCATGACAGAACAGGAGAGGCTTCTCACCTGTCACTCTGCATGTGTGTGAAGAACTTGGCACGGCTCATGACAGCGGCTTCTGATCAGAGCAGTTTGTATTGTATGCAGCAGAACAGCCACCGTCCTGACATCGACTCAAAATCCATGGCACACGAACTTGTAAGATGTGTAATAAAAATTAATAAAACAGCTAGCTGAAAAAATTCAGCTTTAGTGTGACTTTTACTGTTGCTAAGGATGGATCCCAGTCATCACAAAAAGGATACATTGATTTTAGTTTGACAGGAAAATGCATAAAATAGTTTAAGGATGTGTATGATTCAAGATGGTTAAAATGATGCTTTAAGGGATAAACTTGTTCTCTCAAAAGTTTACTTGCAAAAACATTTTTAAAAAGTTTTAGTTCTGCAGAACACCTTATTCCTCAAAGAAACCAGCCTCACTGTGAATGTCCACAGATTACTTGCTGTTTGGGTCAAGGAACAGGTACACTTGATGTGAGGAGACCCCAGGCTACTTTGTGTGCAGGTGGTATGTGAGCTTTCATTCCCGCAGCACACGTCTCCAGAGCCTGCTGACCTCAGCGCCAGGCCCTTTGCTACCAAAAGCCTGCCGGCCACCTGGACTTCTCAGCCCCGACCCGCACCTAAGCTTTGCCTTCAGTGGCACACGGTAGGTGCTCCTGAAGTGTGCGTGTTGGCCTGGGGCGGGGGCAGTGTGGGTGAGGAAGAGCACAGACTGAGTTTGCTAAGTTGCACCTGTGTCTGTCTCTTGGTCCCTGGGAGCTCTGTGAAGGCCCAGTGTTACTTCAGAAGCAGAACTGGTCCAGGAGGCTCACGCCTGTAATCTCAGCACTTTGGGAGGTTGAGGCAGGGGGATCACTTGAGCCCAGGAGTTCGATACCAACCTGGCCAACATGGTGAAACCCTGTCTCTACTAAAAATACAAAAAAAATTATCTGGGCATGGTGGCACATGCCTGTAATCCCAGCTACTCGGGAGGCTGAGGCAGGAGAATCGCTCAAACCCAGGAGACGGAGATTGCAGTGAGCTGAGATCGCACCACTGCACTCCAGCCTGGGCCACAGAGCGAGACTCCATCAAAAAAAAAAAAAAAAAGCAGAACTATCTCCAGATTATATAAGACTGTGGAACTGGATTTTTGTAAACAGCAAATCACACCGATTCTCAGTGCACATCCTGAGTGCTAATGAGCCACTGCTGGCTGGGAAACCTGAACAGGAGCTGAGGCCCTGCTGGCCTGCCCTGCCCTGCACACATCGGTATGACGATGCCTGCTTTGTCTCCATGGTGATGCAGTGACCCCTCAGACAGGCACAGTGTTGTTCCTGTCCCAGCCCTCTCCCCCATGTCATTGCATTTGATCCCCAGGCCAGCCCTTAGAGGGTGGGGGCAAGATGTTCCTATTGATACTTGACCCAGGAACCCCGCTCCCAAAGAAGGGTGACCTGCTGAAGGTCACACACATCCCAAGGCCACACTGGGGCCAGACCAGGCCCTGACCTCTCCCCTAGGGCTCTCTCTTCCACACCCCAAGCCCTGTGGAGGCCCCACAGCCTCTCCTTCTGTCTCACCCATCTTACATCCTCCCCGCTACAGAGAGCCCTCCCCACTCGGCAGCCCCAGCTAACAGGGAGGGGCAAACCCAGGGACATTTCTGTGCGGGGAGTGGAAAAACTGAGCACCTCACAGCATTGTGCTGTGGGCAGTGGAGCAGCTCTGAGGGGGAAAATGTGTATTTATAACCTCCGGAAATGCGATATAACTGTCAAACGTCCATGAGGTCGGCCGTCTACGTTATGACTCACAGACATGCAAGGGGTGGGGCGCAGAGGAGCAAGAGGGGCTTCTTTGAGAACTCCCCTTAGCTGTGTCTGACAGGTAGGTCAAGAGGGTGAAACAGGGTTGGGGCTACCAGCCAGGGTAAGAAGCAAGAACAAAGGCATTGCCAGGAACCTGTACTGTTCATGCGTTTAATGGTTAGTCACTGACTTGCACCCTGCACCCCAAGCACTGAGAAATACACAAGGCAAACACTGTCCCTGCCCTCAGGAAGCTGCCAGGCCTGTGGCTGAGACAGGAAAGTACACAGGGCATGGAGCTGCGGTGGAGCTGTGTGTCAGGCAGGTGGTAGTTGGGGAGGGAAGGATTGAACCTGTGGCTGCCGGCCGGGGGCAGGGGGTATGGCTGAGGTGGGGGTGGGGGTTCTGTGCACAGGTTAGTAGAAGAACAGCCAGAACAGAGGCCCAAGGAGCTTCTCCCAAGGATGAACATGGAGTGGGACAAGACACAGGACAGAAACCACGGAGATGGGGAAGAGTCAACAGGGCCAAAGACCCAGGAGCTTCGGGGAGGTGAGGGCAAGCACAGCCTGAGGCCCTTGGTGACCTCCATGGGAGCTGTGTCAGGGTTGGGGAGCCGTGAGGAAGCCAGGGGCAGTGGGCATGCACAGTGGGGAAGTAGAAACAGTGAGTGTAGACAACTCTTGCGAGTTTAGCTATAAAGTGGTGGAGAAAAATCCAGGCAGAAGTTGGAGGGGACTGTGAGATCAAAGGAAGATTTCCTGTAAATTTGAATGGGATGGAGCTAGTAGCAGGGAGAAGGCAAAGGCTCGGGAAAGAGACAAGACAATGAAAGGAGTAAGGACTCAGAGAAAATGCGGGGTGAGGGGGAGAAGGAGGAGCCCCAGGGCGTGATGAGGACAGGGAGAAAGGGCTGTTGGGCAGGAGTGGGCTAAGCTGTCTGCTGCTTGGGTGGGAGGCTGCAGGCTTTCCCACCTGGCTCCTGAAGAGACACAGCCTGGGATGAGGGCCTGATTGGAGTGATTATTCTGGGGTGCAGGGCAGAAGGGGCACCATGAGGGTGGCTTGGAGCTTCTTGGGCCTTTTGAAGGAGATTCCTGAGGTTTATGGGAAGGGGTGGTTTCTTGCCCCTGAGCTCAAGATGCCTGGATTATAATCACCTCCTCCCCAGGCGCCCTTCAGCCCACTCTCCACCCTGCAGGCAGGTGACCTGTCCTAAACACAGCTCTCGACCTCTGGGAACTGTTACATAAAGGAAAGCAGCAAACATTTACTTACCTTTGCTATATGCATTGTGCACACTAGTTAACTGGATAGTTGGTGAAGGGAAGTTTCTTTTATATAAATATTCCAAGTAAAAAGATTCAGAAGAGATCATAGAATTAGGCTGTCTTCTCTTTGCAGCTCCTAAGGAATAAGACAATGCTCATCAATGGCACAGACAGAGAGGCAGCCAGACATCTGATGCCTCCTGATGGAAAACACAACACCTTTGAAATACCCATGCTGTCCAAAGACAGGAGACACTAGCCACATGGGGTTATGAGGTCACTGAACAGTGGCCATCCAAACTGAGATGTGCTATACAATGCACACTGAATTGCAGAGACTTTGTACAGAAAAGCATGTAAGTGATTTTATATAATTTTTATATTGATGACATGTTAGAATATTTTGAATATATTAAGTAAGCTATAATTAATTTCATTCATTTCTTCTTGCTTTTTAAAATGTTACTACCTGAAAATCTAAAATTACATATGTGACTTGCACTTGTAGCTCACATTATTTACTGTTGGGTGGTACTGCTTTGCATCTAACTACCAGTTTATGGGAAATTCAGAGGGCAGATGAGCCTTTAACACCAGGAAAATGCAATCGGAAAATTCCAGACGGTTGGAAACCCCGCAGGACGAAACACCTGGTTTCTCCAATAAATATATTCAAAGAAAAAATACACAGAAGAAGGGAAAACCTATTAACAAGAGACTCAAGAGACATATAAATCAATCCCATTATGAACCGTGTTTGGTTCCTGTAAACTAAACTGAAAAAAAATTAAGGGACAATCAAAATGTAAGCACTAACTAAATATTATATGAAGGATTTTTAATTCGTTTAGGTGCAATAATAGCATTGTGGTTTTGTTTTTTTTAAGTCCTTGTTGCTTAGGTGCATAGAGAAATATTTACAGATGAGATGCGTCTGTCTGGGATTGGGGGTAGGGTGTGAGTGGGGTGTGGAGGAAACAAGATTGACTATGGATGATGGGTGAAAGGTGACTGGAGTCCCCTGCGCCTTGTCACACACACCCGGCCCTCCAGCCAGGTGGAAGCACTGGCCGTTCCCAGAACGCCCTGCTCCTGTAGCCCTGGGACCTTTGCAGCTGTGATGTCTCTGCCTAGAATGTCTTTCCCCCTAACCCACAGCAAGCCTCTGTCCACCTACATGCCAGAGCTCAGCTACCCTCCTCTCCTCTTTGAAGTCCTCCCAGACGTCTTCCCCACTCTCCACCCACCCACTCTCCCTCCTTTGTGTTCCCCCACTACCGGTCATGCCTCCAGCACAGCCCTCCCTGCATATCCCTAAGTGTGTTTCCCTCTGTCACCTCCAGTAGTCCCCGAGCTCCCGCAGGGCAGGCGCAGGATTTAAGTCACAGCTTGTGCTCAAGAAAACTGGATAGATTCGTCCCGGTGTGTTGACTGCCCATTTTACAGAGGAAGCAGTTGAGACCCAGAGAAGTTAGAGTCTTGGCCAAGGTCACAGAGCTGGAAAGTGACAGGGCTAGAACTTGAAACCAGGACCCCTGAGTCATGTCTCTGGCGGGCATCAGCCCAGCGAGCCCCGTTCCCTCCTCCATTCCTTCCTGCGTCTCTCATTGATCGGGCTCCCCCTGTCGGTCGGCACTGGCTGAGCAGCCTTGGGGCGACGCGCTGGGAAACCGCGGGCGCCCAGGAGAGATCTCGGGCAAGCTTTGGGGAGCTGAACTGTAAACTGAGACCTGAGCCCAGACACAACCCAGGCCAGGGCCGAGCGAAGAGCCTGTGCAGGGGCTTGGAGTGGAGAAGAGCACGGCTCCTGTAGAGGGGCCAGAGGCTGGAGCTGGGCGATGGGCCACGGCGCGGAGGAAGCGCGGGGGTGGGGGCGGGGGGTGGGGTGGCGATCCGGGTTCCTTAAGGGATCTACGGACAATGCCCCTCTTACCCGGGGTGTTTTCTGATTATTGTATTTTGTATTTCAGCCTTGAAGATCTTTTTTTTTCTTCACTACCTCACCCCCTCCCAAATGCCCAAAACTGCCTGGTGGTTTTTTGTGTTTTACAAAGTACATCCTGACCCCTCTGGCTGCCCTCATGGACTCAGCTTTAGTGCCCGGCCCATCCTGCTGGCACAAGGAAGCCAGCACATGTGGCAGGGAGTAATTTACAGCCACAACCATGTGCAGAAATGTCACCTATGTCCCCATAACTGTCCTCACCCGAGCCTGTTTCCGCTCCTGGCAGAAAAACACTTATCTGGCCACTTCAAGACAACTCAGTCATCTCTAGTCACAGATTATCTTCTATGGGGTAAGTGCTCAAATTCCCCAAATTTCCTGACCTCACCCCTCCTGGCCCAGGTGTGACCTGCCTGGGGTGTGGCTCATCTGGGTGTCAGGGGCCAGCTCCACTACAGAGGCTCTTCCCTGATTCTCACCCTGGGATCCTCTCCTCCAGGGCAAGGTGCACCCGGCTCACTCGGGGCTCAGCCGCCTAGCCCACTTTACCTCCCTGCCGCCGTCAGGCCACCTGCATGGAGTTCTCCACTCTGCTGGTTGGCTGCCCTGCACCCCGAGGAACGTGGAGGGCTTCTATGAAGGCTGGCCTGGCTCTTCCTGGCAAGCCCTGGGCAGTCAGGTCCCTATTTCCCATTTAGGACCCAGAAGGGGACAGGGACCAGAGAAGAAGTGCTTCTTTCTGGCTACAGAAATCTTTCTGGATCTAGCTTCCTGCCTTCCAAATAGTCCCCACTGTAGCTGTTCACACTTTCGCTTCCTCTTTCAAATGTGAGAAAAGACTCCTACATCATCACCAGTCTGTATTTTTCTCTCCTATATGGCCTTTGTTTGTTTGTTTGTTTGTTTGTTTGTTTGTTTTGATGGTTGTACATTCCAAGTCCTCCAGGCTCTGTCTGGTCAGAACTCACACACCCTCTTCTTGCTCAGCAAAGCCTGGCCCTGCAGGGAAAGGCTGGCTTTCCAGACATGTAGTGCTTCAGCTCCGTTTGTCATTCCAGGCTGTATCCATCCACTCCGTCCTGGAGGTAGTAAACAGGGAGATCAGTGAAGGGGTCAAAGGAATGACCCACACCAAGCTTAAGACCCAGGGATGTGGGCCGGGCGCGGTGGCTCAAGCCTGTAATCCCAGCACTTTGGGAGGCCGAGGCGGGTGGATCACGAGGTCAAGAAATCGAGACCATCCTGGTCAACACGGTGAAACCCCGTCTCTACTAAAAATACAAAAAATTAGCTGGGCATGGTGGCGCATGCCTGTAATCCCAGCTACTCGGGAGGCTGGGCAGGAGAATTGCCTGAACCCGGGAGGCGGAGGTTGCGGTGAGCCGAGATCGCGCCACTGCACTCCAGCCTGGGTAACGAGAATGAAACTCCGTCTCAAAAAAAAAGACCCAGGGATGTTGGGGCCTGCAGCCCAGAGGAGCCCTAGAGATTCAGAGGGAGAGAAATAAGTTGTCATTGACCTGTAGTGTGGGCACGTTAAAGGCTGAGGAACTTGCAATGTGGCATGTGGCGGGAGTGCCAGGGTCATGTGATAGAGGGAGATTTAGTTTCAGCCAACTATCATCCACCATGTTAAATTAATATTGCTAATATGAATTCAATCAGCTTAGTAGTTTGATGTGGTTTTAATTTGAAAACCTGTTTTGGTTTTACAGTTGTGGGAGAGCTTATATTTAGTTTTTAGTGTGTAAAATGTTCTTGAGAGTGAAAATGGAGTGATGGAACAGTCTATAATAATTCTTCTTTGCAATTCGTCATCCCTCCTCCACCCCGCCCGGAAAAAACAGGACCCAGGAGGAAATGGAAACAGTCTTGGCTTCAGGGTTGGGCCATAGCTGCCCACCCCTGTGATAGGAGGCAGGAAGCCCTGGGAGGGCTGCCTTCACCTGCCCCCACCTTGGTCTTCTTTCTAGGTCCGTGGGTGCCCTCTGTGGCCAGCCCCTCTCCTCTAGACTCTCTGCCTCCTGAACTATTTCCCCGATGCCTTTAACCCCTGGGTTTGCCCCCTCTTTAAGTTCAACCTTTTCTTGTTTTCAGCTCCTGGAGGGTCAGGCTGTGGAAGGTCTGGCAGTGCACCTACCAGACAGACTCTGGCCATCTGCAGCACCAAGTGGGGGCCCTGCTGGCCTCATCATGCCCAAAGTGTTTCTGTCTCTCACTCCACCGTGGCTGCATTCCCAAATGCCCCCTCTGACTTCTGGCTTCAGTGTGTGCCAGGCTCCAGGAAGGAGGGGGGGAGAAGGAAAAGATCCCACTCTGGCACAGACTTCTTTAGGTGATGGTACAAAGAAGAATCAGGTTTCAACCTTAGGGGGTCTACAGGAATTTTAACCTTGAAATAATCCCTATATTACTTCTTGTATGGTGTTGTAGGTCTCACTAGGGATCTTTTTACTTGATCTTTAGTGCAGTGGGAACCTTTGGAAGGGCTGTAAGCGTGGAGAGTGACTAGCATAGGTTTTCTTTTCTTTTTCTTTTTCTTTTTTCCAAGATGAGTTTCCCTTCGTCGCCCAGGCTGGAGTGCAATGTCATGATCTCGGCTCACCACAACCTCTGCCTCCCAAGTTCAAGTGATTCTCCTGCCTTAGCCTCCCAAGTAGCTGGGATTACAGACACACGCCACCATGCCATTAATTTTTGTATTTTTAGTAGAGATGGTGTTTGGCCATGTTGGCTAGGCTAGTCTCAAACTCCTGACCTCAAGTGATCCACTTGCCTCAGCCTCCGTGTTGGGATTACAGGTGTGAGCCGCCACACCCGACCAGCATAGGTTTTCAAAACAGTGCAGTGGGAGAAGCTTCCTGCAACGGTGGCGGTTTGAAGTGGCTGCATGAGCTGTCCTGCAGATAGCAATTATGGAATTAGACAAAGTATTTTTTAAAAAAGCAAGTATGTAAAGCCCCTGGAAAGTGTTTTAGAAAGACAGAAGACAGAAAAAAAGTTTACTCTTGAAAAATGGCAACAAGAAGAGGTAAGAATCATGGCAGCACTCTCACACCCCCAAGGCTGGAACAGGTGGTGGAAAGTTCAAAACTGCAAGAGCAGCTGGGGCATCAAAGGGGAAATCCTGGCAGTGAGATAACTGCAGAAGGCCGCAGGCCCAAAACCTGAGCACAAACTCTGTCCAAATATTCCGGTGCTAGAGGGCCTGGTGAAAAAGCCAGGCAGGAACCAGAGATAAGCTACCCTCGAAAGACAGCAGCTCTGGACTGGGTAAAATATGTGAGTGTCCTGCTTTTTAAACAGTGAGTGAATTTCCCAACCTGTATACAGAGCAGGCTGCAGAAAGTGGAAACGTCTTACTGCCTTGAGGTATGAGAGGACAGAGTCCGAGCCTGGCAGAGCGGCTGGAAATTTAGGGGAGAATCCACAGAAACAAGAGAACCATCGAAAAATGAGCACCAGATTCTGAATGTAAACTTCCCAGTCCTGGGATGACTGCCCAGTGATAGCTGTAGGGGACCCTTGGGAGCCACACTGAGAAAAGCAACGAGTGGGAGCTGTAGGAGCGGAGGCTTGTGCCGCTCCGCACCATGGAGGAGACAGAGCGTGCGGCTGAAACGGGCAAACCACGCTCCAGCAGAAGAAGCACAGCAATCATCAGAGAAGCATGAAAAAACCAGAGTACCAGAATATCTAGTTTCTAAGCTGCACCAAAACAGGAAAATGTGACCCACATTCAGGAAAACAAAAAAGGAAAACAACAGCAACTGACTCAGTGCCACGCATGTTGGACTTAACAAAGGCTTCAAAAGAAGTGAGGGTTTTTTGTTTTTTGTAGATGGAACCTTACCCAGGTTGGAGTGCGGTGGTGCAATCTCGGCTCACTGTAGCCTCCGCATCCTGGGTGCAAGTGATTCTCCCACCTCAGCCTCCCAAGTAGCTAAGACTACAGGGGCTCACCACCATGCCAGGGGAATTTTTATATTTTTAGTAGAGACGCGGTTTCACCATGTTGGCCACATTGCTCTCAAACTCCTGACCGCAAGTGATCCACCCCCCTTGGCCTCCCAGAATGCCGGGATTATAGGCATGAGCCACCTCATCTGGCTGAAAAAGTGGTCTTAATGAAGGAAAAGAAAGGGATTCTCAGCAGAGAAATATATAAATGCACACACACACACACACACACACACACACTCCATACACATCATTGAAATGGAAAATTCACTGGCTGGGCTACGCAATAGATTGAAGATGACAGAAAAAAGAATACCTGACTCTGAAGACAGATTAACAGAGATGATCTGATCTGAAAAAAAAGAAAGAGAAAGGATTAAAGAAAAATAGCTGACTGCACTGCCCTGTGTGGGAGCTCCTGAACTTTGGAGGTGGGATGGGAGCCGGGAAAGCCTCAAAGGACAATGATGCTTGGTCTGGGCTGTGAAGGACAAATGAGAGCAGGGGTTTTCCAGATGCTGAAAGGGAGGCTGCATTTGTCCTGCTTGATCCAAGTGAACCCCAGACCTGTGGGCAGAGGCCAACTAGAGGCAGATGCTTACTCCATGCAAGGCTTCTCACAGCTGTGGCTGGCCAGGGTGCAAGAGACTCCCCGGAGAGTGGGTGAGCACCTCATCTGTGGGGTGCGGACAGGGGAGCTGGCAGAGGCTGAGCACCCTGGAGGAGGAAGGCGAACAACAGCAATTGACTCAGTGGCACGCATGTTGGGTTTAACACAGACTTCAGAAAAAGTGGGTTATTTTGAAAAAGTGGGTTCTTTTTCAGAAAAAGAGAATCTGACCAGGCCAGCCCTGCTCCCTGCAAGATGGGTCCTGGACATGCAGGCTGACCAAGTTCCTTTCCCAAGCAGGCTTCGCTCCTGGCTAATTGATCAGCCACGTGCAGCCCAGCTGCAGAGGCCTGGCAGGGGCTGGGGCCCAGCATCTGCTCCTTCAGAGCCCCTGTTCTCCCAGCCCCACCCGACCCCCTAGGCGCTACCTGCCAAAATGCATCCCCAGACTCTGAAGTGTGTAGAGTTGGGGGAAATATGACGATGGGGGTTCTGAGAGCACAGGTGAGGCCTGGGGGTGCCTGGGTCTGGGAGAATCCCTGGCTATGGTCACACAATTTACAGCCAGAGAAAGAGTGTTGCAGAGGTTGAGCGAGGCTGGGAGGCCTCTTGGTAGACCAGGGCAGATCGAGTTTTGGGAGGCTGAGGCTTGTATGATGTGGAGGGCCCTTGCTGAGAAAAAAAAATGTTGCCTGCTGTGTCATCTGGAACAGCCGGGCTTCAGCAGGATGGGAGAAGCCGGTATTCTAATGCGTGGTTCCATTGTGGGATGCGTAAAGCATGCAGCTTAGGGCACAGATGTATTTGTTGCTTGTAATGGTGCTGCCGGTTTGCCAAAAACACAGGAATTCCGAGAAGTTGAATTTTGTGTGACTGTTATTAAGAAAAGAGAATAAAGCAAATGGTGCCTTTAGAGTTAAACCTGCAGCTTCACTGAGTGTCCCCAACCGGAGGAAACCTCTACGTGGAGTGCACATCGAAAAGAACCAAATCTTCCACTTACAACTTTGCACAACCTGGTGATCGGAAGCCTTTTCCACAGATTAGCGCCTGGCCCTATCCGTTTCATTCCTGGCTTCTTCGCCACTGTCCACACGCTGCCAGGGCCAGGGGCTGCTGGACATGTTGATGTCCCTCAAGACCTAGGGCTTTGCCCCACGGTGTCATGGTGCTGGTGGCAGGGGTGTTCCTGGAAGCCACTGCACACCAGGGTGGCCAGCAAGAACAGAACAGACATGCAAGTGACTGCAGCCCCATACATACATCCCCAAACCCAAGCCACAGGATCCTCACCTTCCCTTAGCCAGATCCCAAAACTATAGCTGTTCCAGGCAGGAAGGGCAGCGGAAGTCAGAGAGGAGTGAGACTGAGGTCTTAACCCATTGCAGTTACAACATCCTATTCCTGCAGATCTTACAAAGACATAATTGTGTGGACACACAGCTGGGCGCTGCCTCTCACCCCCAGCCCCAGGGTTGAGGGGACTCTGATGAGTGCTGGCCTGGAGCCACCCTGTCTCCTCCAGCTCAGCACCTTCCCAGGCTCCCCGACGCCCTCAGGGTAAAGCTGCACTCATGGCCTCTGTGGTCACAGGGCCTGCATTAGCTCCATTTGTGCCTGAGGAGCTGGAGGAGATTTTTGGGGAGAACAAAGCGGGGGAGCCAATGGGCGAACTCTGAGGAGAGCAGGATGACAGGCCTGAGGGGGCACCTACCCCCAGGTGCCTGAGGAAGAGGCTCTGGCACTCTCCAAGGAAGCCTCTGGCACTAACCTGAGAGATGGGGGCCCTTGGGTGGGGGCAGTACCCACACTCCTCCTCTGCTGAGGCGGTGCAGGGAAGGAATGCTAAGGGCAGGGCCCCATTCTCCTGTGAAATTGCTCTCTGGACCATGGGGGTGTGGGATGGGGGTGGGGGGTGGGGGTGAAATGGTGGGGCCATGGAAAGGACCCCGACCTGAAATCCACAGACCTCAGTTCAAGGTCCTGTTCTGTCTTTTGTTGGCTGTGTGACCTTGGGCAGGTGACTTAACTGCTCTGACTCTGAGTGTCCTCATCTGTAGATCAGGAAATACTTGTTTCCTCTCAGGGCTTTTGTGAGGGGTAAATGAAACGAGGATCAGGAAGGTACCCGTAGGTAGCAGGGTAGCTCCTGGGCCAGCAGAGGACGCAGAACTTGTTTGCTGGTCTTGATCCTGAATGACCCCTGCACCTCCTCAGTAGGTAAAGCAATCGTGTTGACTATTTATTCGCTTCACAAACTCTTATGAGGAGTAAATGTCCTTCAGCCCCTTCCAAAGCACCACAAAATCCCCACTTTCCAGCAGCGTCTGCCCCCACATCCCTGCAGTGGGGACCATTTAGGGTGTGGGGGGCACTGAGCAGCAGCCAAGGAGCCAGTGGGGGCTCTGCTCCAGGCCAGGCCTCCGTCTCCCTGGCTGATTGGCGAGGGGCGAGCAGACCTGAGCCCAGGGCAGCCCCAGAAGCTGAGCCAGCTGGCAGGATCCTGGCCTGGCCCTCTGCGTGGCTATGCGACTGCGGTTAGCTTCTTTCCTCGCTGAGCCTCTGTTTTCTAAGAGGTTAGAGGGGCTGCTGAGTTCACAGGAAAGGGCCTTGTCTGCCCTCAGAGAAGGGCCCCTTTGAACAGCGGCCTGGGTGAGTCTGCCCTGAGAAGGTGCCAGTCAGTGCGCCCCTCACAGAGCTCCGCGTCCTTCAGAATGAGGTGCCCATGATCAGCCCTCCCAGCATGGCACCACTAGCCCCAGGATGCCCCAGGGGCTCCACCTCTAGGCCTTAGCACAGGAAGGCCCTCCCCGATCTCCACGTGGCCCTGGAAAGCCATCCCCTCAGGTTCTCCCGCCATGTTCCATTTGCATTTTGAACAGCATTTTACAATCTGCAAAGTACGTTCCCTCACCTCTCCTCAAAGCCCTGCAGCATCGCGCATCCTCTGAGGGGTGAATTGCCAGATGAAGAAACTGAGGCTGAGAGAAGGGTGATGGGTGAGCCAAAGATACCTGGGGAGGGGGGGTAGAGGGCATAGTCCGAAGCTGGGGTCTTCTCCACACCTCATGGGGCCCGGCAGGGAACATGGGATGGAGCAGGGAGCCAGAGTTTGAGCGAGTGATTTGGAGTGCAGATGAGGTGGGAATGACCCAACAGAGCCGCACTTCAAAGGAGCATTTTCAGGCCCCAGAACAAGAGGCATGTAGGTCAGGTCTGCGGTGGTGGAGGCTACAGGTGTTGGAGTTGCTCCCAGCGTATGGCAAAGGCCTCCTGTTGCTGCCTGGCACACAGTCAGGGCCTCAGCACTGCAGGGGTTGGCTGGCAGCCGGTGGGCACGCCACAGAGGCCAGCAGGGACCAGGGGATGAGGGGCTCAAATGCCAGGCACAGGACAGAGGCAGGGAAGGATTTTAAGCAGGAGAGAGACCTGAGGCCCAGCCTCCCTGGCAGCAGTCTGAGGACACTGACTGGGCAGAGACCCTTGGTGCCTGCAGTGGGTACACAGCAGGCTGGGCCTGGCCTGAACATGGCCTGGCTGGGAGCTGGACACCTGTGCTCTGGTCCTGGCTGGCTTTCTTCAGTCCCCCTTGTTGCCCCTCCCTGGACCTGGACGCCTCATCTACCAAGTAGATAGGCAGGTTGACGGTTCCTGCCCTGTTTGCGCGGGGACTCCTGAAAGCTCAGAGACAGAGGCCCTGGAGGTCTCCGGGGAGACCGCCTGGTGCTGAGCTCAGCTGGGCCGTCCTGTCTTAGTCTGCGCATGCGCACAGAGGCATCAAGCCCTCCTCGTCCTCCCTCCCAGGGTTGAGGGAGTGAGCGCAGGCGCCCTTTGTAAGCTGAACTGCAAGACTCCTGAGTACCATTGCTCAGCGGGGAAACGGAGACACTGTTCTCTGGATGAGGTCCCCAGGTGTCCTTGGGTTGCAGGGTTTATGGGGCCTTCACTGGTTCTAGTCACTCATCCACCCCTCCAGCCCTCCAGCAGCAGCCACGCCCGCCCCTGGAACTGCATGACCCAGTCTGGGCACTGTGAAGCTTAGAGGTGACTGGGGTGCCACCCCTCCATGTCCACATATGAACACTGATGTCCAGAAAGGGGCGGGAGGGAGCCCTAGGAGGACCCGAGACAGCCCTGGAGCCTCACACTGCTCCTCCCATCCCCAAGGTGACCTCTGCCCCTGTCCTGGGTCTGCTGGGGTCTCTCCAACTTAGGGTGAGTCCAGTGGGAAGGGGTCCAGGCCACCTTCCAGTCGGGGAGCAACCCAGCCCCTGCCGTATAGCTCCCACTCAGGGCCCAGGGTGCGGCCCCCAGGCAGGGGCAGCGGGGGGCGGGGGTGAGGGGGGCGAGGGGGGGAAGGTGGGGGTTGGTGGGGGGCTGGCGAGGCTCCGCCCCACGTCGCTCCAGTGCTCATGATATTATCTCTGGCCTGGGCTCAGCCTCCAGCAGGATGCGGCTTTCAACACCTCCCTCCCCTCGGACAGACCGGGGCTTTTTGAGTTTCTCACACACGGATGGAGGCGCTGGGCCTGGGCAGAGGAGGCCCCCAGCTGAGGCGCCTCCACCCTGAGCCCCAGTCATCAGTCACAGGCCCTCAAGTGGGAGAGGAAGGCTGTGGTGCGTGAGAGGGAGGGGGTTGTAGGCATGGCTCCCCTGCGCGTCTCCCCCGCCCCCTCCCCTCTGCTCTGTTGTCCGTAATCCTGGGCGCCTGTTCAAGGAATTCTCCACCCGTGTGTTAGTGATTTATTTAGACGGCTCATCCCGCCAGCCCGCCTGGCGGGTGACAGGCCCCCACTGCCCACCCCCACCCCAGACCCCGGGACCATTTTCATCTCCAGCACGGCAGGCCTGGCCCTGCTCCAGGCCGCTCCAGATGGTAGGGGCTCTGCTGGACTCTGCAGGCTTTCATGGGACCCTGGAATCTCACTTCTGGAGGCCCAGGTAACCTGCTAACGTTTGGGGACCCTCCTCCTCAGTCCTGTTGAGAGCTGCCGTCTGTGTTGGCGATTGTTATTGCGGGGATTTGTTATTAACCCCTCTGGCCCTCCCTGTCCATCGGGGAAGGTGACAGGTGACTTTTAAGAGCAAGAGAACCTTCTCCGCCATCTCCCCATTGAAAACATGGGCGGCTACAGGCCAAGACAGAGCAAGGCCCCAGGAGGCAGTGGGAAGGCCCCAGCCCCATGTCTGTACTGAAGATTCTTGATTCTCTGTTCCCCACACGTGATCTCATCTAAGCCTCAGCCAAACCCTCCCACCAGCAAAGGGTACATAGCCCCATCTGACACCCACGCCATCAGTTTAGGAGCAGAGCACAAGCTTGAGTCTGCCCCCATCTCCCTGGCCTCTTCCTGATGTCCTAGGTGTGGCCTCCAGCTCTCAGGGCTGGGCTCACTGCTCTGTGTGACCAGGATTCTGTCCCAGCTGCAGGCCCCTCCTTCTGGGTGTGCCTGTGGGCACGCACGCTGCACTGTGGGGGCAGGTAGGGTACTTCTGTTCCGAGCCTCCAGCCAGCCACAGCTGCACTCCTTCTCCAGGGAGCACCAGGCTTATGAGCACTGTGGGTTGGTGCCCCCCCTGCCTCTTGCCCCTCAGCCCCTCCTCCAGGCCTGGTGAGCATGAGGAGGGAGCTGGATCATGCTCCCACACCACCTGCACAGGGAGAGGTGCAGGTGGGGTGGGTGGGGGCTGAGATACTCACCCACTGCCATGGCCTGTGGCTGCAAAGGGGAGCAGTGAGAAGCCTCCATGTTTCCAGCTCCTCTCTGAAGTCCCCATCCCAGCTGACCTCCTGCCGGGTCCCCTTTGCCTGCTGGGCAGCGCTGTCTGCCCTATAGAGGCTACCGCAGCCTGGCAGTCTCCACCTCCACATGGGCCTGTAGAGGCTGCAGAGCTTTTGGGTCAGGTGCATCTGTGTTTGAGTCTTGCCTGAGACAAGTTATAACAGATTAGGCTCTGGCCGTCACAGAGCGTCACTCAAACCCAAGCACTACACTTAAGAAGCTGTGTGGCAGTGGGCAAATCCCTTCCCCTCTCTGGGCCTCGGTTTCCTCCTGGGTAGAGTGGAGTGAAAACTGGGCTAAGCTCATGGGGGTCACCTGCAGAGGGCATGGCCCAGCCGATGGCGTGTTGACAGCCGCCCATCTGTGTTGGTGATTGTTATTGCTGGATTCCTTATTAATCCCTCTGGGCCGTGGGCTCAACTTCATGGGGTGAGATTCCTGATTTAGGCCTCACGAGGCCCCTTATCCTGGGAGTGGAAGGGAGTCTGGCTGTGCCTCTCCTTCCCACAGTCTCTTGGGGCTATTCCCTGGAGGCTAATCTGTCAAACAACAGGGGTAACCAGTCACAAACTGGAAACACACATGCAGGCACGTGCCTATTAGTTCAGGGGAGGCCCCTTGGAAGCCGAGCTATTCACGGGCAAACCCAGCCACCAGCCATCCATGGAAAATCATCCTCTCCCCACAGGATGGCTTGGAGCAGGCACTACAGGTTTCCAGGAGGAAGGCGGGGTTCCCCCAGGGCAGAGGACACTTTTGGTGGAGCTGCTGGGTCCCAGCCAACTCACATGCAGGCCCTGCACCCACAATGCATTGAGCCTCTGTCCCTAACCTCGGCATGCCAGGGCCTCTGTCACCAAGGCCACCTGTGGGGTTGCTCCCTGCTCTCCACCTTCTCCCGGGCAGACCTGCCGTGGGTGGTGTAGGTTTGGGGAAGCCTAGGGTCTTGCGTGACCCTCCCTGTTTGTTCTGGGTGCTAAAAGCAGGAGGAGGATCCCACCCAAACTGTGCCAGGAGGTGCTCTGCGTCTGGGGTAGGGGAGAGCAGGGATGGTCCGAGGTGGGCCTGCACCTGGTGGGTTTGAGTCCCCTCGGGTCCCCAGAGCCCAGTGACATGCTCATTAAGGGAACGAGAGACTGACTGAGGCAGTGCCCCCTGGCCCACCGTGTTTTTAAGGCCCCTGCAATTGCAAACTCGCCTCCTGGAGCTTCATCCACCTGAGTGGGGAGGCCGGGGAGTCCCCTCCCTCTTCCAAGCCAGCTTTGCTGTCGGGGTTAGGGGCTGGGAGAATGCAGGAGACCACACGATGGGAGTGGGGAAAGGTGTGCACACTGTTTGCCAACACCAGGCTGGCCTCTCACAGGAGGGCCTAAGGGAGCAAAGGCAGGAGCCAGAGTGGTCCAGGCCGTGAGATAAGCCTGCCTGCAAAGACGAATCCCTTTCCCAGGGTCCCAAGAGAATCAGAGGTCCCACCCTGCAGGGACACCTCCGTGCAACCTGAGCTCTGTAGCGCCAAAGGGAGGACACACACACAGGGAGGACACATGCACGGGGAGGACAGACACGGGGAGGACGCACGCATGGGGAGGGAGGACACACGCACGGGGAGGACAGATACGGGGAGGATGCACGCACGGAGAGGACAGACACGGGAGGACACATGCACACAGAGGACAGACACGGGGAGGACACATGCATGCATGGGGAGGGAGGACACATGTA
>NW_016107394.1:5908968-5974154 GCF_001604975.1 Cebus imitator
GGGAGGACACATGCATGCACGGGGAGGGAGGACACATGTACAGGGAGGACACACGCACGCACAGGGAGGGAGGACACACCCACGGAGAGGACAGACACGGGAGGACACATGCACACAGAGGACAGACACGGGGAGGACACATGCATGCACGGGGAGGGAGGACACATGTACAGGGAGGACATACGCACGCACAGGGAGGGAGGACACACGCACGGGAGGACAGATACGGGGAGGACACATGCACACAGAGGACAGACACGGGGAGGACACATGCATGCATGGGGAGGGAGGACACACGCACGGGGAGGACAGATACGGGGAGGACGCACGCACGGAGAGGACAGACACGGGAGGACACATGCATGCATGGGGAGGGAGGACACATGTACAGGGAGGACATACGCACGCACAGGGAGGGAGGACACACGCACGGGAGGACAGATACGGGGAGGACGCACGCACGGAGAGGACAGACACGGGAGGACACATGCATGCATGGGGAGGGAGGACACACGCACATGCGCGCAGCTAACACAGCCTCACTAGCCAAAACCTGGTTCTGCATTTCCTCCTCTCTTTTATGAACAGGAAGAACGACAAAGGAAGAGGTGCTGACACCCCGGGACCCCTGAGAGGCTGCGAGGGGCCTGAGGAGGGTGGCTGCCTCCACCACAGTTCTCGGGAGCTCTTCGAAGGTTTGTTGACTACATGAATGAAGGAGATAACAGGGCCAGACTCCTCAGTATGGGGGCCCTGTGGGAGCCTGCTGGCAGCCCTCACCACTGTGACCATATGACATGTGGGCAGCCCCCTGAGCCAACGCCCGTCCACCATGGTCTGATGTGGTGGGAGCACAGCTGGAGGCCTGGCCGGGGTCTCCTTCCTTCCCGGCCCCCCTAGTCAAGTTCACTGCGAAGAGAGGAGGTGAGGCATCCAGCCCGCCCTGGGATCCCCAGGGGAGCCCAATTATTTACTGGAAACAGTGAGGGATGAATTTTTGGCAGCTTCAGTCTGTGCGAAGCAGACACGGCTCAGCACCAGTCTGGTTTTGATCAGTTCCAACTGAACAGAGAGCTTGTTAAACCTGAGCTGAAGGCCTCCCTTCTGGAACCCCTGCCCTGTCCTCCCCTCCCACCCCAGGGGTGAAAGGCTCCTTGAAGAGCAGTGGGTCCTGCCCACCCATTTTACAGATGGGGAGATGGAGTTCTCCAAGCTGAACATCTTGAGCCAGAGACGTGACCCTGGCTTGCAAGCCTCCCATCCGCCCGTCCCTCCATCTCAGCTTGCCAGCATCTCTCACAGATCAATCTGGGTGCTCCCACCGGGTCCTCTATCTAGAGGACTAGATAGAGACCTCTGGGCCTTCGTGTCCTGATCTGTAAAATGGGTTATCATGATGTGGGTACCCAATTCAATGACATGGGCAAAGCCCTGCCTTAATCTGGTGCCCCACCTTAACCCCTCCCTCCGTCCAGCCTCATCCTCAGGCCCCTTCCAGTGCCCTTTCCCAAGGCCTGGACCACCAGCTGGGATCAGCATGGTCAGTGGGCCTGGCCCGGCTGTTGGCCTCACCCTCAAGGACCTTTGATCTGCTGCCACCTCCAGTAGCTGGAGCCTGGGGTGGCAGGGCCAGGCAGTGATGGATGTGCCCACCTGGCATCCCATTAAGAAACACTTGTCCACTCATGCAGGTCCTGGGGCCTCTGCTTGGCATTTGAGCCCCCAGCCCCGGCCCTCACGGCTCCCTTGCCCACACCCAGCCCTTTTGTCCACTCAATGCCTTCATCTCCCCCAGCCATTGTCTCTGCTCCCACAGCCTCCCCCTGCAGAGCCCTCCAGGCCAGAGCCAAGTTCATGAGTTCCTGGCCTAGTTCACAAATGGCTTTCACGTGTGGCCCCTCACTTTATCCCCACCACTACTTATGAAGCAGGTGCCATTGTGATGGTCCCCATTTTATGAGGGAGCTTGGAGAGACAAAGCCACTGGCTGCCGTTGGTGAGCAGGGAGTTAGGCTGTGATCTGTATGTTCACGAGCTGTAAGGCTTGGCCAAGAGGCTCAAAACATCCTGGAATCAGGGCTAGAAGGAGTCTGGGGAGGGGGTAGCATTTCCTCCAAACTCAGGACATGACTAACACTCAGAATCTTGGAAACGCTCTGTCGGGAAGGACTCTTGCTGGCCACTGAAACCACCCGCCCCACCCAGCAGTAGCCTCCAGCCTTTGCTCGGACACTCCCGGGGATGGGACGCTCACTCCCTCCCACACGTGTCACTGCCTGCCCATGTGGGACTGTTGTGGCTGGAGGAACACCTTTCCTCCTACAGAGCCAAGAGCTGTGTGCCTCCCAGGCCCATCAGAGTCTGGAGGCCACTGTGGAGGGCCCCTGGGTCTTCTTCCTTCCAGGCAGGCAACAAGAGAGGAATGGGGTGAGGGAGACATCTGGGAGTGGGCTGGAGTGGGGGTCCCAGCTCAGGTCACAAGGGCAGAGCAGGAAGTCCAGCCCCACCTGCCACTGATGTGTGGCCCCCACAAAGCCCCTGCCCCTCTCCAAGTCCTATTTCTCCATCTGGAAATGAGAGAGAGCAGCTGAGGGGCTGACAGGCTCCCAGCTCACAGTGGGTGCTGCCGTCTAGGGGCTGTGGGAATCTCAGGTGACCTTTGACTGCCCTCATTTCCCTGAGCTGGGAGAGGGGGCGCCGCAGCGGCGGCTTTTTCCAAGCATTGATTCACAGCTGTGGAACACCTGGTGGGCAGATGTGGGCTCCCGTCCCCCCGCTGGATCCTGCTTGTGTGCAGGCATGAGTGTTGTGTGTGCGTGTTGTGCACAAGCGTGTGTGAGAGCACGCTGGGAAGTGAGGGCAGCACCCAGTCGGGTGGGGGGAAGGTGCTGGCTCTGCTGACTCACAGCGGGACTCTGGGACGTCCCTGGCCCATCACGCCCAGCCCTTCCCAGGACCCGAGCACTGCCCTTCAGAGTGGAGCCTCCACTGCAGGCTCAGGGCCCTGGGGCTGTGGGTGCAAATGTGCCTGCTCTGCACCGACCTCCGCCCGTGCCAGGCACCGAGGCAGCGAGTGCATCTGTCTCAGGAGGATGCAGCCATGCAGGTCATTTTCTGAGAGCAAAGTGAGCCTGGTGTCTAGGTTGGGCGGAGGGGGTGAGGCCTCGCTCCACCTCCCAGAGTCTGGTTGGAGGTGCAGGGAGAAGGGCCACTGGCTTCCCCAGAGTCAGCCCAAGCAATCTCAATGGCCCTGTGAGGTCAAGGTTGAATTCCCCATTCCACAGAAGAAGAAACCAGGAACCAGGGGACCCAGCCAAGGTCTCCCCGGCAGGGCTGACTCCTCAGCCAGCACTTGTCCACAGAGGACTTCGGGGAGGATTCTGCCGGGCCTGGGCAGCCGGGTGCAGCTGGGGTGCTCTTTGGCCTCCCAGGAACATGGGAGTGAGAGAGGCTCTGGGCAGGACCCTGTGCCCTGCAAACCAGCATCCACACCTCAGGGCTGGGCTTGGTGCTTTCCAGACTCCAGCTGCGAGGAGGTCAGGCTGCAGGAGGCGATCTGGGAATGATTTGGTAATTAGGCAAGAGGCCTTGACAAGCATCCTCCGGGGGGTGCATGCGGGGGGCCTGCGGCCTGTGGTGAGACTGGCCACTTGCCAGCCCCATCCTCACTGGTCCCCCATAGCCCCTCCCCTCCTGCCCCCCTGCCATCCACCTTCCTTGTTCCTGGCCCCCAGCAGCTCCTGCCAGCACCTCCATGCACCAGTAGCTCTGACCAAGCAAGCAGCGGTTGAGTGCCTCATCCCGTTCCAGCCTCAAGTCACCATGGATGGAGTTCACAGCCCTGTGAGGCCGGTCCTTCTACTGGCCAAAGGGAAAATGAGGCCCAGAGAGGGGCTGCACTTTGTCCAAGGCCACACAGTGAGGCTGGCTTGGGCCATCTCTCTGCAGCCCCAGAGAGTCCACAGGGCAGGTTGCAGGTTACGGGTGTCAGGGCTACAACCTGCTGTGCCCCTTGCTGGGAGGCCAGGGGGCCTGAAGAAACAAGCTATAGAAAAAAAGCTGGGGGACCCAGACCCCCGAGTCAGGACAGGAGAGGGCGTGGGGATCAGGCAAGTGTTGAGGCTCCGTCTCTGCCATCACTCTGGGAGGGAAAGGACTGAGACGGGCTGTGAGTGGTGGGCAGACATCATCCCACCCTCCCCGAATGCTAGAGCCCTGGAAGCACCCGAGGGTGCAGGGAGCTCCCTTGGCCTCAGCTTCCTGAGTCCTGACCAGCTGCCTGGCATCCCTCATCCTGGTACCGCCTCACCCCTGCCCTGAAAAGCTCTGGCTCTGAACTGCCATCCATCCTGGTATTGAACAAAAAAAGAGGTGTGCGGGCCACCCCAACCCCTCCCAGCACCCAGGGAGGGGCCCTCCCAGCCGTCCTGCCCTGGCAATGAGGATTGGCAGGTGGGAGGTTCTGTAGGGCGTGGTCATCAGGGCCAGACCCACTGAGGCTGTGCTGACCACCGGTGGTGCCGGGTCCTGTGCTGAAGCCTCACTTGCTTTCTCATATAATCACTCTAAATGGAAGCAAGAGATGTGGCAACCAGTGTCCCCGGCTCAGCCTCGGCTCAGAGAAGCTTCAGACATGCCCAGGAAGTCGTCGGGTAGGTGTGGCAGGGCCAGATGGTCAGTAGGCCCCTCTGACCCCGAATCCATGTTTCCTCCCTCCCCACAACCCCCACTCATGCTGCCCCCCACTGTGTGGTGTGACCTGGAAATGAGGTGTGGTGGGGGCAGGTGCCCACAGACAGGCCTGGGGCAGGGGATTCCATCCATTCTGAAAACAGGTAGGCCTGAGCAAAGGGAGTGGCTTCCACATCCAATGCAGGTGTGGAAAACAAGGGGTGGGGAATGGCAGTGGGAGGAAGAGGAGGAGGAGGAGGAGGAGGAGGAGGAGGAGGAGAGGGGCCAGGCCTTGAATGCCGGGCTGAGAAGGGGGTTGCATTCAAGACCAGTGGCTCCTTGAGGCCAGGGCACCATGTCGTGACACTGCCCCCCACAGCTCAGAGCCCCACACCGGACAGGCGCTCCCCAAATCCCTGAAGTTTGTCCAGGCAAGAGCCACTTCTCCAGGGGGCCCTATGAAGTCACGAGGCCAAAAGGCCCCCAGCCCGCTTCCTGGCTAAAGCATTTGGTGGTGCTTGTGCTGGCACCTGACCAATGGGGGTGGTTGGGTGGGAGGCAGTCAGGGTTGAAGGGGATCTTCCTTCTCTGGTGGGCACCCCCATCTTGTGCTTGCCTCTGCTCCAGCATCAGCTCCAGAACAATCCCAGATGCCTCTGGCACCGCCAGAGCCTTCAGCGTGAAGGAGGCCTCCTCCCTCCCTCGGAGCTTCTGGCCACAGCATGCCCTCCATACCCACCCGTGGTCAGACCCAGGGCTTGCCCAGATCTTCGGGCAGCCGATTTGTGTTCTTCCAACCTTTCATCTGGTAGCCAGATCCTCTGGCCTGGGTAGCAGGGGTGGGGGTTCCTCTCCTTTCTCCTGAACCCCTTCTTGGCCCGGTAAAAACATGTCTCCCTGGTGTTTGAGCCCGGCATTTGGAGCCCTGGGCTGGGCAGCCAACATCCAGAGCCAAGAACCACAGGCTCGCCGGAGCGCAGGGCCCGGGAGCCGCTCACCCACGGAGGTGACGTGGAATCCATCCGTGCCCCCCTCATCGTGTGTCAGAGTGATTTATGGGTAGATGCTGAGAGAAGAGGCTGAGGAAAATAAACAGGCTCGGGGCATGTCCCTTCCCCTCCCCTCCTTGCCAGCTGCCAACCTGCCACAGACTGGGAGAGAGAGAAAGGGTGAGCTGCTTCGTGACCTCCAGCAGGTTCCTTCCCTCTCTGGGCCTCTGCTGCCTCTGAAATCCAATTCTGAAAGCCGGCCCCAAATCACAGACTTGCCAGAAGTATCAAGTGAGAAGTTGGCCGTCAAGCCTCCAGCGCAGAGTCTGGCATGAAACAGATTATACCCCTGCTCCCAAACCTGCAGTGGCTCCCACGTGCCCTCAGTCTGACCCTGGCCCCTCACTGACATCATCTCCGCCCCCATGGCCCTGGGGTTTGCAAGAGCCGCCATCTGCATTGCGAGATCTTCCTGGACCATGGAACTAGACCACAATCCTTCCCCTCCTACCAGTACCCTCTACCTGTTAAGGCTGTTTTTATTGAGTTTTTCCTTAATATTGGCCACCATTTGGTTAAACAAAACCAAGTCCCAAGTATTACTTATGCTGTCATTCTTCCCAAACACAGTGTTAGTTCCATGGGGTCAGAGGATTTTATCTCATTTATTTACTTCAGAATCCCTAGAACAGAGCCTAGAACGAAGTAGATGTCCCAGAAATGTGTAGATAGGCAAGAAGCAGGGAGAGGCATTGGGACTTCAGGAAGGGAATGTGTGGGTGGCAAAGCCAGGGGACTGTCTGGGGGAATGGCATCTGAAGCTGGGGTTAGATAGCAGACACCTGCCTATGGCAGGCAGGGCTGAAAACTACCATGTATTCCCCATGTAATTTTTTAAAGATTATAGTTAGCTTAAAGGAAAGGATGCTATAGTGGTCTTAAACAATATCCTAGAAAGAGTAGGAAGTGGCTCGTCAGCCACACGGTAACCTGTGTAGCAGCTGTGATTAAGATGAAGTTTAGCTCTGAACTTCCTAGAAAGCACAGCAATCCAGGAAATAACGATGCATCAAATACTTTGCGTTTTCTGCCGAAGAAGTCATGCCAGCTCTTTAGGAAAACCTTCCCCAGTGCCACACCTGCCACCCTGATGCTAAATTCTAAGTGTAATTTATCAAGTGGTTTAGCTGGTAGAGAAGGAAGAGGGGAAGGCACTGAAGGAGACTCTAAGAGTCAGGGGCTGTTCTAGAATGATCATTTGCCCATCACATTGTAGGCTTTGGTGATGGGTCCCGTGTTACTGTGGATTTATCAGCAAGATGTGGAAAAAATGGACTCAGAGATGTGAAGTCACTGAGAGGCAGCTAGTAAGAGGATTTGCTCAGATTCAAACTGAGGACCTTGTATCCTGAAGGCTGAGGAAAGTGGTAGTCATGGTGGGGTGCCCAGGGCTGAAGAAGGGGATGAGATGATGAATAAGCAGTCTCGGGCTGGGCAAAAGGTGTCCATGTGGTGGGGCTCCTGGGGCCATACTGCCCTGGGACAGCTGAAAGACGCCTCACTGCAGATCCTCTAAAGCCTTTAAACTGTGGAGAGGGGCCAAGAGTGGTAAAGGCAGGGGGCAAGACAAACACTTTTCTGGAACCAAGGCGTGGGGGGCTCAACTCCCTCCCTGGAGGAGCTGCTTGTGGCTGTTCTGAAGATGCCTTTCTCCATTGGGATGGGAAGTTTATGTAACAGCCTCATACAGATTTGGATAACTTCCCTCCTCTGTTCCAAAGCCCTCCATGGCTCTCCACTGCCCTCAGGATCCGGTTCAATTCCCAGCTGGTGTTCCAACAGCCAACAACACAGCATGGCATACTCAGACCTCTGAGTGCAAGCCTCAGCCCGCCATCTCCTCACTGTGCGACCCCAGGAGAGTTACTGCATCTCACTGGAGTGCCACAGCTTATCTATCTGAAAAACAGGGATGCAAATAGTATCTACTGGGAGGCTGAAATACACTGCTACATGTAAAGGGGTTGGCACCTGCAGGCAAGTGCACTAAAAGCACTGGGGGTGGTCACTTTTAACTGCACTGCCTTCCTCCTCAACACCTCCATCCCTGTCCCCAGTAGGAACAGCATTATGGCTGGCCTCTACTGACCTCTCCTGGGCTTCCCCTCCTGCCCCTCTCCCTCAGACTGGACCACTTAACCTATCTGGAATGGATTCATTCATTTCTCATTCATTGTCCAGAAATTCCCCAAAAGCCTCTCTGAACAAGTACTGGACTGAGTATCGGGGACACAGATGATCCAGACCCCTGTCCTATTCTTGGAGAGTCCCAGTCTGTGCTCAGCTCCCTGAGACAGAAAAGGCCAGGGACGGTAGAGGCTTGGTGGAGGCTCTGACCAAGCTGGGAGATCCAGGAAAACTTCCAGGGGACTTCGGGTAACACTTAAATAACATCCATCCATTCATCCAACCACCCATCTATCCATCCACTCGCCTAATCATCCATCCATCCATATGCCATCTACTTCCCGTCTGCTCTCCACCATTCACCCATTCATTTATTCATGCACCCATTCACTCAACCTCTCATCCATCCATCCATCTATCCACCCATCCATTCGTCCATCCATCCATCTGTCCGCCCATCCACCCATCCATCCATTATCTGTCCCTCCAATCATTCATCTATCCATCCATCCATCCATCCATCCATCCAACCACTCATCTCTCCATCAATCCATGGAAACATTAATTTTTCCAGGTATCAGTGTGTTCATCCACCCATCCACCCATCCATGTTTATCCATGCATTATTCGTCCAGTAGTTCTGCCACACACACCTCAAGCAATTTGGAAAAACTAGGCATGAAACCTCCAGCCCAGCAGTTCAACTTCAAGACCAGAAAGGATGACAGAGGTCATGTAGTTGGGCAGGGTGACTTGAAATCTCAGAGGAGATGAGCCCCTTCAAGAATCTCCCTGACCCTTCTGTCTGTGGACCATCAGGATGGCCACATCACAGGTGAGAGGTTGGAGAGTGGGACCTCATGGGGAGTGATCAGGGCTAAGCCTGGCTGTGTGCACAGACCAGGGGCAGGTGGGAAGAGCAGGGTGGGCCTGGGTCCGTTAATGAGGGGCTCTGAGGAGTCTCCCAGGGAACCTGTAGTTCTTCTGGGCAAGAGGCTGACTCCAACAGGAGCAGCTGTGAGGATGGAGCTCCAGTCAGGGGAGCCTCAAGCCTGGGTGCAGGAGGGATTCCCAGAGCTCTCAGGTCACACTGTGGACCGGGGAGCATCGAGCCTGTTTGCAGACAGTAGAAAGGAAGAACTGGAACACCAGTAATGTTGAGGAGAAGAATGGGCCCCTTGGCCAGGAGGGCATCTGCTGTCTCCAGCACCCTGGCACAGAGCAGATGACAGTCTGGGGTGCTGGTGGACAAGACAGACGGCCCTGCTGTCACTTCGCATCTGGGTTTCATGAGGCTGTTACTTGAGGTGTGCTTGGCTGTGGCCATGTGAGAGGAGAGGAGACAGAGGTGCAGAGGGGCTCAGGAACACACCTGTTTCCCAGGATCCCCACCAGGTCGACCTGGGCCCTGTGAGCGGGAAAGGCTGGTGGGGAGCTGGCTCCCCCTGGCTCCCCTCCTCCCAGCCAGCCCAGTGAGGGATGGCTTGGAGCCTCCGCAGATTCAGCTGTTTCCCCAGCATCATTCTCCACCCCATAAAATGGACCATGGGGCTGGGGGCATAGGGGACACCTGGCTGTGCAGGGACCCAAGTAGGTGCTGGGGTCGCCATTCCTGGGGTGGTATGAGAGAGGCAAATGGACAGAATGGGAGCCCTGGGGTGAAGGGCACTGTGACCTTGACTGAGGGTCCCCCAAGCTGCAGCAAGGGGCTGCCTCTGCCCTCCTGCCACATGGAGAAACGGAGGCCCACGGGGCAGGAAGACCCACAGCGAGGAGGAGTGGGAGGACTCACAGATGATCTAAACCAGCTGGGCTCAGTCTGGAAGATGCAGCCCCTAGTCTCTGCAGCCAGACTCTCGCGTTCTTTTCATCTCGGCGTTTACTGAGGCCTTCCCTGGGCCAGCTCTTGTATGAAACTGAAACAAGCAGGACCACACAGGGTGACTAGAGCTGTCCCAGAGGGAGCCCAGGGTGCTGTGGTACTGATGTGGGGCCTCTGCCTGGAGAAGTCAGGGAGGACGTGCCTGAGACGGAGGGTGGTGAAGGATCATAGACGTTTCCAGGCTGTCCAGGGACAGGCAGGAGGGATGGAGACATGCAAGAAGATAACCACGTCGGAAGTGTGGGGTGCAGGGCAGTGGCTGGGAAGGAGTGCAGGGCGCATGGGTACAGAGAGGAGCAGGCTAGGAGGGGAGACCCCAGAGCAGGTTGGTGGCCAGACCAGAGGGGCTGTCTATGACAGCCTGGAGTTGGCTTGATCCTGCAGGCAGTGGAGCCACAGAGGGTGTCGGGCAGGAGGGCAGTGAGGCCAGGGCCTGTGCTCCAGCTGTGCCGCTCAGTCTCTAGCCCGCTCCCAAGAGTTTCCAATTCTGTAGGTCTGGGGTGGGGTGTGAGGATTTGCATATGGGGACACTAAGGCAGGTGGGGAACGATGGGACTTCCCATTCATGGAGATGAGAACCCAGAAGGGCTCAGGGCTGGGGATGAGGAGAGGAGGTTAAATCTGAGGACCCCTTGGGAGGCCGAGGCAGGCAGACCACGAGGTCAGGAGATCCAGACCATCCTGGCCAACATGGTGAAACCCCGTCTCTACTAAAATACAAAAAATTAGCCGAGCATGATGGCGTGCACCTGTAGTCCCAGGTACCTGGGAGGCTGAGGCAGGGGAATTGCTTGAACCTGGGAGGCGGAGATTGCAGTAAGACGAGATCACACCACTGTACTCCAGCCTGGCGACAGAGTAAGACTCTGTCTCAAAAAAGAAAAGAAAATCTGAGGTCCCCAGCAGGAATCAGATCCCTGTGGTGTCAAACTTCCTCCAAGCTTGAGGCTGGGGAGGGGTCTGGCTATAGAGGAAATGAGGAAGAGCCTGGGATACAACTGGTCCCTGCCCTAACCCAGGAGGGCCCCCTTGCAGGCCTGCAGCTGATCTGAGCCCCAACTCTGCAAAGGACGGCTCCCTCCTCCAGGAAGTCAAAGGCACCACCACCCCCAGCTGCCACTGCCTGGCGGGGCCAGGATTGAGACCAGGACTCTGCAGTCAGACCTGGACCTGAGTCCAGTCGCCTACTGTTCTCTGTGACCCTGGGCAAGTCCCACCACCCCTCTGAGCACTGGTTTCCCATCCAAAGTAGTGATAACAGTACCTGCCTTACCAAGCTGTTATGAGGGCTGGGGGATGGGTGAGGCCTGGGTTAACTGTACACCTCTGGATACACCTCTGGACACACCTCTGGATACACCTCTGGACATGCCTCTGTTGCCATTATTATTATTATTATTATTGGGAAAGGCCACCTAATGGGGAGAGATGATGTCTTAACCCCAAGGAATTATACATGGTGGCATTTCTGGCACCATAACAGGTTTGTGCAAAAAATCATTTGCAATGGGGGCCCTAGGACACAGGGGGCTCATGGTCGTCTGTGATGTGGCTCCTGGCACAGGGCCTGAGGCTGGGGCACCAGGCCGAGATCTGAGCTCTGCTCCCTTCCACACAGACTAAATATTTGGGTTGCTCCTTCCCTAGCCTGTCGGGACCCAGGACCCTCTCTGGCAGGGAGAGGGGAACACCATGCCTGAGGGAGCAAGGCAGGGGGTGGTGGCGGGATTGATTACAGCAGGGCCTGCTCAGCCCAGACCCCAGCACCCGCCAGCCCCTCGGAGGCCTGAGCACAGCCAGAGAATCTGCCTCTGACACACAGCGGGACTGGGGCAGCCCTGCCCCCCCATGGGGCCTCAGTTTCCCCATCTGTAGAGTGGGGTTGAGGCCAGGAGAGTTGGACAGGCTGATTCCAAAACCTTCTGGTTTTCTCTCCAGTGACCAAGGCCTCCTTGAGCCTCCAGCCTTTAGTGAGCAGGCGGAGGGGACCTGCAAAATGGGACAATCCCTCCAGAGCTGGGAGGTGGGAGGACCCAGGAACAACCCGGGTGGACGATCTCGGGAGGTAGAAAGTCTTGGAGAGGTGATGTTACATGGAAGTATCCCCAAATGCCACTAATTCTCCCTTCTGCCCACCGTAATATAAACTGTGGCCATTTGTAAGCACCTGGTCTGTGCCTAGCATTGTGGCAGGGGCTGTCACAGGAGGCCAGGCCTCCAGCTCCCCAAGGAGTGGGGGTCCCACAGACACAGCCTGATGGGACCAGCCACGAGTGTGGGCAGAGCTGTGCCTGAAGAGGAGCCCAGGCACCAAATCCTGGCATCAGGAGCTTCATACTGATCATTTACAATACCTCAGCTCTGCCTCAGGCTGACCCAAGCCCTTGACCTTACCTGCTTCTCTCAGCATCCCAGAGCAGGGAGGACTGGGCTGTCCCCATTTTAAAGATTAAGAAACCAAGACACTGCTCACCCAGGGATGAAGTGGTGGAGTTGGGCCTTGGTCTGGCTCTCGAGTCACCCACAGTACCTATGTCTTTAGTAGTAATGATGCCACGGCCTCCTCACAGGGTATGTGAGCGTCTAGGCTGGCAGGAGCCCTGTGTGCCCTGTGCGTAGGGCCTCAGAAGCACTCAGTGAGGGCTGATGTGTGTTTGTTAGCACAGCAGGGGCTCAGCTGCAGGCCAAGGGCCAGGTTTCCATACTCCTGGGCAGGTGAGTCTGGGGCTGCTGATGTGAATGATTCTTAATCATTGTACCTTCTGGTAGTGCCCGTTTGCAAGCTCCTGCCAGGAGACAGCCATCCTGCCTCCAGCGGCCAGGCCCTTGGGGGGAGCCTGGTCCCCAGGCAGAGGTGTGGGGCTGTGGCCTGCTGGAACCCCTCCCTGGGCCCAGGGCCTGGAGAGCTCTGAGTGAGCCCCCAGTGCACACACGCACCAAGCACACAGGCAGCCCCCAGCACACAGGACATGCTCGGGAAACACTGACATGGCAGGAAGGCCCTCAGCACAGGGCCAGGCATTGCCGTGGGCCTCTGAAGTTGAACCGCCGGGAGCCAGCACCCATCAGGAACAGCCTTCTTGTCCCGGTTCCCTTGTCTGTAGTAGGGCTTAGCCTGCGGGAGGATGGGGTCTGGGGGCCCACCAATCACCAGTGAGCAGCATCCTTCACGAGGCACACATGCTCCTCCTAGAGCCTGGGCCTGGACCCAGCCTCAGTCCTAGGGGGCCACCTGCCCCTCTGGTACGGGCCCTCGCCACCTTGGGCTTCTGCTGCATCTGTGGACCAGGCCTGGGTCGGGTTCTGGGGGGACAGCAGGAACAGATGGGGTCCCCGAGGGCCATGGTCAACCGGCATCTGCAGTCCTAGGACCACGTGAGGGACGGGTGGGGAGCTGTGAGGGACTGGGGGGCTAGATGGTGGGGCTGGGCCCTCTCAGAGGCCCACTGCCTCCTGAAAGAAGGGCTGCAGGGCTTCATGAAGGACCTGGGCGAAGCCTCCCTCTGCTTGCTCTCCATTCCTGCTGTCAAAGGAGCTGTGTGGAGGGCCGGATGGGGCTTCACCCCTGCGGAGCCCTCCCGTGCTACTCCCCTGGGATCCCACAGAGCTATGCTTTTCCAGAAACCTGAAGGCCCCTGCGAGTGTGTCTCCCGAAGAGACCTTTCTTCTCGCCCTGACCTTGGCCACACTGTCCTCTGCCTCGGTGTCCACCTCCAGTCCAGCTGGGCACTGCTCCTCCTCCTTCCGTATCCAGCTGCAGCACCCACGGGGCCTTCCCTGGGAGGGCCACCTTGACTCCAATCCCTTTCCCCTTGCCCCAGGCCCCCAGCCCACTTTGCTCACCCCTCAATTATAATCTCTTCCCCAGACTCTGGGGGCTTTGGGCCCTGAGGGCTGGAGTTATTTAGCCTTAGCTCTTACGCCCTAGCATTTGCAGAACCTGGCTCAATGGAGGTTTGTTGACTGACTGTGTGACTGAATTCTTCTTTAATCACAGTGGCTACCAGCGGATAACTCTTACTATCTATCCGCTGAGTGCCTGACGTACATTACCTAGTCTGAGCCTTATAACAGGACAAAGAGGTGGGTGCTGTCACTGATCGTACGTCACAGATGAACAAACGGGAACTCAGAGGGCTGAAGTAACTCAGCCAGCAAGGGCAGAGCCAGGAGCCACAGTCAGGCCTGTGCTCTGACACATGGTGCTCCCTACCCCTTCCGTGGCAGAATCCTCCCTCCTTGGTGCTCCCTCACCCCACAGCAGGTGTATAGTCCAGGAGCTGGGGCTGACTTCCCTGTGTCCCCAGCCCGCAGCACAGGACAGGCATGGAGCCCAAGCTCAGGGGAGCTTTGGGACAGAAAACAACCCACCTACCTCCAGCTGGGTCTGGTCAGCCAGGCAGGGTGCTGGAGGCTTTATACACTTGACTTCTCTCAAGTGTGAGGACAGCTGTGTTCACCGCATTGTACAGCTAAGGAAAGGGAGTCATGGGTGCTGTGATGTGTTCAGGGTCACTCAGCTTGGCGGGGGGCAGTGCAGGGTTAAAATCCTGCCTGTGTGGCTCTGACAGGCCATGCCCCTGCCTGCTGCCCGGGACGGCCTCCCATAGAGTTCCTTCATTTCACGTGTGTTCTGGAGAGAGAGAGGCGGGGTGGGCGGGTGTGGGGGGTGTTGGTGTGGGAGGTATGCTGTGTATGTGGGGGAGGTGGTGGGTCTGTTTTCCTTTGCTCCTACATGGATTTTACACCAAGTCTAGGCTTTGGCCTGCACAGCAAGTGTTGACCATCATTCCCAAGAATCTGGTTCAGCCCCTGGTGCTGACAGTCTCTGTTTGCTGGGAGAGAAGCCCCCAGGGGACTGCAGGTCCACCCTGAAGACAGGAGGAGGGAAGGACAACACCTGCCAGGAGGGAACAGCCTCCAAACTGACCCAGCTGTCAGCTGGAGCACAGAGCCCCATCACAGGCCCGAAGGAAGACCATCCAGGATGAACGGCCAGGCCCCAGGAGCTGGCTTTGGATCGGAGGGTACTCCGTTACCCATCCTGTCACCCAGGGTGTCCAGGGGAAGGCCAGGGCTAAGGAGAACGAGGGTCTGCATGCAGCAGCCTCTGCCTGCTGCTCCCACTCCGCCTTGGGCCAGATGGGACTGGAAGAGAGGGCAGCCCCGGGTGAGGGGTGCGGGGAGGCAAGCACTGTGCAGGTGCAAGACAAAAATCAATCTCACACTTCAGGTGCAGAAAGCCAAGGCAGACAGCTCTGGAGTCCTCAAGTCTTAGGCACGAGACTTGTAGTGTCTTGAGTCGGGTGTCCTGAAATCCCAGGGCCATGGAATGGTTCACGATGGAGGACCAGAATCTAGGAAAAATGGACCCTGGGAATCTTGAATGTGAAGGAGCCTCCGAGGTCATGACATCAAATGGGCTGTTGTCCCTGCAACCCTCAGGCAGTCTTACTCCACCGCCTTCTTGAGGACCACATGCTCTTATGGATGCGCAGACAGTGGAGATGGAAACACTTTGATTTTAACTGCATCTGTGCCCCTGCCCAGGAGCACTGGAGGCTGGGCCTCTGGCAAGCCTTTGCCCATATGCCAGCCTGAATGGGGGTGTCTGGGATGCTTGTCCTCATCAGCCACATCTTCCTCCTGCTTCTCCCCTATCAGCCACCCCTGGCTCCCCGCCCCAGCCCTTCTGCCCCTCTGCTGGCGCCCAGCAGGTGAGACAATGCAGACCAAGGGGCCAGTAAGGAGACTGTCTTCAGCAGCCGCGAGCTGGGGAACAGAGCGGATATTGATTTGGTATATGGGAGCGAAGGGACCTGTTAAACGTGCAGCTGTTAAATTGCTCTGCCCAGAGCCAGCCAGCTCTGCGGGCGGGCGGGTGGCCTGGCTGGCAGGCAGGCAGTGGTCAGACCAGCCAGCTGCTAGTGCCCTGTTGGGGGTGGTCTTGGACATCTGGCAGAACCTGAGGCAGCCTGGCTTGGACCCTTGCTGCCCTGGTGCCCATAGGCCCCTGTGCTCCAGCCATATCCACCTCCTGGCATCCTCTGTGCATACCCTGCAGCCATGGCTGTTCTCACACAGACCCCTCCCCATCACCTCCTTCTCCATCTCTTAAAAACCTACCCCACTTTCCAGAACCAGTGCAAATGGTACTCCTCCATGAAGTCTTCCCGATTTCCCACTCCCTACTCCCAATACCCAGAGAGGAGCAGGCTTTCCTCTCCAAATCCCCAAAGCCCCAGGGCTCTGCCTGTCTTCGGCCTCCGGTCCCCTCTGCTATAATAACTAAGAGTTGTGGGTCCACTGAAAAGAACACCTGAGCTTCATGTGCCCCTCTCCCAACACACACACAGGCAGGGCCTGGGCGGCCAGGCACACAGGTGATGCTGAGCAGCTCACATGGGGAGGACAGGGCGGGTATGTGCTGGCTGAGCCACGGCCTGATCCTGATGGGCGCCCCTTCCCGGTACCTGCGCCTGGACTGCACTTCCCAGGCCCTGCAACAGATACTAGGAGCTGCTCAGTGTTGAATTGTTCCCTGTTCCTCTCTTGCAAGGCCCTCCAATGATCCCCAGTCAAAAATCCCACTCAGTCAGAGGCCACCTTCATCCCTGGGATGCCCATTGTGGAGGCTGAGACCAAGCCCAACCGTTGCAGCCACGCAGCCCAAATCTGAGGTTCTCTGAGCCTCAGTTTCCTCATCAATAAAACATATTGGGTCATATCTCTTACAATGGTAAGGAATATGAATTGGACAAGACAACTGCTGAAGAGGCCCAGAGAGGGTCAGTGGTTGCCTGGAGTCACACAGCAAGAAGGTAGAAAAGATGCACTTTTTCTACCTAGGTAGAAAAAGGTAGCACTCCTACCTCCTAGCCCCAAACTCCCCTTACCCCGTCCAGCCTCCTGGGTCTGGGTTCTGGGCTGAACAGCCTGCATTGTGCTGGGGCCTGGTCTGTGTAACCTGGTGGCTGGTCTCTGCAACCTCAGGAACCACAGACTAGCAGCTTGCTCAGAGCTGGGCCTGGGCCCCTGGTTGTTCCTCTGGCCCGGCCAGGCGTCCTCACGGGGTCTTATCTGTACACCCTCTCCTTTCCCACCAAACTAATCTCTCCTTCTTTTCAGGAGTTCCTGTTTCCGCTCTGCCGCCTTCTTGTCTCCCTCCTCAAGCCCGTCTCTCCTGTGTCTCCAGCCAGCCTCCCACACTTGGTTCCGAGCCGCCTCGGAGTGGCTGGTGCTGTCATCACTGGGGAGTCTCCATCTTTCGGGGGCTCTCCAAGCCTCACAGAGCCCTGTCTGGGACGGCTGCCCCTTACACAGGAGGGAGATGGAACAGGGCCTGGGAAGGGAAGCCTGCTGGGGACAAGAATCCTGACACCCTCAGATCAGTACGCAGCCGTCCAATTCTTCGGGTTGGGCATTGGCCTAGGGGTTTCTACAGGGCTTGCAAGGCAGTGGTTTAGGGCTCCTATTCTACAATTCCTGGGTACCAAGATTTGACAGTTCTAAATCTCTGAATACGATGAGATCCTGAGCTACCAGAGCTCTGTGGTCCTGGGAGCCTCCAGGCCCCTGTGATGCACCTGGCGGAGGCCCGAGCCTCCATCTCCCCAGAGCGGGGCTGAAGCTGGTTGCATTCTCAGAGCCCTGACCTGGGGGCAAGGGGCAGCACCGGGACCAGCTCCCACTGCCCCTTGGTTGTCCAGCTCCTGGCCTGCCAGAAAGATTCAGGGCTTTGTCACAGAGGTGGGGACTGGCCACTGGCCCGTTGAGTCAGAGACCCCCAGAGTCTCCTGTCCTGAGCTTGAGGGCTCCCCTCCCAGCCCTCCTCAGCTCTCCACGGATCTCCTCTGCACCTGCTGGGAGTGCGGACGCATGAGCAGGGACGCACCTGCGCTCAGAGCCTTGCTGTGCTGGGAGCTTTCCTGGGGGCTGGAGCGAGCGCCTTTCCTTACAGAGCCTCAGTTTCCTCCTGCGTCAATGGTAACAATACTTACTTCAGAGGGCTGCTGTGGTGACTTGGGCCAATGTTTTTAGAAAGTCACACAGCAGGTGCACAATAAATGGTAGCACTTAGCTCATGTGGCCACCCTCTCTGAGAGCCATTCTGGGTCCCTGGTCTGGTTTCCCCATTTACTTGTCCTGACAGAGGTCCAAAGAATACTCCCAAACCCAACATTTCAGAGGTATGTTTTATAACCAGACCTGTTGTGCTGCCCCCCAGATCCCAGGGCCCATGGGTGCATAGAGCTGGTCCCAGTTCATGAAAAGCCCACAGACATGTGGGGGAGACGGATGATATGACACAACACAGGCCTCTACAACACCTTGGCTCGGAGAAGAACTAGAGGGAGCACAGAGGCTGTGGGAACCCAGTGGAGGCCCCTGGTCCAGGCTGAGGATAGTTGGGGAGGGCTTCCTGGAGGAGGCAGCCACTTATCTGGCTTTTGCAGAAGAGACCATTGGCTGGCAGCTTGAGAAGGAGGGTGATGGCTGCTTTAAATGTTCAAAGGGTTGTGGGCAGCCCAAAGAGGGGGAGATCCTTTCCACCCAGAGCACTGGGGAAGGTTTTGTGGAGAAGGCTGTGAAGGTTGTGTGAGATTCCAGCAGGGAAAACAGCACTCCCGGCCAGGGAAGATCAACAGATGCCCAGAGGCCAGGCGGGCTGAGCAGCTGGGAGTTGCAGGAAATGCTGTTATAAGAATCGCTTGTGCCTATGGGGATGGGTCTTGTGTTCTAGGCAAGGAACCAGGGATTGGTTTTGTGGACTGAGGGGTTTGCCGAGAGCTGTGAAGCAGGGGAGCCCTGGGCCTGGAGAGTGCACATTCCAGGGACTCCTTCCAGGGAGGCTGGGGGTTTTCACCAGAGAGGCTGGCAGGGGCCCCACCCGGGGAGGCTCCAGCTCCCCCAGCCCATTATCAGCTCTGCGACCACAGGAAGGCCCTTCCCATCTCTGAATTTCCTCATCTGCAAAACACACCAGAAGACTTATCTTGAGGTTCCTTGCAGCCTGTGACTGTGGCTCTGGCCACCCCCGCCCCCCACCCCACCTGGAGAATGGCCACAAAAGCCCTCCTTCTTCCCACTCAGGACTGGTCCAGCCCCAGAGTGGTCATCCATGCCATCCCACCCCTGTGGACATGTCTTCACTTCTCCAAAGCCTGTGCAAGGCCCCGCTCTGCCGCAGCCCCTCCGGCTGGAGTCTCAGTCCTCAGCTGGCTCCAGGGAGGGAAGGCACTGGTGCTGACTCTGGGTCTCTCCCATGCATGCAGAGATCCAGATGACATCCTCTTACACCCTTTGCCTTGTGTGGTCACCCCCCAAGCCACAGCAAGATCCGGGTAATGAACCACTGCTTCTGTTTTGGCTCCATCTGCCCTGGCCAGGCACTGGGGATACCCCACTTGCTCATCTGTTGGTTACTGGTGCTGCCCACATGCGGGAAGTGACGCTGAAGCTCAGGGGACAGTGAGGTGCCTACGGTGATCCTGTGCACCCTGCCTTCACTTGGCAATAGCCAGGACCGCCAACCTCCCTCCTGTCTCCCTGGCCATTCCGTCTGTCTCCTGCGTCTCCTCTAAGCTTCATCTCCCCAATCTCCAAGGCAGGAGTGCCCCAGGCCCAGGCTTTGGTCTTCTTTACTCACCCACCGTCTTAGTGATGATGCCCAAATATGGATCTCCAGCCATGGCCACTCCCCAGAACTCCAGACCCAAATATCTGCCCATCCACTCAGTATTTCCACTAGGAGCATAAACAGGCCCAAATCTGAACCCCAGGTCTCTCTTCATGTCAGCATTCAGCCCCTCCAGCCTTCCACGTGCTCCAGCCAAACCCCCAGCAGTCATTCTTGGGCCTCCTTCCCCTCACACCCCATATGCAAAAAGAGAACAAATCCTGTTGGCCCCACCTTCAAAACAGAACCAGAATCCAAACACTTCTCATCACATCTGCTGCCGCCAGCCTCCAGGCACGAAGCCTTTCCCAACCTCCAGCCTTCCTCCCCACCTCCCCCATTTTGCAAATGGGGAAACTGAGGCTGGCAGAGAGCCCTGCCCAGGGTCATGCAGAAAACCCACCAGGGCTAGCTAGAGCCTGGATCTGCAATACCTCCCCAAAGTCTGCGTCCCAGCTCCCCAGAGAGGGTTCTCCCTTGAAGTCAGCTTAGCAGGCAGGCCTGACAACATGGCCAGGCTCTGAGCTGCGCCTGCATGTGTGTCCCTGAGGAACAAAGACGCTGCCAGCTGGGTTTATGTTTCAAGGCGTCTGTCCTCGCCCTTGACCAAGAGATCTTACAGGGAGATCGGGGCCAGGGCCTGGTGTGGGGGAAGTGCGGGGGGAGAAAGTACATCAATCGGAAGCCGCCTTGCCTGGAAACCGGAGAGTTCCCCCACCAGCCCCAGGGTCTGCCCAGTTCACTTGAGGAGGCCGGGAACTGCAGGGGCAGGCTGGGGCTCGCTCAGCATTTATTTCGTACAGCTGCTTAGAAAGCTTATTTTAAAATAGAGATCATTATATATATATATATTTATATATATAAAATATATAAAGAGGAATCAAGAAGAGCCACCCCAAAGAAAAAGCTATGTTTTATAAATATTTCTGTAGCTTCCACATCCCAAAGGAAGAAAAATCAGAAAACCAAAGAAAACATTTACAGCCCAAGCTAGTGGTTCCATGTGGCAGGCCCAACAGGATCAGACCCCAGGGTGGGCCAGGGGGCCCCGCAGAACATTCTGAAGAAGGCGGGCAGACCCCTTCCCAGAGGCTGGTCTCTGTGGCCCTGAAAGGTCAAGTCCGTATCAGTCTCACCAAATCCCATGCCCCGCTCCTTAGACCAGCCTGTGGGCACTCCAGGGCCTCAGGCTGCCAAGTTATTTTTAATCTTGTTGGTTTCCTTTGATGTCCCGGCCCTCATTCCAGGGTGGCCAGGCCCTCTGTTCCTGGTGGCTTCCAAGTGAAGGCAAAGCACAAGCCTCCTCCCATGCCTGGCATCTGGAATTCACAAGCAGAGATCCAGGGGGCGTCTCCAGGCCCCTGGCCCCAGCTGCTGTGGGTCCTTGAGCAGAATCCTCACTCCGGCGTGGGGCGGAGGGCAGGGCCTCACTTGCATACATAGCGCTCCACGGTGCGCTCACACCTGCGGCAGGTGACGTAGCAGCACCAGTGGTACTTACAGTGGCACCGCTCGACCACGCGGTCCGTGTAGGGGTTGTAGCCACGCCCGCAACACATAAGGTCGCAGCTGTCACTGCCATTGGATGTCTTGTTGCACTGCCTGTTGTGGGGGTGGGAAGGAGGTCAGTGCATGCCTTGGTCACCACCTCCCCACACTCCATGACCCCCAGCCAGGCAGCCGACAGCCTCTCCCATGGCCACCGACTCAGCCCTTCTTGTAAGTCGTCTTGAACTTTCGGGAATTTTAAATAATCCTCTTACCTAAAGGTACTTCTAACTTTTCCCTATATTTCTAATAAGAGGTTACCAAAATGATGGGGTTGTTTTGTTTTCTTTTTTTTTTTGAGACGGGGTCTCACTGTCTTGCCCAGGTTGGAGTGCAGTGGTTGTGATTATGGCTCCCTGCAGCCTTGACCCCACCCCCCATCTCAAGTGCTCCTCCCACTTGGCCTCCTGAATAGCTGGGACTACAAGCATGCGCCACCATGCCTGGCTAATTTTTTATTTTTGTAGCAATGGAGTCCCATTATGTTGCTCAGGCTGGTCTTGAACTCCTAGGCTCAAGCAATCTCCCATCTCAGCCTTCCAAAGTACTGGGATTACAGGCATGAGCCACTGTGCCCAACCTTGTTTTGTCTTCTTAGAGGTATCTTTTTTGTTTCTTCTACTTCTAAATACCGGAAGGAGCCTCTAACCAATCTAATAATCCTATCTTTATGTGTAATCTTTTTTTTGAGACAGTCTCGCTCTGTGGCCCAGGCTGGAGTACAGTGGTACAATTTCGGCTCACTGCAACCTCTGCCTCCTGGGTTCAAGCAATTCTCCTGCCTCAGGCTCCCGAGTAGCTGGGATTACAGGCATGCGCCACCATGCCTGGTCATACTTAATCTTTTATTAAATATTATGACAGATATAAAGATCACTTGATTTTTAGAATCCTAGGATAAATTCTGAAATACTCGAACCCCCAGTGGGCATCAGGCATGCTGCTCGTGGAGGAAGGGGTCTGTCAGCCACGTGCCTCCTGTGGGCCAGACCCTCCCCCCAGTGTTTTATCTTAGTGGGGGCCCACAGGGCCCTTGGGCTAGTGAATTTATGTCCATTATGCAGATGAAAACAGGCTCAGCAAAGGGCAGAGGCTTAAACTCGGATAAAACTAAGGCCCTGGCTTTCTCTCCCTACCCTAAAGGGCAGGGTGTGGAAGCCAGCAGGGGCTGCATTTCTTCCCAAATGTGGTATGAAAAGACATTGAAGTTCCCTATAAAATGCAAGCATCCTTCTGTTGCTCTCAGTTCTTCTGTCTAGTGACAAATCATCTGTTCAGACTAGTGGTTCCTCTCACTGGGCTGAGGCTAGACAGGGAGTGTTTTCAGTTGGGGACAGAGCAGCAGGGGTCTGGGGTACTGACAGGGACAAAGGGTCCCCACAGGTGGATGGAGGAATCCAAGATGGGCAAGTCCTAGAGATGACGGAAGGCAATCCTCATATTTACTGATGAGGAAACAGACACAGAAGGGGGAGGGGCCTTGCCTGGGGGTGAGTACAAGGCCTTTGAAAGTTCAGGAGGGCTTCCTGGAAGAGGAAAGGCCATCTAGGCCATTCATGAAGGATGAGCAGGACTCCATCATGCAGAGGAGGGAAGGAGTGCTGGGGTAGAGGAAACAGCCTGGGCAAAGGCAGAAGAACAGGCCTGCCCTCAAAACAGGGAGAGCAGATGGAAGAGGAGGGCTGGTGGCCCAGAGGAGGCTTAGTAGTGCTGAGGGACAGGCCAGGTCTGAGCTGGAAGGGGCGATGGGCAGAAGGAGGGGAGCGCCTGGGGAGAGACAGCCAGTGATCAGCAAGTGGGGGCTGTCAGCAGTTTCCAGAAGAACACATGCCCCAGAGCCAGAGAGACATGGGTTCAAACCTCAGCTCTGCCACTTACTGGCTATGTGACTTAAGGCAGGTCACTGAACCTTTTTGGGCTTTGTTTAGCCACATGGCATTAATGAGTCCCCCCTCAGCCTTATCCTGAAAGCTGTGGCTGAGCACTATATCCTGAGAGGCAGGAAAGAGACAGAGTTCTTTTTCTAATTTCTGGATCCCTGACATGCACTGTCTGACCTGGCCTCCGATGGCAGAGCCAGACAAGGCCCAGGTGCCTGGGACCAGGACTGGGGTCAGTGGGGCCACGGACCCAGAGGAGGGCCATTGGAATACCTGGCTCCCAGGGCACAGGGTGGCTCAGACCGTTGAGGGGGGCGAGTTTCAGGGGTGCAGGTCTCTGGAAGAAATACTACAAGAGGGCTGGGGTTTGGAATATTGACTGTAGATTAGGCCTCGGTTTCCCCAGGTTAGATTTGAGGATACTGCAAGGTGTCTTCCCCAGCTAGGGAGCCAGCCTCTAGAGATACCACCCGTGCACACGCTTTGCACAGTTCACAAAGCTCACTTACATTCAACCTCCAACCCAATCAATCTCACATTTCTCCTCCTCTAGGAAGCCTTCCTTGATGTCCAGGCTGGGTCAGGGACCCTCTGGGCTCCCCTCACTCTGGGCTTTCTTGTCACGACCTGAGCCCTTGGGGATCCCCCACCAGCACCTGCCAGAGCCACAGCTGACCTGCAGTCTCAAGTAACTGGTGCAAAAAATGTTTGTGGTTGTAAACTGCTGAGAAATTAGGGGTGTTTGTTACTGCAGCAAAAGCCAACTAACACAGATGCCTGCAAGGGCCCCCCCAGGGAAGTACTGGCAGCCACAAGCCGGAAAACTGTGGGGGCTGCAAAGGAAGCCAGGAGGGTGGGTGGTGCTGTGGGGCTTCTTCATCAGGAGTGAGGGGGCGCTGGGAGAGTGGAGCCTGGCAGCCTGAGGGCACATGGGGAGGGGAGACTGCCAGGATGGGAGGGGGAGGGGAGATGCTAGGTAAGTGTGCTTGGAGATCACTGCCAACCCTGTGAGTGGTGGAGTGCCCTCCCCACCCCACAGGACACAGGCCTGAGCCTCAACTCAGTGAAGGATGTGCTCGAGTCCCCCCACTGGGAAGCTGTGCCCTCGCTGACACACACAGAGCACACAGATCCAGGAAGACCCTTTCTTCGCTCTTGGGTCCTCCGTGGGCCTCCTGTAGCCCTCCGTGTTCTAGAATCCTCCTCTAACTCCCCGGTCCCCATGTCCGTCAGCCCAGCCTCTGGCTCCTTCCTGTCTCCCTGGCCTGACCTGGTTCCATCTTCCCTCTGCCGATCCCTGCAATCTGGCCTCCAGATGGGAGCCTGGGCCTCCTCACAGAGCCTGCTGCCCTGGCCTGTGGGGATGCAGCCCCCCAGCCCACCCCTCCCTCTCCTGGAGACAGGAACGTGGGCCGTGGAGGAAGTCGATGCTGGCTGTGCACCAACAATGTGCCAGACACGTTCCCAGACACCCACTCTCTGGTGCAATATTCTTTTAACCCCGAGAACACGAGTTTTGTGGAATGCTATTAGGGGCTCCTTAATAAAAGAGTTCCATGGCCAAACACCTCTGGGAAGTACTGGCTTAAACAGATCCTTCACTGCAGATTCCTCGGAGCTTTTCGTATGTTCTAGTGCCTTGTGAAGCGCCAAAGAGAATTTCCCAAATGCATGTGACGCCAGAGCTCTTTCTCTCATAGGAGATCGGGACCAGCTTTCGCCAGCCCCGTCTTCTGGAAAGGCTGCTTGTGCGGTCCTCACCAGCCCCACCCAGTACACAGTAGGTCTGCAGTCACCCCTGGCTCCTTCACTCTCCTTTCCTGAGCTGGCTGCAGCAGCTGTGACTGGGCCTGTGGTAGGGTTCCAGGATAGGGGTCCCCAGGAGGAGATGGGAGGAGCGGTAGGCCAGGGGCAGGGTTCACAGGGGTGGGGACACAGGAGCAGTATCGCTGCATGGAATGCAGGCAGACCTCACTCTCCCTCACTCAGTGGAGGCTGTCTCCACCTCCCCTGGCACCTCAGTCCCTTTTCTGTGCACCAAGCAGGCTGTATGGCCTTTACCCCTCATCTGTTCATCTGACAAACATTTTCTGAGCACCTATCTTATATTGGGCAGCCTCATTCCTGTCCTGTCTCCCAATAGTGGCATTGTCTCTTCCCATCTGTCTCCCCAGCTGGGGAAGGTGGAGCAGGGGCCTCCCATCAGCCTCCATTCCCTGGGCCCCTGCCAGGCAAAGTGCAGAATGCTCCTGGCAGCTCTGCAGGGGACCCTAGGACCCTGGCATCTCCAATCAGCATTCCTGGGGCCAACTCCCTTGACTGAGCAGGGAGTTGCTCAAATGCCAACTGAGTCCCTGCTGTGTGTGTGGCCCTGAGCTGGGGAACAGTGTGTGCAACCTGGGTGACCCTTTCCCGCCAGGGTGGCGGCCGGCCTCACCTGTCTTGTGTCCCATGGGAGCCCACCTTCTCATTCTTCATGCAGAAGTCGGGTGAGCTCTGCAGATAGACGAGTTCCGAGTCCTTCACGGGCCGGATATCCAGGTCCTTGGGCACCAGGTGCTTGCGGGTGCCCATGGGACGGTGCACTACCTTGGTGGCCGACAAGTATCGGGTCTTGAGATCGGCAGCCACATCCTGCAGCTCCTGCAGCCCCTTCCAGCAGGTGCGGATGGAGCAGGAGCCAGACACCCCATGGCACTTACACTTCATTTCCAGAGAGGCGCGCAGAGCCTGCGGACAGGGGTAGGCGTCGGCTGGGCATCCGGAGTCCCCTCCCTGGCCTGTCCTGGGACCCCCATCCCACCCACCCGTGGCTGGGTGCTCTCGGGAAGACACTGCCTGCTGGAGCCACAAGTGATAGAGCTTTTTGCTGTGCAGCTTGGAGGTGGTATGGGTCTTCCTGCAACCTGGGGGGCAGCTGAGGGGCAGCAATAAAGGCATTTGCAGGGATAGGGATGCAGTTATTGAGCACCTACTATATACCAAGCACTCTAACACATAATAGAGGTTGATCATCACAACAGCCCTTCAGGGGAGGTATCCTTATTCCCCCCATATTAAAAAGAAGAAACAGCTCAGAGAGGCTGCCCAAGGTTGCAGATAGGAAATCATGGAGCTGGGATTTGAACCCAGATCTGAGGGTGATTCCAAAAGTGGTGGCTTTTAATTGTTCCATGCTTTTTCTCTCACTAACTGCTTGCTGGAAAAAAGAAAGAAAAGAAGAGAAGGAAGGAAGGGAGGAAGGTAGGAAGGGGAGAAGAGGCAGGGGTAAGTGCAGGAGGCACCTCCCCACCGCCTGGCTGGCTGTCCCCCCACTGCCAGTGCTCCTGCCAGGCGACCCTCAGCAAGCCACATCACCACTCAGAGCCTCTGTCTTCTTTCGTGCAAAGCGAGCACATAATTCCTGCCTTGCAGAGAGCTGTAAGGATGAAATGAGATGACACACACAAAAGGGTTTTGTGAACCACAAAAGTTAAATCAATACTGGTTTTGAAAAATCCATTTAAGTAATAACTATGGTGGAGCCCGTTGGGCTCAAAGTCTTGGGGAGATTTTTGCCCTGGCTCCCAAAAGGACTCTGGCCCACCAGCTTTCCTGGGCCTCAGCTTCCCCATTTATACCTGAGGGGCAGAAGTTAGATGCCTTCTAAGGGCCTTCCAGTTCTGCCTTTTAAACCCTTCTTTCAAAACAAGACTCGGATCCCCCTGCCCCAGCCTGCCCTCCTGTCTGTCCTGTACAGAGGCCGGCAAGAGTCATGGGAAACTGGGCCCATCCCCTGCATCAGAGAGATGGGGAAACTGAGGCACAGAGTGGTCGGGCCTTGCCCCAAGACAAATGAGTTAGTGGGGGAACTGACCAAGGTCCCAGGGCTCCTTCCTCTCGCCAGTGCCAGGAAGTGAGGACCCAGGGAGTGTGTATGGGCATCAAATCTGAAATTTGTGAGAAAAGTCTGTGGAGGTCACAGGAATGAAGTCAACAGGACTGCAGGGCACCGCGGCACTGGCGAGCCATCGAGGGAAGGTGAACTAGGTTCTACTGCTCAGCATAAGTTGGGAGAAGCGCCTGGTGCTTCCCGAGGTACTAAACCCGTGTTGGCGATCTCATTTAATCCTCATGAAGCCCTGCAGCTTGTGGGGATACTGGTCCCTTTTGCAGATGGCCTCAGGGACAGGCCTGATTTGCCCCGAGGCTGAGGACACTCTTTGGGCTGCATGGCAGGGAGGCGAGGGCTGTGCCCCTGGCAGCAGGTGGTGCCCAGCTGGCCTGGCCATGGTGATGGGTGTGCAGGCTGCTGGGAAGGGCTCCCACTGGGTTTCATGAGCAGGGGTGGGGGACAGGTTGGCAGGGCCAGGAGGCAGGAGTCCTGAGTTCCTGGCCAGGCTCTGCTATAGACCCACAGTATGATTTGGCCTCAGTTTCCCTAACTGTCCCAAGGATGACCTGGACATCCAAGAATCCTCACACAAGGGAGACCCTTGAGAGCAGGTGAGACCACAGAAGCCCTGGACATGGGAGTGGCACAGGCCTGGGCTCTATAGCGCGGTGGGGCTGACCCGCTGAAGTGCTTTCGGTGTCACTCAGCGCCTCTGTAAAATGGGGCTGAAGGGTGCAGAGAGGAGCTGATGAGATGCCGACTGCACACGAAGCTCTGGCGGAGTGGCCGTCCTGCCATTCACAGGCCTTTCCCCATCTGTAGAAAGGGGACAACAGGGCCTGCCCGAGTTGTTCTGTGACCACAGGACAGAAACATGTGGAGCACCAAGCACTTGTCTGCAACATGGATTGGTAGAAAATTCATTCACTTACGGGTCCACCCACCCCAGCCTTTTGGGCAGTGAGGTGATGAATGAATGAAAACCTGATAATAATGAATACTGGAGAGAAACTGTTCTGGAGGCTGTGGTGGGTATGGGTGGGAGTCCCTGTTCAATCCAAGCAGATGACCCCTTAGGACATGCTTCTGTCGACCACAGCCCTCTCCACGCACTGGAGGGAGGGACAGCAGCAGGTCACCCCCACCATTTTATAGATGGGAACAGCTGAGGCTAGAGAGGCAGTGATTTGCCCAATGTTCTTAAGAGAGTTTAGTGCCAGAGCCAAGGCCAGGACTCAGAGCTCCTGACTCCTAGTTCAGTGCTCCTTCTGCTTGGACAACCCAAACCCCAGTGGATGCCCTGGAGGAGGAAAGCAAGGCAAGCCCCAAGCAGCTGGTGAGGGAAGGGCTGAGGACCAGGACAGTGCGAGGCACATCAGGTATGGGCCAGTCAGGGCCCGTCCCCCCGCACCCCCGCCATCGGGGCACACTGGGTGGCCCTTTTCCGGCCAATGGCGCAAGCACAACTATCTGGGGGTGGGTGGGGTGGGTGGTTACCTGTCTCCCCACTTCACTGTTGTGTAGACGCATCAGTTTATTGGCTTGGGATCCTGTTTTTTTCACCTTCATAGGAGCATCGGAAAACTTGGCCCCCATGAGGAGCCCGTAGCTGAGGTTGTCCGCACATCCTCCCCAGCGGTTCCCGGGCCCGGGTGGCTCACCTGGGACAGGGCCGCAGGAGCAGCCAGGCAGGTCGCCGGAGGTGCAGGCCCGGGCGATGGTGTGGCTGATGGCGGCGGCCGACAGCGCATACACGAAGGCCGACTCCCGGGTCCCTGGGGGTGGGAGGGGAAGGTCAGCCGGCACCCATCAAGGGCTAGGACCCCGCCCAGGTTGGAGGTCCTTCTCCTTTGCCCACATCCTGCTGTAACCCGGGTGGTACTGGCAGGGGTCAGCACTATGGCCATTGGGCTGTCACCTCTGCTTCCCCAGTTCCCTCTGAATATACCAGCTGACAGCCACACTCAGCACCCTACACCCACAGGCACACTCTCGCCCAGTCCTCCTACTCACACACAGTTCTGGGCTTCCACCCCCTCGCCCTGCACTGGCGTTAGGGGATGCTTTACAGAAGTGAAGCCCAGGCTCTCAGCTCCTGATGCGCAGGCGAATGCATGAAGGGCCTGCTGTGAGTGGACCTGTGTTCCCCACGAAGGATGTGTTCAAGTCCAAACTCCTGTGCCCGTGAGCATAACCTTATGATGAAGTGGGGTCTTTGCAGCTATAATGGGCTGAGATGGGGTCATACTGGATCAGGGTGGGCCCTAGGCCAGTGGCTGGTGTCCTTATAAGAAAAGGGAATTTCGGATACACAGACACACAGAGAGGGAGCTTGCTCTGTGATGACAGAGGCACAGACTGCAGTGACGCAGCTGCAAGATAACACCAAGGATGACCGGCTGCCACCAGGAGCCAGGGACAGGCCAGGAAGGATCCTCCCTAGCACCTTCAGGGGAGCACAGCCCTGCGGACACCTTGGTGTCAGACTTCCAGCCTCCAGAACTGCGAAACAATACACATCTGTTGTTTGCAGGCAGCCAGTTGTGGCCCATTGGACAGCAGCCCTAGGAAACGAATCTGGCACTCAGGAGCCTCCGCTGCGGCGTCCTGGCCATGGGTCTGAGCCCTGGCTCCGTTTCTTAACTAGCAAGCCACTGCCCCTTCTCCAGCCTCAGTTTTCTTAACTGCAGAATACGGGTGATAACACCTACCTCACAGGCTGGCTATAGAGTTCAAATAATTCAGGAAGGAAGGTTTGTCAAACATTAGCTGCTACTATTTAGGACCCACAAGAAAAGTTATTACAGTGCAGGGGAGAGATGACACCTACTGGGGTGCTTCTGCCTGTCGGAAGCCTCCCTATTATATATAAGTCCTCCCAGACCCCCCATAGAAGCCACCTCCTCCAGGAAGTCTTCGAGATGTTCTGTCCCTACACCACTCTGTGCGTGGTGCAACAGTTTCAGCAGGCTGCTTCAGTGTTACCTGTGGCACACCTGTCTGCCCTGAAGGTTTTCTATATAGCATTCTTGTTTCTTTTTTTGTTTGTTTGTTTGAGACAGTCTCAATCTGTCGTCCAGGCTGGAGTGCAGTCTTGCGATCTCAGCTCACTACAACCTCTGCCTCCCGGGTTCAAGAGATTCTCCTGCCTCAGCCTCCTGAGTAGCTGGGACTACAGGTGTGCACCACCATGCCCAGCTAATTTTTTGTATTTTTAGTAGAGATGGGGCTTCTCCATGTCGGCCAGGATGGTCTCGAACTCCTGACCTCGTGATCCACCCACCTCAGCCTCCCAAAGTGCTGGGATTACAGGTGTGAGCCACCGTCCAGCAGCATTCTTGTTTCTAGACTCCTCTCCCAGGAGCCTCCCTGACATGTGGCCTCACATATGGCAGGCCACAGCCTTGTGTCACTCCTTCATTCATGCATGGGGGCACACAGGTATGTGTGCTGTCCTTCAGGCTCCCCTGCGCTGATAGTTCCAGGCATCTGTGTTTACTCGATGGTGAATGCTTGCCCACCCATACCTATGATTAATTCATCCACCCATATGCCCATCCATCCATGCCTGTATCCACCCATCATCCATCCATGAATCCATCATCCACCCACCCATGAACCCATCCCTCCATCTAAACACACACAGATCGATGCCTGAATTCCTTCGCCCACACCCACACATGTGTTCAGCAGCCTCACTAGCTCCTACCTCTCTCCAGGTCAAGCAAATAGTTGGGGGCGAGCTCGATGGAGGAGCAGTTCCAGCGCATGTCGGCGAAGGCCCGGCGGCAGGCCTTCATGACCTCGCGGGCAGCGTGCACCACCGTGTGCATGAGCTCCAGGTTGCTGCGGCACAGCTGCACCTGCGCAGACACCAGGCCCTCCAGCTGCTTGCAGTGTTGTGTCTGGTTCAGTGCCAGGGCCGCTGGTGTCTTGGACAGTGCCCTGCACATAGTGGAAAGGCCGTGACCGATGGAAGGAGAGACAGTGTTGTCAGGGGCCACACGGCCTCCACCCGCCCCAGTGGCTCTAGCCTTTCCACCTTGCTCCTTCCAAGAAAGGCTCCCAAAGTGCCGGCTGGCAGAGCAGTGGATCCCCCTCCCACCCCTGTGTGACCTTGGGCACGTTACTGTCCCTCTCTGGGTCTCAGGCCCTATTCATAACATTAGATCACAACCCCCAGCCTACCTAAGTTTTATGGTAATTATACTAATGAAACAGCTGTACAGTTCACAACGCTCATATCCACTGCCTGATTTAGTTCTCACACAGCTGTGAATTATTAGTCTTTATGCAACATTCATTCAACACTGAGCAGCTATGTTCCAGAAACCATGAAATGCTAGATTCTTATAATCACAATAATTGTCCATACTATTAACTGAAGCCTTACTAGATGAGCAACATGAGTTAGGAGTTTTCCATCACTGCTTCATTTGATTACTAAGCCCATTTATTATGTTGTAAAGTCCCATATCCATGCAAGGAATTGCTAATAAAGGATTAAAGAGCCGCTCAGTTTTGTGATGACCTGGAACTTGGAAAATTTAGTGTCTAATCCACACGTGGCCATTAACTTGTTGTGTGACCTTACACAATTCATTGTCCCTCTTGGGCCTCAGTGTTTGTACTTGTCAACTGTATTTCCTAGAATGGGTTCCAGTGAGACACTCTGACAAAAGGGATCCATTTGGGGAACACGATGTACTGTGTCCCCGCTTGGAGAGTCGGGATGCACATTTATATTTTAAAGGTCCTCAGAAGTCCTGCAGCAAAGCAATAGACTTGGTTTTGTTTAGCTTGGGGAGTCTGTTGAGCGTACTAAGCACAGAGCCCTTTGCTTAGGGCTGCTGACCTCATCCATGCTTTGGGAAATGTTAGCCTAGTGGGTCTCTGTGAACCCTGGTGATGTTAGGGAACCCGAGAGCCTCCCAGATCCCAGCTCTGCACACCTGGATTCCAAGACTCTAGGACCAGGACCCTCCTGGATCTGCTATTCTCCCAGGCCTTCTCTGAGGGGCAGGCTGCATCAGTGGCACTTCATCTAAGTGCAGGCTAGAAGGACCCCACAGCCCTAGAGGACTCCACATGGATTCACTCCCAGTGCCCCCACCCACAGCAGGGGCCATCTGGAACCCAGAGCCAGCTGGCCTTCAGCAACCCAGCAGAGACCCAGGAGGGACAAAGCCAAGAGGGGTCAATCTACAGCACTCAGAAGTTCTGAGTGCCCTGCCTGCTGTGGCCCCAGCGGTCCTCACCCAGGGTCAGGGCTGAAACCTGGCAAGTTGGAGATCCCAGAACCCCTGGGCTGAGTTCTGAGGGAGGCAGCCCATTGCCAAGGGCACTGCACAGGTTCGGGTAGACTCCAGGCTGTATCGCTCCCCTTGCAACCTTGAGCAAGTCACTTAACCTCTCATTTCCCACCCACCTCCCAGTATTAACTGAGGGCTTAAATCAGACAATGTGCATCACATGCTCTGGCCCAGGGCTGATGTTCTGTGCTCAGAGATGGAAGCTACTATAATTACCACCTTGGTGGTCTTTTCCTACCTGGAACTGCCTAGTCAAGGCCAAAGGCTGTCACCTAACATTCAGGGCCCCTCAAAGCCTGGCCTCTCAGCTCTCTCCAGGCTCCAGTTCTCATCCTGACATCCAGCTGCAACAGGTTCCTGACTTCTCTGAAAGGAACTGTCCTGCCACCATGCCTTTCCCCAGGCTTTTCCTGATGCCAGGAAAGCCTTTCCTCCTGCTTCTGCACATGAATGAATAAATGAACTTGATCTACTTGTGGAAGAAACATTTACTAAGCACCAACTCTTCCCAGTCTCATTTGGTAATGAACATGACATAGATCCTCAATTCAAGGAGTGCCTAGTCTAATGGCTGGATAAAGCTATCAACAGTTATAAATCAATGACCCAGCTGTTCTAGCTCCTGGTCTGGCCCCAAGAAGAGCAGCACAAGTTTTGGACACCAGCTGTGTGACCTAGGTAAGTTGCCCAAACTCTCTGGGCCTCATGATCCTCATCTGTTATAAAGAAATGATAAGGCCAGTTGAGATGGCTCACACCTATAATTCCAGCACTTTGGGAGGCCAAGGGGGCAGATCATCTGAGGTCAGGAGTTTGACACCAGCCTGGTTAACGTGGTGAAACCTTGTCTCTACTAAAAAAATACAAAAATTAGCTGGGTGTGGTGGCACATGCCTGTAATCCCAGCTGCGTAGGAGGCCGAGACAGGAGAATTGCTTTAAACCAGGGAGTCAGAGGTTGCAGTGAGCTGAGATGGCGCTACTGCATTCCAGTCTGAGTGACAGAGTGAGACTCCGTCTCAATAAAATAAAATAGAATAGAAATAATTACTACTTCAAAAGGCTATAAGGCTGGGGGTTGTTGCTTATGTCCATGATCCCAGCTACTCTGGAGGCCAAAGTAGGAGGATCCTTTCAGGCCAGGAGTTCAAGACCACCCTGGGCAACATAGTGAGAGCCCCCGTCTCTACGAAAAAATTTAAAAATTAGCTGGGTTCTGTGGTATACGCCTGTAGTCCCAGCTACTTGGGAGGATCACTTGAGCCCAGGGGTTTGAGGTTACAGAGAACTAAGATTACACCACTGCACTCCAGCCTGGGTGACACAGTGAAACCTGTCAACTGGAAAAAAAAAAAAAAAAGAAAAAAGGCTATGGTGAGACTCAAATTAAATAACGGAATGTATGCAAAGTGTTTAAAATATTCCTAGATGAAGCAAAGTTCCCCCGCTTTTTGCCTAGCAAGTGTTGGACCAGAGGGAGTGAGAAGACCTGAGTTCTCACTCAAGCTCTGTCCTCTATGAGCTGTGCAAACTTGGGCAAACTGTTGTCCCTCTCTGGGCATCAACTACAACGTGGGGAGCTCTCGGAGTCTTGCCAAGGCTGAATGATATGTGCTACAATAAGTACTCAATAGGCTTCTTCACTTCTTCCTGTCTCTCACGCTCTGCCATGCCCCACCCACCCTATCACCCCAAAGATAGAAACCTTCCTAGAGACCCAGAAAGCAGGGCCTGGTGTTTGTGGTTAGCGTGGCAAGACTCACCCTGTGTAAGATCAACTGTGGTGTCCAGGGCAGTCTCCCCTCCCTGCTACCCCCTAAACTATGAGCCGGGATGTGTTTGGTGTGTAGATGCCAGCATCCGGCACGGGGTGGGCCACACAGCAGCCCTCAGATGCGGTTTCTTGACCTAACTGGAACTGCTCTGGCCTACCCTCGCCTCGCCCTCTTGGGGAACCTGTGGCTGAACCCTGCTGTACTTCCTGGGTGGGCTCCAACCACTCAAAGGCAAATGTCATCACCTCGGTGCACTTCCGGTTGTCACAGCCCCTCCACCTCCACCCAGCAGATGCTGTCCCTGTGTGCAGTGCGGTGGCGGTGGTGGAATTACAGCCCCATGTGGGCACAGCCTTCCCAGCTGGCACAGCCTCTCACGTCACACTGCAGAGGGTGGCCAGGAGGGGCTGATCATCCCTACTTCAGGGGCTGTGCTTGTCCAGCACCCCCCAGCAGGCCCTGCCATCCTTCTTGGTGAGGCTGTCAGTCCCTACGGGCGCTGTGGTCATTTCTCTCTGGGTCCCCACTCTGCTTTGCTCTGGGCAATCCCCACCCAGCCTGTCTGAGCCTGTTCTGCCGCTCACCCTCGCCCAACTCTCCACCCCCTTCCTCTGAGCCAGCTTCCTCCCTTTACAAACATGGGTGACAGCACATCATCGCATGGTCCAGCAGCAGGCGCATGGCACATGTGGGAGTTCAGGCTGCCAAGGCAGCCTCCCGTGTCTTTCCCTGGGCTCCTGCTTAAGCCACAGGGTAGGACAATGGGGGCTGAGCCTCTTCCCAGGGAGCAGGGTGCAGACAGCTTGTGAGTGCTGGGTGCCACAGCTCTCAGGGAAGAGAGCTGGTGCTCCCAGTGCCTGGGTCTCCTTAGCTGGGACCCTGGGGTGAGCCCCAGAGCCATCCTGGGTCTCAGTCTCTCCATCCTCCCTAGAAGGCTAAGGGAGAAGGTGCTGTCAGAGCACCTTCCAGACAAGGCTCAGACTCCCCAGGCGGCCAGAGGGTAGATGAGAAGCCAATCCAGAGGCCCGGGTGGGCACAAAGCAGCGTGGAGGCTCAGGGCCCGCCGTGGAGGCTGAGGCTGGTACGGGAGCAGCCAGCCATGCATGCCAGGGAGGCCACCCGCCCACCAGGGCTGCAGGCAGAGATCGGAGGCGGGAGGCAGCAGATTCCACTCCCGAGGAGGGCCACGCGGTCATCTGGTAATTAGTGGTAATGACCGTTTCCAAATAAATCCCCCTTGGGGAGGTAATCAAGGATTAGGACGGGAGGCGGGGGAGTTCTCCTTGTGGACATCTCGCTTGCTTCACTCCAGCAGACCCCTAATTGGAAACATTTCAGTTTATCTGGGGGTGGGGCCTGGGGGAGAGGGTGGAAGAAAGGACAGGAGGGAACGCAGAGTTCACAGGCGAGGCCCAATCTCAGGGCCCTACCGGGGTGGCGAGGCCTCCTCTCATTCAGGAGTTGGGGGCCTTGCTAGGACTGGCTGGGGCAGGGACCTGGGTTCAAGCCTGGCTCAGTGTTTTCAAATGAGAAGGACGACGTGGGTGGCAGCACATGCGACCTTGGGCGAGTCACTGTCCCTTGCTTCACCTCAATTTCCCCATCCATACTGCTCAATGTCCAAGAACAATGCAGGCTCTGACATTGGTAACACAAGCTGTCAAATGACTTCACTGAGGTGTTTTCCTGTTGTGCCAGCAGCCCCAACCTCAGGCTGCTCTAGGGGACCCAGCCCCGGTAAAGCACCTTCCAAGAAGGGCTTCCCTCCTGGACCTGCCCTTCACAGCATCCCTCTCCCTCTAGGCACAGGGGTCAGGTCACAGGATGAATTCTAGGCCAGAGACCTGGCAGCCGGGTTCGGGCTCCTTTAAGTGCCCTGGGCCACAAGGTCCCTCTCTGCAGTTCTGCAGCCCTGCCACCCACGGTGCTGAGTGGCATCGCCAACCTATTTCCGGGTGAGGCTTCAGCAGAGCTGGGCTCAGAGGACCTCAGAAGGCGCCCCCAGCAGCACCACCCAGAATGTAGCCTGGCAGCTGCCCACCCAGGGGGAAAGATGGGGTGAGGTCAACAGGTGGCCGTGGGAGAGACCCTGATGCCCACATCTGTGCTTCTGGGATGAGGAGGATGCTGGTCAGAGCTGTGGGCTGGCTTAGGGTCTCAGTCTTGCCCTAGAATCCCCATGTTTCTGCATCTGTGGACCCTGCTGACCCTGAGGTGGGAGAGAAATGGAGTTGAGGAGACCCTGTTCTCCCAGCCAGACCTTTGTCCCTCCCCCTGCCCATGTCCCTTTGGGCTCTCCTGGGCCCCACCGCATCCTGGTGCCCATGTGGCAGGGAGGATGGAGCAGGAACCGGGGCTCCAGGCCATCCAGGCAAGCCCCGCCTCTCCCCAGGCTTCCGTCTACTCCCCTGGGACAGCCTTGGAGAACCTCTCCCTCTATGACTCCCCAGTTAACTCCTCAATTAGCTCCAGGTCCAGGAACCAGGGTGAGGTCTAGGAACCTCGGAAGTGCCCCTTCCTCGCCAGCCACCCCAGCTTGGGGCTGCAGCTGGCCGTCCAGGAAGAAGAAGCCTCTGGGGTCCCACAGCCTGAGAGTCCTCCTGTTCCCTCCTAGGCTTTGTCCCAGGGCTCCAGAGTGAAGAGGGACCAGTCCAGCCCTTGACCCCACTGTACAGAGAAATGGAGGCTGATGAAGGGCCTGGAGCCTGCAGATCCAGTCCTGCCTGGAAATGACACTGAGTCCCTTCACACCTGACTGCCCAGACCTCAGAGATGGAAGCCTGTCCCCTTGGCCTCATACATGCTGACCCACCTGTGCAGTACACCTTGTGAGGAAGAGCCCAAACAGGCCTTGGTCTGACACTTCTCAAACAAGAAGCCAAAGGGCAGCTGCCACAGCGTCACCAACTCCCACTAGGCAAGTGGGGAAACTGAAGCCCAGAAAGGCAGGGCTTGCCCAGATCTGTACACAGCCAATCAGAGGCAGAGCCAAGCTAGACCCCCAGGCCTCCCACATCCCAAGGTAGGGCTCCTTCTATTCCTATCTTAGAGCTGAGGAAACTGAGGTTCAGAGAAGCTGAAGCGATTGACCTGCAGAACTCAGGCTGGGCCTCCCACTCCCAGTCTGACCCTCCTTCCACCCTATTCTGCAGCCCAATGGCGCTTCTAGAGCTTCCTGGCCCCACCGCCGTGGGAGCGGCAGATGTGGGACTGCCCAGGGAAGGGGGCGGCCTTTATGGGTGTTCCCAGCCACCCTGGGCCTTTCCTCTCACTCACCGCCCCTGCCCCCGTGGTTCACAGGAGGGTGGGACTCTCCTCAAACCCTCCCCTATCCAGGGTAGCCAAGAAGTGGGGACAGCCCAGACCTGGGACCCTGAATACTTGTGGGGCAGGGAGCCTTCCGGTGCTGGGCCTGGGAGGAGGTAAGGAGGGAAGGGTCTCCAGGTTATTTCTGGGCAGGTGCCTCCATGAGCAGCCAGGTTCCGATCCCCTCTCCCCAGCCCCCATCCCACCAGCTCAGCCTGCATCCTAGGCGCCCCCCAGGTGAGCATTCCAGGCCACTCAGCCACACTGGATTTCAGTTCCTGTGCCAAGTGCCCCTTTCATCTCCAGCTCACTCTCCAGAGCTCAGGCCAGCGGAGGCTGCTGGGTGAGTCCCCGGCTTTCCAGGCTCACTGAGCACATCCCCGATCCCAGCTGTGCTGGGGCTCCCTGTGCCCAACAGTCCACAGAGCCAGGTAGTTTAACTCAAGCCCTGCCTCCACTACCTCCGAGCTGTGACACTCTGCTAGGTAGAGTCCCCCATGCCTCTGTTTTCTCTTCTGTGCAATGGGGGTAATGGCAGCACTCACTTCACAGGGTAGTTGGCAGATTTAAATGGGACAATATACATAAAGCACTTAGAACAGTGCCTGGCATGTAGCGAGGCTGTGTGTGTAGACATATATGTACATATACATACATCTATCCACACGGCCTACACACCTGTCTATATATACACATACACACATGTACACACAGATAACTGTTATTCTTAAACTCCACCCCTTCTCCCTCTTCTCCCTCTATCTTCAGCAAGCCTTTAACCTCTCTTATTAGACTATCACCTTCTCGCTGGAGTGCAGTATGGTCTAAATTCAATGATCCAAGCTCTCGGAGCAACCCCTGAGGCAGTTAGGAGTAGGCTCTTGTGGTGCCTAGTTTCTCCAGGTCTCCCCACACGCACTGTTCGGCCTCCAGGCTTTTGCTTGTGCTGTGCCTCCTGCCTGGGACACCTGCTTTGCATTCCATCTCTGACCACCCAAATCCTCTCTGTCCTTCCAATCCTGGCCCAGGCTCCTCCCTTAGGTAGAACTGACCACGCCTTCTCTGGACTGGGGTGCCCCCTCTGCTAGAACACAAGTCATAGTCCACTTTGTATTTCTATGTGTCCATCTCCCCCAAGAAGCTGGGGGCTTCTTTAAGGCACACAATGAGTCGTACCAATTTCTGTGGCAACCTAACTCTGCCATGGGGACAGAGGACATGGTTGTCAGGCTTAGCCAGCCGTCCACCCCACCACATGCCAGCATGGAGACTTGAATGCATCAGGCCCTTCGTGGGGCCTCAGTTTTCCCACTGTGGAGCAGCGATGATGGCAGTGACCCTACAGCACCCTCAGGGGCAGCAAATGCCACCCAAGCCCAGTGCAAGGCCTCTGATGCTCCTGGTGCCCTTCGGCCAATCCTCTCCTTCCCTGGACCTTAGTATCCTTATCTGTAAAATGGTGGCCGTGGAGGAGAGAGCTTGGACTCACAAATCGGAGGTCCCTGCCAGCTGGAACAGTGCTGGGTACCCCACCGCAAAGGGAAGGTGGCTGGTTTCTCACAGAACTCCTCAGGGACAGCTGGGAAGAGCTAGTGCCCAGGGCCAGCAGACCACTGAGATCAGCCTTCTTATAAACAAGAAAGGCAGGAAGACATGGTCCCCACCTTGAATCAGCCATTAATCAATAACTTGGCCCCAGAAGGGGCAGGGCCAGTGACCTCCAGACTGTTTGCTGGCGGCGCAGCCATTATCGCCCTGTCTTCCAACTAATTCGCAAACCGTCTGCAGGGCCCTCCCCAGCCCCCTCAACCTGTCCCCTGCTGTCTTATCTGCAGGCTCCCTGCCCCAGCCCCGAACTCCAGACCCTTGTCCCGTCCTGGACTTGCCCTCTGAGGGAGCCCCTCTGCTCACAGCGCCCTCCTCTCCACTGCTCGCACTAGCGAAGCCGGGCAGCGCTTCAGTCACTAGGGGTACAGCCCGGGGAAAGCTTCCCAACGTCTCAAATCTGCGTCCCCACCAGGTGGGCTTCCTCTAGCCCCCCGGAACCCCGCTCTGGTTTCTCCTCGGGCACTCGGACACTTGTGGAGTTATTTACAGCCTGGGCTTATCTCTCTCAGCTTAGAGGGCAGCCCCTCCAGGAAGGGGCTGGCGTTGACTCCTCTCCTCACCACCCCCGGCCCCCTGAGCAGGCACTCCCTTGTGCTCGGCACCGAGCCTCCCGCTCCCTCCTCCCGCTGCGTGAATAATTTCTATCTAAATGAGTGCCCTGCACTTGTGCGCAGCGGCATCTGACAGCTTCTGGGGTCCTTTCAGGAGACTTTTATCTGATTTGAGTGAGGTGAAGAGTCGCACCCTCCTGCGACAGAGGAGGACACGGAGGCTCCAAGCAGTAGTGACACAGCCCCAAGGTCACCCAGGTGGAGGGGCCAGGAGTGTCTCTGCGGAACTCTCGCTAGGGTCAAGGAGACTGACTGACTAGGAACCCTCCTGGGCTGGGCCCTCTGGATTGCGCCCCCTCATCAGGATGTCTTTTTCCTTCGCCCCTGCGGAGGTGGCAACTCCGCGGCCTTTGCGCCACCGTTAGCTGCACAGGACCGGGAGCTTCCATCGCCGTCCACGCCTGTCTCGCTCCCTCTTCGCAAGCCCCCAGGAGGTAGGGACGACATTTTACAGAGGAGGAAGCGGAGGCTTAGGGATGACTTGCCCACGACCGCCAAGCCAGCTTGGGCTCCCAGGTCTCGGCTCGCTCGCCCCATACAAGGAACCCAGTAACGCCCCCCGCCGCCTCAGCCCCGGGCCTGTGCGCGTGGACGCGGGGTCCCCCTACTCACAGCCACTTGATGCCATAGCACACGCCGGTCTGGAGCGCCAGGGCGAAGAGCAGCGCCTCGCAGATTTGCGGCCGCGCCCTCATCGTCGCGCGGCAGGCGCGCCCGGGGTCACACCCAGGAGGAGCCGCGCCGAAGTCCGCTTGCTCGGCCGCCGCTGGTCCTGCACGCCGCCTGCAGCCGGGGAGTGCAGAGACTGCGGGTTAAGGAGGCGCGCGGGCGGGGGAGGCGTTTTATTCAAATTACAAAGGAGGGGTCGGGGCCCCGGGAGGCCAGGCGCAGCGGGCGTCCCCTCCTGCCCCGCCCTGCCTGGGGATGGGTCCCGCGCCTGGCTCGAATTAGGTGCGGCCGAAGGCGTGTCCGCCAGCGCGGCCCCGGGCCCCGACGCACCCTCCGGCCCCTCCAGCCCGGGCAGCCGGAAGGAGGGACAGGAGGCGGCAGAGCCGGAGACCCCCGGAGAGCGGACCGACACAGCGAGAGGGAGAGGAACGCTCAGAGGACAAAGCTGAGAGCCACGGAGGCAGAGGAGAACCGGACAGACGCAGACCTGAGATGGAAAGGAGAGGAATCCGGAGTCCGGGCGAGGTAGCAGAGTCGGGGCCCCGGAGCCGGGCTTATCCCGACAACATGGATTATTAGTTATTAGGGCCTCGGCAATTCTCCTTCCCAACTGTGCCTCAGTTTACCTCCTCGGTACGCTGGGGCAATTCGGGCACAATTCAGCTTTTATAAAGAACGTTCCCTAACACGATCGCCTCTGCTCCTCCCGGCACCCGGTGAGATAGGCACTATCACTGCCCCATCTCACAGATGAGGAAACTGAGGCGCAGAGGTGGGGTCGTTCAGCTATGGAGCGGCAAGCCGGGTGTCCGGCGAGATCAGGAAATGGGGCTTGCTCCAGACCCCGCTTTCTCGGTGTGGGAAGGGGAGGATGGGAAACGGGATAGTAGAGTTCTTCGTACAGTGAGGATTCCGAGTCTCCAAATCCGTCTTTAGCCGCCCCACTTTGGAGGGTAGGGGTGGGGCGTGCGAGCCGGGACTGGGCGGCCTCGGCGAAGCTGGGAAGCTCGCGGGGCTGGCGCGGTGTTGCCTCTGGCCTCCAGGCGGCGCCCTCGGGCCGCGGAGGAGCAGTTGCCCCGCCCGCCAGCAGCCCGCCGAGCCGCTTTCTCCGCTTTTTTTCTCCTTCCCTTCATTCTCACCTCATTAACTCCCTTCCCAGCTTCTCCCAAATTTACCAACACCTGGCGTTCGCCCGGAGTCAGAAACAGCCCCCAGCTCCTCTCTCCTCGGGAGGAGCAGAGACAAAGAGATTCCTTTCTAAGGGTTTGGGGAGTTGGAAAAGGAGGCGCCCACCGTAGTGGAGGCGCTGGGGCGGAACACGGGCGTTCTCATCTGGCTCTGTGAGCTTGGGCAAGCCCTGAGCCACCCCAGCCTCGGTGTCCCCTTCTATAAGAACGAGGAGCGGGGTTTCACCGTGCGTCCTTCGAGGTCCCCGCCTCCCTGCAGCCTGCGGGACTCAGCGCACCTCTGCTGTTTGCACCGCGACGCCACCTGCGTGGTGCGTTCCTGCGCCTGGGCAGTCAGCGCGCACAGAGGAGAAGCCCCACGGTTTTCCGGAGCCTGCCGGCAAAACCCACAGGAAGACGAGTTAAAGCCTGGATCGCACAGTTCTTTTCCTCCGCACAGCCCCGCAGCTAGCGCCCAGCTCAGGAGCGCCTGCGACAAACGTGCACTCAAGGCTGGGGTTCCTAGCGGGGTTCTAGGTGTAACCGAGCCCCGTCCTCCCACCCACCCTGTACCCAAACCCTTTGTCTAGTCCTGCAAGTTTCCCGCACTTCTCAAAACGAGAAAAATATACGTTGGATATGGAGGGGGGAAATCAAAACTCCAGTCGCCGTCTTCCCCCCTCCTAAAGTGCGCCCCCCTCAAGGCACCCGGCATTCCTGGTTGGGGAGGGGGCAGGGGCTGCACGAGGACGGAGGCGCGCCGACTCACAGCAGGGGATCCATATCCAGCCTAGTCTCCCAGGGAGAGGAGTCGCCTCCTAAGTCGCACAGAGGACTGGGACCCAGGCCTCCAGCCCCTCCCGCCTCTTTCGGAGCAGGCTCGGCTGTCCCAGGACTCTGCCTTCGCCGCCCCAGCTCCTGGCGCAGGGAGGCAGCGCCTGGCCAGAGCCTCTGAGTCCTGACGGACTGTTGCTGTCCCTTGTACGAACGCCCCAGACAGCCGCGCGGGCCGCGGAGTCACCCTCCGCCTGAGACCGCAGGTCAGGGTGCACTCGCCTCCCGAAGCCCCCAGCCCGCCAGAGGGCGCTAAGCCGGGGCTCGAGGTGGGTATCGCGGCTGCCTCCCCAGTCGCGGGCTGGGGGCAAGTGTCCTGGGCCCCCGCATCCTCGTCTGGGGATGGGATGAGGTGTCCAGGTAGTGCCCTCCGGGTCCTGGTTGTTCTATAGGACACTTGCGGTGGGCCGCCGTGACCTGCCCGACCCCTTGCTTGGGGCCTTGCGCATAGCGGGCCCCACCAGGCGCAGAGACTTTGGAGAGCGATCAGTCCCCTCCTTGAAGCTGATCCGAGCTACCCTGCCTGCGCGGGCCCGGGAAGGCGGCCGCCTGGGGCTGTGCACAGGCGGGCACCGCGAGCGCGGCACCGCAGTCCCGAGCCACCAACAGGTGGTCATAGGCCTGGGCTGTGGAGGGCTCTAGAAAGCCTGCCGCTGGGATCAGGCCACGCCGGCCGGCACTTGCGGAACCTTCCCTACCCCGACGCTCTGCGGGCACAGCGAGCCGGGGTCGATTGTCGGCGAGGCGCGCAAGGTCCGCACGGGCAGGTTCCGAAGCCTCCAGCTGCGCAGCTCACCGAGCGGACCCCGCCAACCAGGGACACCTAGCGACGGCTTCAAGGTTACCTGCGGGGCGGGGCGAGGCCGGACTGGCCACCCGACTTTGACCCAAGCCTCGAGGCTTTCGAGAGACCCCTGCTCGGCTGCCGACGCGGCGCCAGGTCATCCGGGAGACGGGTTGTTTTGGAAGTGGGAAGGGTGGGTGGGGGGCACTTCGGGATCCCTCCCGCTAATCCCCTGGAGCCGGACCCTGAGCGCCCAGGGCCATGAGGGACACCGAGGCACTTCAGCCCCAGGGGTGGGAGGCGTGGAGTTCGTGCGCGAGCTCAGCCAGATGTTCGGGGCGGTTCCAGATGTGCCGTGGGGCCGGCGACAGGATTCTCCTCCTCCCCAGCCCCAGCCTGGAGCTCAGGTCAGTAAACAAACTCTGTCCTCCTCCTCCCTCCGCTGCCTTTAGGACCCGTTCTCAAAGCTAGGCGTTCGCCCCCATCCTCAATCGCTAGGTGCTGCCGCATTTCTCTGCCTTTTTGCCACCCTCTCCCACACATCCCCCCACCCCCACCACCACACACACCCTCTGCCGCGGGATCCAGCTGTCCCACCCTGGAGGTGGCTTTGGCAGGACCTCGTCCGCGGGCAGACTGGGAAGGTGGGGGTCGGCTGGGGTGCGGGGGAAGGAGATGGGGACGGGCCGGGAAAGTTTGAGGAGGGCCGCAGGAACTGCGCAACCCAACCCTGTCCAGTGTCCCCCCTAAAGCCCGCGTCGACGGGCTCCCGCGGCTGCGCTCAGCAAGAGGGAACTCTTCGGAGCACTGGGAGGTGAGGTATGGAGGAGCGCTTGGTGTGCTTACCCAGGAGTGGGTGCCCTAGGGGGTCGTGGCGGGTGCGAGAAGTGTCGTCCTCCTAGGACTCGGGCGCTCCCAGCCTTAACGGGTCCTTGCTGAGCAGCTGCCGGTTGCCGGTGACCACTGCTCACCTCCCGGGGCGCTCGCCAGGCGTGTCCTGCGTGCCCGGGAGCCCCGGCCTGCCCAGGGAGCGGCGAGCGCGGTTTCTAGCGGGCCCGGGAGCACTCCGGCTGGGCGAGCGGCGAAGGCGCCCTCTTCTGAAGCGGCGAGAGAAGGAGGCCAGGGATCCTGGCAAGAGGCGGCCGGCTCAGGACCCGCGCGGACTCAGGCGGGGACTCCGGCGCGGACTCCGGCTGCCCTCGGCTGCGCTCAGCTCCCGGGGCCTGCGCTCGCCGCTTGCTGGAGCTCTCCTCCTCGCCCGGCGCGATCTCTGGCGCGGGCCTCCGAAACTGCTTTATAAGGCGCCAGCGGCCGCTTTGATCCGCCCACGTCAGCGCGCCGCAGCCCCACCGGGTGGCCCTGGCCGCGCGCGGGGGACGGGGGCGGGGTCCCCGCGGACGCCACTGACCTGCGGCGCTCGCTGCTCCAGAGAACTTTGCACTCTGTCGAGTTACAAAGGGGGACTCGCTCACTACAGCTGGTGTCTACTAAGCATGCGTGCTGCGTGCCTGGGACACGCGTGGAGTAAGGCCCTTCTAGAATCGTCGCAGCAACCAGGCAAGGAGCCTCAACCCGCCAGAGGGAAGTCAGACTTGGGTCTCAGTCATGGAGCCGGCATCCTTAGTTGTTGGTACCGCAGCGTGATTACTATAGGCGTCGGAGTTCCCAAAGCTTGCCTTTCTGTCCTAGTCCTGGCCATCTCTTCAAGCCTCTGGTTCCAGTCGTGGAAAACGAATCAACGATCCTGCAGGAGAAAGAGACACGAGGACTTGGCGCTGCAAAGCCCGCTGCTGTAAACCTTAGGTGTGGAGCCGGGCAGCTTTCCAGCCACTGGGGTGACTGCTGGGGAGTGTTCTGGACACACGGAAGCGGGAGCAGAGGAGGACCGGGTTTGGGAAGCCAAAGGGGCCTAGAGAGGCGTCTCCTGCACCGCATAGCCCAAGCGTGTGGTGCTTCTGGGACCACTTCTCCTCTCAGTTGGCCTTCCCTGACCAGACCAGCTGCTTACCCCGCAGCACCACTATGATTTTCAACTGCCCGTTGGGTGCTATGGGTTCATTCATGTCTCCCCCTCCTTCTAGGGACCTCAATCCCAGGACGTTCTCAAGGATAACTAGTTCATTAGCAGAAAGGGAAATGGAAACTTAGCGAGGACACGGAGCCTGTCTCAGGTCCCCTCAAAATGCCTGACATTCTTTTCCCCATTCCTTGCAGCTGCAGATGAAATGGCACTCCTAGGCTGCCCCACACCCAGCCACTGCTACCTCCACATACAACACAAACATCTGGGCCCACGGTGCCCACAGCAGCCTCCCAGCCACACCAGTACTCCCACACAGCCAGTCTTCACATACAGGCTGGGGCATATCACCTCACAGATGGTTACTGGCACTTGGGAGATACCAAAACACATCTTCTGCCCTCACACACAGTAGCACAGAGGTGCGAAATGGCCACACACACATCATGAAGGGAGGCAGCACACAGACCACCTGTGCCCAAAGGGTTCATGGACAAACATTCATGAGCTTCCATGCACACACAGCTCCCAAGTGTACAATGCCAAATATGTACTCCTGCACACAATCACAGGAATAGCCTTTGGAACATACACTGGGACACCCCCATCTCTTATCCCAGACCACTGGGGCAATCCGATCAAAAAAGCAGTGGATGTGAGGTGTGGTGGCTTACACCTGCAATCCCAGAACTTTGGGAGGCCGAGGTGGGTGGATCATAAGGTCAGGAGTTTAAGACCAGCCTGGCCAACATGGTGAAACCCTGTCTCTACTAAAGATACAAAAAATTAGCCGGGCGTGGCAGCGGGCACCTGTAATCTCAGCTACTCCGGAGGCTGAGGCAGGAGAATCACTTGAACCTGGGAGGTGTAGGTTGCAGTAAGCCGAGATCATGCCATTGCACTCAAGCCTGGGCGACTGAGTGAGACTCCATCTCAAAAAAAAAGAAAAGAAAAGAAAAGAAAAAGCAGTGGAAAGACAGTGGGGCTTGGGGCATTGAGGAAGGGGAGAAGACAAAGGCTATTTCACCTAAGAAGTGGGGGAGGGGCAAAGGCCTCTGGGGGCCCAAGATTGTCCTTAGCTCCCCTGCCACAGGCCCCCTGGACACCTCAGAACCATTCCAGGTGGCCTCTGTCTGATTGGGATGCGCACCCCTCTGCTCATTTAAGGCTCAGTCAGTTGCCTCCAAATATTTGCAGTTGTCCTGCCAGAAATCTCCTCTGGCTTCCTGCTAGAGTAGAAATGGAAGCAATCTGGAGTCTCCCTGCTAGAGTAGAAATGGAAGCAATCTGGAGTCACGTGAACTTGGATTCCAATACAGATTTTGCCCAATTTTATTTTTAGCTGTGTAACCTTGAGCAAGTTGCTTAAATTCCCCAAGACTTAGTTTTCTCACCCACAAAATTGGAATAATACAATCCCATGGAATCCTCTACTTCTCCAAGATCAGGATTAGTATTCCCATTTCACAGATGTGGAAGCTGAGGCTCAAAAGGGAGCTGATATTTGAACCCAGATCTCTCTGGCTCAGTGTCCATTACCACTGGTGGCCCCCAGTGAACAGATGGGGGAAGGATAGTGACTTTCCATTGTCTTGTGGGGAGTTGAGGGAAGCCAGGAGAACATCACAGACTCCTGAAGCCAGCCCTACCCCTTCCTGCCAGCTACTCAGCTGTGTCCTGTGGATCAGGACCCAGGCATCAGCCAGGGCTGGAAACCTGCCTGGGGGTGGGAGTAGGGGGAGAGCTATAAGAAGTAATGCCAAAAGCTTGCATTGAAAGTCAAGGGAGACTTGGGGTGAAGGTCTGCCCCTCCCTTCACCCAAGCCTCCCTATTTGTATAACAGGCAGTACTTGAGAATAATTTTGTTTTCATCCTTAGAACCAACTGACCTTCCCTGCTTCCCTTCTCTTCTACTTCCCTCTGTCCAGTCCTCCTCGAGGGCCACTGTGTATCAGGCCTGTGCTGGCCACCTGGGCTGCAGGCTTCTCTTCAGCGGGGACGAGGCCCCATGCCCCTGGCTGTGGACGTGGACGTGAATATATTTTTCTTCTCAATCAGCCCAGGCGATTCTGGTGATCTGATCGCCCAGAAATGCTGGGGGCTTCCTGTCAGCTGGCTTCTCAGCCCCTGCCTGACTGCCATTCGCCAGGGGCACACCCCTATCCCCCCGCCCCCATCCCTGCACCCGCCCTGCCCAGGGAGGCACCCAGGCTGAAAGGACATGGAGGTGAAGGAGGACACAGTTCCGTTCGCCATGCTGACCTCTAGTGACCCCTCTGCCACCTCAGCTTCCTTTCCTTGAGGCCAAAGCCTTGATGGAGATGGTGGAGGGCAGTCACCTGTTTCCAGGGGCCCCAGATGGGGGTGCAGGGGAACTGGTTACAGTCCTGAGCCTCATCACTAGTTTGCTGTGTAATGGCAGGTAGTTATTTTGCTGTATCTGAGCCCCAGTCGCCCATCTGTAAGTGAAGGATTGGACAATATAACCTCTAAGGGCCACCCACATATCTTGGGGCTCCTGACTTAAGGACGCTGTGTGACCGCAACCCCAGATACCCCAAAGCCTTCTCTATCTTCCCTAAGCCTGTACCCGTACTCAGACCCCAGTACTTTATCCTTCCCGCAACAACGAAGGCTGGTCCGGAGAAAGCTGAAACCAACCAGTAAAGAGAAGGGTCAAGATCACCCACGCTGGGCCATGACTTTGTGGTGTGTGAAGAGGGATGTGTCGGGGCCCCGCTCAGCTCACTGCTGTCACCTCACCAAGGGAATAAAAAGAGAGTGACAGCTAGGCATGGTGGCTCACGCCTGTAATCCCAGCACTTTGGGAGGCCGAGGTGGGTGGATCACTTGAGGTCAGCAGTTTAAGACCAGCCTGGCCAACATGGTGAAGCCCCATCTCTACAAAAAATTAGCCAAGTGTAGTGGCACACACCTGTAGTCCCAGCTACTTGCGAGACTGAGGCAAGAGAATCGCTTGAACCTGAGAAGCAGAGGTTACAGTGAGCCAAGATGGCACCACTGCACAGCCTGGGTGACAGAGAGAGACTCCATCTCAAAAAAAAAAAAAAGGAAGAAAAAAAGAGCAAAAGTGTTTTGCTCCACTTTTGCTGCATACAAGAGTCTCTGCGACATCATCCACAAGCACACGCCTCTCCCTCCCGTGTCTGCAGCTTGGCTGGGGTTTCATGGATCCCAGGCTCTAGGTTGGGTTTGGACCTGCTCCATAGATCACTCCTTTTAGCCTGGAACCAGCACTCCCTGGGCCATGTTCTTCTCACCACCAAGTCAACCTGTGCCATAGGACCAGCCATGAATGGGAATGAAGGAAACCCACAGGTAGTCCCCTTCTCCCGACCCCAGGCCACCTGGTGGACGCTGGCTTCCCAGAGCCATTTTTTGAGATCCCTCATCCTGGTCTTGGACACATCTCAGAGGAGGGCAGGGCAGGGCAGAGGCTGTCCTCACCATTTCCCATTTCTCATTGGTTACAATGAGACTAAAGGGCACTGTTTCCAGCACCAGGGTGCTTTTAGAAAGGCCTCTCTGAGAAGACACATGAACGGGGGGTCTGAGCAGAGTAGACCAGCCCAGCTGTTTCTGGCACACCCTGTGAGGCCAGATCTTCCAGGCAAGGGTGGGGTGAGGGGACCAAATCACAGCAGGCCTGTCATCAGAGCACCTGGGCCTGGCCGTCAGACTCACCTCCTCCACTTACCCACCGAGGGACTCTGGGGAAGTCACTCAGCCTCTGGGATCCTTAGTTTCATCATCTGCAAAACAGAGAAGCTACGAAACCACCCCTTCTCAGTGTTACTAAGAAAAAACATTAGAAGTCATACTGGTTGAACGAGCATCTACTGTGTGCCAGGCAGTTTCTGTGCCTGTGGACGAGACAGGCACTTCTCTGCAGATGGGCGCACTGCCAGGCCTGGCAGGTCATTCATGCGAGGTCTCTCTGTCAGGTGGTGGGCCTGGCTGCAAACCCCGGGTCTGTGGCTGCTGGAACCTCTACCCTCTGCCCAGGGTAGGGTATGTCCTCCTCCTCCTCCTCTGTTCTGTCAGGGGAGGTATTGTTGTTTTACAGGGCTCAGGGAGCAGGCCTGGGGGAGAGACGGGAGGCGTCTTTCCTGGGTGCACGTAACAAAATGCCACCTGTCATGTCTGCTGAGGGCGTCATGTCTGAAAGGCTGCTTTCAACTCTCAATTGTTGAATCATGGTGGTGGCTGCTCAGGAGACAATGTTTGAGTTTCTCAGGCCTCTTTCAGCTCCAGGAGAGAAGAAACCCAACCGCAACCAGCTTCAACATGAGAAACTGACTGGCTCCGGCAGGAGAAACTAGGGTGGCTAGTGGCCCTACTGCACTCAGGAGGGCTCAGGGCTGGCACTGGGCCCTGGGGACGCTATGCTGTCTCAAACTCACTTCTGCTTCTTCCTGCTCTCTTTGAACCCACCTGGGCCTCATTTCTCCCCATTGGGATGTGGCCACCAACAGCCTCAGTTAGAAATTCCAGTCAAATGAGACCTCTGTCTCCTTGGGCCTCTGAATCAGTCCCAGGGAAGGCAGCTGATTGACCTTGTTTGGGTCATGTGCTCTCCCTTTGATTGACATCTGTTATTGCCACAGGAAAGGGGCTCTGGGCATGGCTGGGAGCAGTGCCTGTCACCAGAAGAGGAAGCATAGGAAGCAGTGGGCCATTTGTGTCTGGACGGCAGTGTCTTCTACGGTTGGGCTTCGACTTCTCTGGTATGTGTAGAAGTCAGCGACTCTGCACCTGGGAGAAGAGAGGAGGCATTGTCTGAGTGTCACCCCAACACACACACACACACACACACACACACACACACACACACACACACAGGGTCAGAGACCTACCATGCTCAGTGCCCCCACTGTACACACGGAGAAACTGACGCTGAGAGAAGGGAACAATTTGTCGCACGTTACTTGGTGAGTGGTGCAGAGACAGAAATCAGGTCTCCTGACATCCAGGCGTAAGCCATGCAGTCACTTGTCACTGGTTCTGAACCCTGTCTGAGCAGGCCAGTGAGGCAGCTTTTTAGTGGCACCAATTTCTCCCAGCCCAGAACATAAAGACCCTTTGGAATGTGACTCTATGCAAAAGCAAAGGCTCTGTCCCCACCCCTCCATCTGTGCTGACCTCCCGGCTTGCTGGACGAGTAGATGTGGCCTGCGTTCTGCTGCCCAGGACTCGGGGCCTTACGGCGTCTGCCTTCACCCTGTTGGGGCCCAGTCCAGCTGCAAAGTCAGAAGCCCAGGCTGGGGCAGAGAGAGGCCTTGCTGTCTCGGCTGGCCCATCAGTCAAATGCAGCCATATGAGCGAGCCCAACAAAGTCAGCAGAGCTGCTGGGTCAGCCCACAGAAGCAGGAGAATCAGTCATGGCTTTAAGCTACTAAACCTTGACATGGCTTGTCATGTAGCAATAGAGACAAGAAGCAGCCAGGCTTAAAGTGTAAAAAAGCAATTATTTGTCTAATGTCATTCAGAATCTTAGAATCTTACAGTTGGGCCACCCCCTCTCATAACCCCGAGGTTCTAGCCACCAGAGCCCCTGTAATGCCTCCACTGATCTGGGGGCGGCAAGTGGCCAGTGATGGCTCTGTCATCCACTACTATGTCCCCAGTACTGCGCGAGGGCTGGACAAACAGTAATTGCTCCAAAGTTGCCAAATGAATGGAAGAATGTGACCCAGCCTCTGTTTGCATACCCGCAGGGGTGGGAGCTCACTCCCTCCAGGACGATGTCTTCCATTATGAATGGCTCTGTCTGAAAGAAGATTCTCCTCCATCTAGAGCAGAGACCTTTGATTCCCTCAGGGGTCCTGGCTATCTTCCTAGGGTCCCCTCTTCTATAGGACAGCCTTGGGCACATCACAACAGTCTCTAACATTACAAAGCAGCACAACCTCACTTAATAACAAGTATTTTTAGGTATATGGTGTCCCCAGCCACAGATATAACCCTAAGGGAAGTGCTTCCACCAGGCCCTGAAACAAGCATGGGCTCTGGATCACACAGTTCAGGGTTCAACTCCCACACAACTTCTGCTTGGCCTTGGAAAAGACACTTCATGTCTCTGAGCCTCAGTGTTCTCACCTGAAAAATAGGAGAAGTGAAATTGACTGCCTGGGTTGCTGTGGGGCTTAAAGGGAGATGATGTATGTAAAATGCTCAGCACGTAATCGGTCCTTGATAAAGGTTAGTTCCTTTTTGGCCAGGTACATAAACAGTTCCAGATGGAGGGCTCATCTGTACTTAGCGTTCATGTCTATATAAATAATGTGCAGGTGGGAGAGGAATTGTCAGGTGGCCGGGGAAGGGGGAGGGTGTTCCCAGCAGGGGAGCAGCGTAAGCAGAGATAAGGAGAAGTTTGCTTTCAGAGAAGGGTAAGTGGGTGGTTCAGTGCTGCTGGCACGAAGAGCATCAGGAGGGAGAATAACGGGAGAGGAAGCCAGGCCCACGCCACGGGGGGCCTTCAGTGCTGGGCTAGGGAGCTTGGGCTTTGCCAAGGGAGACATGGAGGCAGTCTGAAGAGGGTAGGGTAAAGTCAGGTGTGGGATTCAAGTCTGGGGTTGGATGGGGAGGTGAGGGGAGACCGAGCTCCTGGGAGCCTATCAGGGGAAAGTTGGGGTAGCAGCAGGAATGACTTGGGCCAGTGGATGGGAGGGACAGCCTGGCCACTGGGGCAGCAGCTGAGCCATCTGCATGGGGACATCTGTTGTGAGAAGCAGGGCTCTTTGTCCTCTGGTCTAGCACCTCTGCCCTGCATCTTCAGTGCCAAGCCCTGTTGGGAAGAGCACTTTTTCTGTCCTTTTCAATCTAGGAACAGACTATGAAAGGGGACAGGGGAGAAGACCTAGGCTAGATCTGTAGCCAGAAGGATGCAGGGTAGACCAAAGGGGAACTAACTTATCTATCTGTCAGAGAAGTCCCTCTCAAGGTCCACTTGCTCATTTTATTAACCATCCCAGACCTCAAACCAAGCTTTCCAGTTTCCTAAGCCCTGCCACAGTTATGGGCAGGCTCCTTTGAGCCTTGCCACTGGCTTGAGGGAGAGGCTGGGCAGAGGGGATTAGCTCTGTTGTTAAGATGGGGAGACCTAGGCCCAGAGAGGGCAAGTGACTTACCCAAGATCACACAGCAAGTGCATAGCAGAGCTAGCCTGGAACCCAGTTCTCCTGCCTCCCACTCACATCCTAATCCCTTTCCACAGCACTGGGGGACAGGCAGGACGTTCTCACTTACCTGCTCTGGGTGAAGAGTGAGGAGAACCAGAGAGAGGTTGACAGCCATCAGCAGACAACACTTAACCCAAACTGACAATTTAATTGTGAAAATGTGGACGAGGTATAGTTATGTGCAAGGAAATCCAGACAGTCTGGGACCCTGGGGAGCCCCGGCCAGCACCCCAGTTGCCGGGGAAACGGGAGAGGGTTGTGGATGATGTCACTAGGATTCCAAGGCTGAGGTCTGGGGGTGGGCTCTCCATCTTTGGGGCTGTGGGCTCTCATCCTCATGTTTAACCCCTTCTCTTACAGATGGGAAAATGAGAGCTCCAGGGAGAGGTAGTGACTTGCCAAAGGTCACACAGGGACTCAGTGCCTGAGCGATCCTTGTTCAGGGGCCATGTTGATTCATCTAGCCAGGCTGCAGCCCCCTGAGGGCAGGCTGGGGCAGAGTCACCTATGAGTCCTCAAGCCCAGCACAGGGCCTTGAAAGGGCAGATGTTCAACACTGAGGTAAGGGCTGCTTGATCCCTTTAAAAAACAGGGAGTGTGGGAGGTGACATGCTGACTTCCTAGCAGCCTTAGATGAGCGCAGTCTTGCAGAGCAGCTGTCACTGGTTCAGGGATCATTGCATACCCCCATGGATGGGGGGAGCTCAGAGAGGGCAGGTCACCAGGCCCGGGTCACCCAGCAGGTTGGGCAGTGCCTGGCTGACCCTGAGTTCAGGACTCCTAGGGGCCAAGTCCCCTCTCATGCACCACAGATATCACATCTTCTTCTTCTTTTTTTTTGAGACAGAGTCTTACTTTGTTGCCTGGTTTGGAGTGCAATGGTGTGATCTCGGCTTACTACAACCTCTGCCTCCTGGGTTCAAGCAATTCTCCTGCCTCAGTCTCCTGAGTAGCTGGGATTACAGGTGTGTGCCACCATGCCTGGCTAATTTTTTTTTTCTTGTATTTTTAGTAGACACGGGGTTTCTCCGTGTTGGTCAGGCTTGTCTTGAACCCCTGACCTTGTGATTTGCCCATCTCAGCCTCCCAAAGTGCTGGGATTATAGGCATAGGCCACGGAGCCCAGCCTGACATCCTCTATAATCCTCACCAGGGAGGAGACATCTCTGTCACTGCCATCCACCTTAATGCTGGTACAGGGGTCTGGGTCTTGAGAAGCTCCCATTGTCTGAAGCATTTTCTCAGAATTCCTAGCTTCTGACTTGACCCCCCCAAAGCATCAATAACAATGATAATTACCACCCTTAGCACAACCCCCGTTGTGCGCTAGGCTCTGGGCTATCGCTCTACTGCCCTCATCTTAAATATTTACAACTCTGTAGGCTGGGATTTTTGCTTTCACTTTGCAGTCCGAAAATGAGGTTCTGGGAGGTCCCTTGCCCACCTGCACACAGCCTGAAAGTGAAAAGGCTGGGTCTTGAACCGCAGGCCACTCTGCATCCAAACACTATGAATGCCTTTTCCCCTGGCTAGCAGCTCATTCCCACAATGGCCTGAGTGCTTATGGGAGGGGGCAGCTCCTCCCTTCCATCCCTCACTTTATAAGGTTCTGATGGAGCTCTCAGTCACAGAGTCCAGTTCCCTCATAGAAGGCCTGGCTTTGTGGAGAATTTCATCTTCCTAGCCACCTAATTGGCCCAGGAAGAGTATAGGGCCCAACTGGACCAAATAGAGCCATTTCCCTGGGATGCATAAATGGATTCTGGGAGAAAGCAGTCAGCCCCACCTTGGAATGGAAGCTCCAAAGGTGTGATCCCAGAGCTTCCTACCCTGTATTCCCTGCCATGTGAGGAAGAAAAGGAGGATGAGGAAAGAATAGAAGAAAGAGGTAGTGGGGTGGAGATGGGGTGCGTCTGAGTCCCTGAGCACGCCCTATCCTTCTCAGATAGGAGGCCAGTGAATCCATGTTTCTTTAGGCTCATCGGAATAGGCTTTCTATCTACTCTCTTGCAATTGGAGCAATCCTGTTTCCACCGCAATGTGCTGAGTCCTGTGCTGTTGTTACAGGGGCTGCAAAATTAATAAAGGTTCCTGTCCTTCAAGACTTAACAATCTAGGCAGGGAACAGCGGGTTGGCAGTAGCTGTGGGTTCTAGTCCTTGCTCTGCCTCAAACACGCGGTGTGATCTTTCCCCTCTCTGAGCTATGGTTTCCCCATCTTTATCATGGAGGTATGTGGGAGCAGGGAGCAGGAGACACTGGGCTCAATGTTCTGCAAGACTCTCTCTAGATCAAGTACATTTCTTAAAATTATAGGCTCATGCCTATAATCCCAACACTTTGGGAGGCCAAGGTGGTAGATCACCAGAGGTCAGGCATTCAAAACCAGCCTGGACAATATGGTGAAACTCTGTCTCTTCTACAAATACAAAAATTAGCTGGGCATGGTGGCAGGAGCCTATAATCCCAGCTACTTGGGAGGCTGAAGCAAGAGAATCACTGGAGCCCAGGAGGCAGAGGTTGCAGTGAGCCAAGATGGCAGCATTGCACTCCAGCCTGGGAGACAAAAGCAAGACTTTGTCTCAAAAAATAAAATGTATATTTGCAAACTATCCATCTGACAAAGGTCTAGCATCCAGAATCTGTAAGAAACGCAAACAGATCAACAAGCAAAAAGCAACCTCATTTAAAAATGCGCAAAAGGCTGGGCATGGTAGTTTATGCCTGTAATCTCAAGCACTTTGAGAGGCCAAGGCGGGAAGTATTGCTTGAGCTTAGGAGTTTGAGACCAGCCTGGGCAACATGGTGAAACTGCACCTCAGTTTTTTCAAACTAATAATTAAAATTTTTTTTAATTAAAAAAATGAGCAAAAGACATGAACAGACACTTCTTACAAGAAGACATCCATGTGGCCAACAAGCATACAAACAATGTTGAATATCACTAATCATTAGAGAAATGAAAAGTAAAACCACTATAAGATACCATCTCACACCAGTTAGAATGGTTATTATCAAAAAGTCAAAAACTACAGATGCTGGTGAAGTTGCGGAGAAAGGGTTATGTGTACACACTGCTGGTGAGAATGTAAACTAGTTTACCAGCTGTGGAAAGCAATCTAGAGAGTTCTCAAAAAACTTAAATAGAACTACCATGTGACCCAGCAATCCCATTACTGGGTACATACCCAGAGGAATCTAAGTTATTCTATCATAAAGACACAGGCACACATATGATCATTGCAGCCCTATTCACAATAGCCATGACACAGAATCAACTTAGATGCCCATCAACAGTGGACTAGATAAAGAAAATGTGGTACATATACACCACGGAATAATACGCAGCTGTGAAAAATGAGATCATGGCCTTTGCAGCCACATGGATGGAACTGGAGGCCATAATGCTAAGTTCAATTAACACAGGAACAGGAAACGACTGCACATTCTCACTTTTAAGTGGGAGCTAAACATGGAGTACACATAGATGCAAAGAAGACAACAGTAGACACTGGAGCCTATCTGAAGGGGAATGCGGGGAGGAGGGTGAGGACTGAAAAACTCCCTATCGGGTATTATGCTGATTACTTGGGTGACAAGATTATCTGTACACCAAACTTCCACAACATGCAGTTTACCCATGTAACAAACCCGTACATGTACACCTTGAACCTGTAAGTTGGAAAGGAAAAAAATTTGAGACATATACCACACATTCACCCTGTTAAAGTGTACCATTCAGTGGTTTTTAGTATATTCACAAAGTTCTGCAACCATCACTAATTTCTAATTTCCGATCATTTTCATCCATCACCCCAAAAATAAATCCCATACCCGTTAGCAGTCACTCTTCATTCCACCTACCACTCCAGCCCCTAGAAACTGCTAACACTTGGGTTGTTTCCACTTTTTGGCTATTACAAATAATGCTTCTATGAACATTCATGTGCAAGTGTTTGTATGGAATACACGCTTTCAGTCACTTGTGTATGTACCTAGGGATGGAATTGCTGGATCATCTGGGAACTGTATGACTTTAGGGGAACTGTCAAGCTGTTTTCCATAGTGGCTGTACTTTTTTTTTTTTTTTTTTTTTTTTTTTTTTTTTTTTTTTTTTTGATGGAGTTTCACTCTTGTTGCTCAAGCTGGAGTGTAACGGTGCAATCTCGGCTTACTGGAATCTCTGCATTCTAGGTTCAGGCGATTCTCCTGCCTCAGCCTCCCAAGTAGCTGGGATTACAGGCCCTTGCCACAATGCCTGGTTAATTTTTTAAGATAGAGCCTCACTCTGTCACCCAGACTTGAGTGCAATGTCACAATCTCGGCTCACTGCAACATCCGGCTCCTGGGTTCAAGCGATTCTCCTGCCTCAGCTTCCTGAGTAGCTGGGATTACACATGCCTGCCACCATACCAGGCTAATTTTTTTGTATTTTTAGTACAGACAGGGTTTCGCCATGTTGGCCAGGATGGTCTGGAACTTCTGACATCAGGTGATCCATCCGCCTCAGCCTCCCAACGTGCTGGGATTACAGGCATGAGCTGTGGCTGTACTATTTTTTTTTTCTTTGAGATGGAGTCTCATTCTGTTGCCCAGGATTGAGTGCAATGACATGATCTTGGCTCACTGAAACCTCTGCCCCCTTGTTCAGGTGTTCTCCTGCCTCAGCCTCCCGAGTAGCTGGGAATACAGGCACCTGGTTAATTTTTGTATTTTTAGTAGAGACGGGGTTTCACCATCTTGGCCAGGCTGGTTTTGAGCTCCTATCCCTGTGATCCACCTGCCTAGGCCTCCCAAAGTGCTGGGATTACAGGCATGAGCCACTGTGCCCAGCCGCTGTAATATTTTACATTATGAGGGTTCCAATTTTTCCACATTCTTGACAACACTTGTTAATTTGGTATGTTTTATTATAGCCATCCTGGTAAGTGTGAATAGTATATTGCACGGTGGTTTTGATTTGCATTTTCCCAGTGACTAATGGTGTGGAGTATCTTTTTATGTGCTTATTGGCTATTTGTATATCTTATTTGGAGAAATAGCTGTTCAAATATTTTGCCCACTTAAAAAATTAAGTTATTTGTCCTCTTCTTGTTGAGTTGCAAAGAGTTCTTTATGTATTCCAGTTACTAGAATACTAGACCCTTACCACATACTTCCTGTGCAAGTATTTCTCCCATTCTGTGGGTTGTTCTTTTACTTTCTTGATAATATCCTTTGAAACACAACATTTTTAATTTTGATAAAGTTCAGTTTCTCTGTTTTTTTATTTGGTTGCTTGCACTTTTGGCATCATATAGAAAAAAGCCATTGTCTATTTCAAGGTCACAAGGATTTACATTTATGTTTTCTCATAAGGATTTTCTAGTTTTAGCTGTTACATTTGGGTCTCTGATCCATTTTGAGTCAATTCTTGCATATGGTGTGAGGTAGAGATCCAAATTCATTCTTTTGCACATAGATATGTTGTTCCCCCATCATTTGTTAAAAAGACTATTCTTTCTCCATTGACTGTCTTGGCACTCTTGTCAAAATCAATCGACCAGGCTAGGTATGGCGGCCCATGCTTGTAGTCCCAGCAACTTGGGAGGCCAAGATAAGAGGATCGCTTGAGGTTAGGGGATTTGAAACCAGCCTGAGCAACATAGTATCTCTACAAAATTTAAAAAAAGAAAACTAGCTGAATGTGGTGGTGTGCGCCTGTGGTTCCAGCAACGAGGGAGGCTGAGGTGGGAGGATCACTTGAGCCCAGGAGACTGAGGCTGCAGTGAGTGGTGATTGTGCCACTGCACTCCAGCCTGGGCAACAGAACAAGGCCCTGCTTCTTTAAAGAAACATAAAAGTCAATTGGCCAAAGATGTATGTGTTTATTTACACAATTACTTGTTAAGTGACATCTAGGAAGTAAGTTACAGTAGGGTCCACGTAGTCACGGCCACGTTAGGGATGTGGCAGAGGGAAGAGGATGAATGAGCAATTTGGAGTCCTGCAACCCTTCGTTTCCATTCCAGAACCACTGTTACTCAGGCAACCTGTTTCATTTTGCCTTTTAAGAAGTGACACAATACACCATATAGGACACATTCTCATGAAAAACACCAACATCAGAATGTCACTAAGCCTCAGTTTCCTCTTCTGTCATGTCTAAGCTCCAGAGCTGGCATGAGGCCTAAGGTTGGGGGCGGGGACAGTGGGGAGAGGAAGGGTATTCAGATGGGGTCAAGGGCACAAGGAATAGCTGGGAGGCTGGAAAGAGGAGCCTACAGGCCAGGAGTGGTGTTGAGAGGCTGCCTCTCTTGTCCTGCAGTTGGTGAAAAAACAAGACTCTGGTCATAGCTCAGAAGACACCTCCCACATCCCCCTGGGGAGCCTCATGGTACAGAGGCCAGCCGGGCCCTCCAGGTAGAGCCTCCCTCACCCCCGCGTTGGGATCAGTATGTCCGTGAGCATGCTGCTGGGATGCTGTTGTCTGTGCTCAAGTCTGGGGCCAGGAGGTAGTTGGGGGCCAGCGGGGGGCTTTTGTTTCTTGTTTTGCGTGTGAGTGAGCAAGATGTACAGGTCAAGAAGACAGTGCCTAAAGAAGGTAAGAGGCAGCCCGTTTGTTGAGCACCTCCTGTTTGCCAGAAGGCACTTTGTGGACTCCATCTCAGCTTCCAACCACCCAGAGAAACAGGAGTTATGAGACTCATCCCTATTCCACAGGACAGGAGCCTGAGTCCGATGGGAGGACACATTTGCCCAAGCTCACACAGCCAGCAGGTGACAGGGCTAGGATCTGAACCCAGTTCCATCTGTCCTGAAGCACATGCTCATCTATAATGCCAGGCCACCCTAGAGAAGAGCCAGAAAGAGGACGGGGGCAAGACACAGGGCAGCCCAGCAGAGGGACAGTCACACAGAGGACACTCAAGAGAGGCAGAAATGAAAAAGCAGAGTAGAAAGGGCGTAAGGCCCTGGCCGGCTGAGGCCTGGAGCAGGTCCTCAGGGAGCAGCCTAGGCGGGACAGCCGGAAACCAGCTCACAAACCTGGAGCCAAGAATCATGCTTGGCCTGAGATGTGGTGGAAAAGCACTCACCTCAAGATACTGGCAGGGGAAGCTGGCGTCGGGGGAGCAGGGTCTGCCTGGGAAGAGGACAGCAGGGTTGGATGGCCAGGAGCTGCCAAGCACGCCAATCATCCGGCTCTAGTAACGGCCTCGGCTGCCGGGCAGGCAGGCCTTTGCTGCTGGATGTGCAGAGCGGCAGGCCTGAGGATGGTCTCAATCTCCTGACCTCGTGATCCGCCTGCCTCGGCCTCCCAAAGTGCTGGGATTATAAGCGTGAGCCACCGCTCCTGGCCCATGCTGGTATCTTTTTTTCCTATACAAAGAAATGAAAGGAAGGAGCTAGTCCAAAAAAAAAACTTCCTGGGCACAATTCATACTTCTGATTTCCTCCACAGACACTGAGCCCCTTCAGGGAGGGACTGTACCTCCTTCTCTCCAGCCTAACTGTGGACCTGAATCAGGTTTAGGCTGAACGTGATGAGTGACTGCAATGTTGAACATCACCGTGGTGGGTCACAGAAAGTCAAAACAGGACGGACCCCTGGAGATCATGAGATATGTAAGGGCTGAGTCCAGGCCCTGGTGTCGTAGGCACACACATGTTAATGTCCTCCCTTTAGAGGTCATCTTGTCCAACCGCCATCTTTTTTTTTAAGTTGTTTTAAGCGTGCAATTCACTTTAGTATATTCACAAAGTTGTGCAATCATCTTACTACCCAATCCCAGAACATCGTCGTCACCACAGAAGAAACCACACACCTAGTAGCAGGCATGTCTCAGCCCCCTTCCATCAGGCCGTGGCAACCACCAATTATCCTATTTTAAAAACAGAGAAACTGAGGCCCAGAGGGCGCAGTGCCTTACTAATGTCACATTGCCAGCAAATGGCAGAGCCAGGCTAGAGCCCGGGGCCTCCTGACGCCCCACCTACAAGTCTGAGCTCTCCCTGGCTCCCTCAGCATACTCTGAGACCTGACATGAAAGAGGGGTTGGGCAAAGGCCTATGGAATGGAGTCCCCAGGGTAAGAGGGACCATACAATCTGTAACTGTGCCCTTAAAGTCCAGAGTCTGCTGTTCCCAGAATGGAGCCGAGGGTGAGCAGGAGACACATGGAGGGATCATTTCCTCCTGTCCCCTGCTTCTACAAAGCCGGCGTCCTTCCAGAGCTGTGAACGCCCTTCCCCAGCTGACCCCAGGCTCCCTCCTCACCTCTCCAGTGCCCTCTCAAAGGCCCTGTTCACAGTGAGGCCTGCCCTGACCACCCTATTTAAAACTGCAAACAGGCTGGTGCAGAGGCTCATGCTTGTAATTCCAGCACTTTGGGAGGCCAAGGTAGGAGGATTGCTTGAGCCCAGAAGGTTAAGGCTGCAGTGAGCCAAGCATGCAGCACTGCATGCTAGCCTGGGTGACAGAGCAAGATCCTGTCTCCAAAAACCCCCCCCAATCCCAAAAAGCAAAAATCACTGCAAATAGGCCCTGCACCTTCCCACTGGCACTCTCTGTCCCCCTGCCCTGACCCATGGCATTTTCCTCCATAGTGCTGGCCTCCACTCAGCTGACAGCCTGCATCCATTCCCTCTTCACCTGGTGATCACCTGTCTTCCCCACCAAGGCAGCTCCATGCAGGCAGGAGTTTTGTCTGTTTTGTTTTCTGCTCTACCCCAGCTCCTAGAATACTACCTGCCATATAGAAGGTGTTTTGTAAACACTGGATGGATGAATGGATGGATGGAGGAGATGGATGGATGGATGGATGGATGGATGGATGGATGGATGGAGGGGATGGATGGAGGGGGTGGATGGATGGATAGAGGAGATGGATGGATGGATGGATGGATGGAGGGGATGGATGGAGGGATGGATAGATGGAAGGGATGGATGGATGAATGGATGGATGGGATGGCTATTGTTGCATTTGATTCTTATCAGCAATGACCAGGGAAGAGCTATCATGCCTGGTTTTTAGATGGCAAGATGAGGTCCATCTGGAAACTGGAGGTGGGCTATGTTCTCCCTTGACCTTGGTCCTGTCAGGGGAGTCTAGAGCACGAGCAAGGTGGGCATGAGGAAGAAGGGGCTAGGCTTCCAGGTTCTGCCATTGTTTTTAGGGCCCCAGAAACTAGAGCCAGTTCAGAACCCAGCCTTTACTCCTTCCTGCAGTAATTCAGCAGTTTTCACTTTCCATGCCTTAGCCAAAATGGAAAAAGAAAGAAAGAAAAAAGGCAGAGCTATTTTTTTCAAATGGACTTAGCTTCGTGAGCTCCAACGTGGAAACTGCTGTCCATGATGCCACGGGCCCCGAGGCCTCTGGGCAGCGTTACTGACACTATATGGCAGGCTGGTGACAGGGTCCACACTCCTGTTTCCAGAGCTCTATAAGCATCACAGGCAGATGCTGGCTCCGTTGACAAGCCTGGGCCCAGATCCCCAGAGCCAGGATAGAGCCAGGCACTGGGCAGGCAGGGGCAGACTGATAGCCCAGACCTATTGCCCAAAGGTCTTCAACGTCCACCACTCACAGGGTCTGTGGCAGACCATAGGGCGAGCACGTGGGTCTGTGTTTTTCCATGGGGAGCAGAGCGTCAGAGTAGTGTGGTGCCCTCCCCACGGTCATGTACACAGTCCAGGAGTGATGGCCTTGGCCTTGAACCCTGTCCTCTGATTCTAAATTCTGTGGTCTACTAAAGAGGAGAAGGCATGGTTCTTGCCCAAGAGAAGCTGACAGTCTGAGACTGGTGTGAGGAAGCCACTTGATCAAGTCTAAGTCTTCATTTTACAGTTCAAGAAGCCAAGGCTCAGAGGGGCGCAGGGACTGGTCCAAGGTCACACAGCCAATCCACAGCCCAGATAGTGCTGGACGCAGTCTCTACATTCCTGGCTGGGAGTATTTTCTACAATATCCTGCACTTAAACAGTTCCGTTTGGCGGAAGCTCTGCTGTTCCGGAAGAGACGCCAGGCCTTTCCAGAATCCAGTCCAAGGCTGTCTTCCAGCATCTGCTGTCAAGGCGCACTCCTTGGGGAGCAGCTGTTGGCAAAGGGAGGGGAGATATTGATTATGTCTAGGGTTGTGGGGAGGGTGGTTTGGGGGGGATGGGGAAGAGCTGTGGAAGTTTCTCTGAAAAACCAAAAGTGTATTTATTTATTTTGACTTTTGCTTATCTGTATAATTCTCCTATGGTTATATAATTAATATTTTATATTTGAAAGGGATGAACTGTTTAATTAGGCAGGGCCTGGGAATCCAGGATTGTCTCAGCTCTGACAGGCTGTGTGGATGTGATGAGATCCCCCCTTCCCTTTCTCTGGGCCTTTCTTAGCAATGCTGGTAATAACGTTGCCCTGCGAGGGGTAAATGAATCACAGGCTCCCTGGCTGAGGAAACAGCTGTCCGGCCAATTCATGATGTTACCCTGTCTGAAAGCAGCAACCAAGGCATGAGATCCAGAGAAAAGCCAAGGTTCAGAGAAGCCCACTGTGGCCATGTGTACGTCCAGTGTTGTCTGGAAGGTCAGGGAGATTGTCTGAGACCCATGCCTGTCCCAGTCCCCACAGAGAGCCCCCTGCACGGGTGGAGGTCATTCTTCAGGCTTCACCAAGGTCTGCAGGAAGCATCTCTCGACTAGCATTCCTCACTCCTTTGCTCAGCTCCCAGGCCCACCAGACAATAGCATCCTAGAGCCCTGGCTCCCAGGAGGGAAGGAGATGGAGGAGGGGATAAGAGCATTCCTGTTAGTAGAAAGGAGAGTGCTCAGTGTCAGTGCTCGGTGTTGTGAGGAGGCATCATCTTGAGTGACAGGTTAGGGTCAGCCTGTCAGACCTCTCTAGGTGTCTGGAGAAAGGACAGTGTCAGGACCTGCCAGGAGAGGGCCAGACTCCAGGCTGAGACCTGCCACCCAGTGAAAGGGCTAAATTTCTCAATATGTGTGCAGTGCTTCGCACAGCGCCCGGCATAAAATCAGTGGACAATAAAAACTACTCAGTGAAAGTTCGCTGTGCCCTAACTGGAAGCAGGGTGGAGGCGTGAGTGTAGAGAGGAAAGACTCGATCCTGGCCCATTCGCCCAGTGGGCCCCTGCCTTTGGAAGCAGGCTCAGCTCGCACCCTCTCTTGCCTCTGACCCTCACCATCATCTCTGTCACTCCTGGGCACTGGGGGAGCACCTCGCTGCCTGTTCTGAGCAGTGGTGTCACTTTCTGGTCTTCCCCTGATCTCCAGACCTGAGGGAGGGGTCATGGCTTCCCACCCCTGAAGTATCCCCTGCTACTGCCACCCATCCCTCACCCCCTACCAGCACTGGGCTGGACCTCAAAAGCCAGGAATTAGAGGTAGGTCTGGGACCCCCGAATGTCAGGGCTGGAAGGCCCCCAGTGAGTACCTTGCTTGCCACTCCTCCAGGGATGCGCACGTCGGGGGACTGAGGCCCAAAGAGGAAGTTCCCCCTTTGCACAGTGAGTCTGGATGTTTCTCCAGCCTCCTCTGCTCTCTGGGGATCCCCAGAGCCGCTGGGAGACTATATATTCCCCCCACGCCCCCACGGCCCCACCTCACCTGGTCTTCGTTTGCTCTGCGGCTCTGTCTAGGGTAATTTTCGCCAAGCAGGGTCAGCCCCCGGGGAGCAGGCCGCTAATGAGCTTCACATGCTGGGGCCAGACTCGCTCTTGCTGCAGGCAGATGCTCAGGAGCTTTGTGCTGACTGAGGATGCCTGGCCAGTGGGGATGGCTCGGAGAGGACACTTCCCCACCCTTCACAGGTTACCCCATTCCTGATTTGCACCAGGCATAGCAGGTGCCAGTGTTTAACCCCCAAAACCCCAGCCAGGGCAGCTGCTTCAAGATCTGGAAAAGGAGAGACAAGCGGGAAGTCGAATGCATTTCCATCGCTTGGGAACTTCGTTCTTCTCCTAGGCCTTTCCTGGTCCCGAGCTGGGGTTTCCACCAAGGTAGCAGCAGGGAGTGGGAAGAGAGAGGGACAAGCTGCTTTCTGACAGCCAACCACACACAGGCTGGGCTGGGCAAAATGTCATCTTCTCCAAACCTCACCAGAACCCCACAAAGTGAGGACTGCCACCAAGCACTTCATGGAGGAGGAAACGGAGGCTCAGAGCAGGAAGATGACTTGCCCAAGCTTACACAGCCCCTGAATGGCCAACTAGGGTTCCAGCCCACCTCTGTCAGAGCCCACACTCTACCCTGCAGCAAGCTGGGATGTCTCTGCAAGACCAGAACGGTATACTGTGGTCTCCAAGCTTTGTGAATGGTGAGGGCCACACGGGTTTCAGACACTCAGGCTGCCTCTGCAGTTACTCACTGCCTGATCTTGACAAGGCAGCAGATTTCACATCTACAAAATGGGGATCATCATCGCGGGTTTAGGTGAGGTAATGGTAAGTGCTGTCATCACATTTTCAGCCATGCCCAGAACACATCCTGGGAGCCAGACCCATTGCCGGGGGACTTTCCATCAGGGAGCTGTAAAGCACATGGATTTTAAAGCTCTGCTACCTACTAGCTGTGTGACCCTGGCCAAGTTACTGTGCCTCTCTGTGCCTGCATTTTCTCATCTGTGAAATCAGGATGATATTATTTCCTATCTCAGAGTTGTTGTGGAGTTGGGTGAGTGATAAAGGGATCGGAAGAATGCCTGGCACAGGGAGCATGTCCCGCGCGTGTTACCTAACACTGGGCTCGCCCTTGTGAGACACGTGTTATTTTCCCCAAAGTAGCAATGTGGAAACTGAGGTAATGCAGCACAGCCATTCTCCAACTTAGTGTGCAGAGTCACCTGGAAAGTTTGTTCAAATCCTGAGGGCTGGGCCCACGCCAGTTTCTCAATCAGTAAGTCTGGGTTGGGGTCTGAGAATTTGCATTTCCAGCATGTTCCAGGTCATGCTGAGACTGCTGGTGTGGGGCCCACACTTGGAGACCTACTGCTCTGGTGGGCCTGAGTATGGCTCATGGTATGAGGGGGCCAGCTAGTTCCACACATGATTCAGTGAGTGACAAGGTGAGCAGGTGAGTGAGGAGAGTGAGGAGGTGAGTGAGGAGGTGAGTGAGCAGGTGAGTGAGGAGGTGAGTGAGGAGGTGAGTGAGGAGAGTGAGGAGGTGAGTGAGGAGGTGAGTGAGGAGGTGAGTGAGGAGGTGAG
>NW_016107394.1:5975152-6052755 GCF_001604975.1 Cebus imitator
TAAGCACACAGAGCTGAAAGGCGATCCTTCGTGGCTATCCCGGTCCTCTCCCAGCACCAGGGTTGTGGCTCATCCCCTTCACATCTTCTTTGAACCTCAGTTGGGAAGCTCCCCACCACACTGCCCCCACACCCCATGGCAGAGGGCAGCGTGCTTGCTGTGGCCACAGGCTGCATAAAGGGGCCTGTGTGCCGGCCACTCACCTCCCACTGTGTGCCCAGTGGTTTTCTATTTCAGTTGCTGTAAAAATATCACCTTTGATCTCAGCTTGTGGCTCTCAAAAAAAAAAAAAAAGAAGAAGAAGGAGAAACCACCAACAGGCTGGATTTTCATTCTCCCCTGACCCCGCCTTGCTCTCACCTCAGCTTCCAGCTCTCTCCCCTCCTCCCATTCCCCCCCACTCACCTTCTCCTCTCTGCATGTCAGCACCCTGGACCTGGGGCACCTTGGGAACCTGTGGGCCCTCCTCTTTCTGTGTGACGCCCCACACCCCTGCACGAGGCTGCCTGTAGGAAGAACAGTATAAATGAGGGTGTGTGTGGAGGAAGACCGCCCTCTCCCCTCCTCCCAGTCTCCCTGCCCCTTTCCCTCTGCTCCAAGTTCCCCTGCTTGGCGAGGTCTAGGCCTCTTCTCGAGAGCTGTCAAGCATGCGGTATCCATCACAGCCCTGCATCTGTAGAAGCTCAGGTCCTCCCAGAGTGGAAAGAGAAGAGCGAGAGGGCCTAAATATTTAGACCACACCATCTACTCAGGGAGCCCTCAGCAGCCCAGAGATCCCTGGAGGAGTGCCCTTCAGGCCTGATGATTCCGATATCCCACCTCCTGACTCAGCAGGCAGACAGACAACCCCCTCTCCTTGACCCCAACCCCCAAATCAACACACACACCCCTTTTCTTTCAGCAAACTCTGGGGAGAGGTACATGCAGGCCGCCCCCCTGGGGGGTCCCGCATGCGCTGGCCTCTGCACCCTGACATTATATATATATATATATATATTTTTTTTTTTTAATTTTTTATTTATTTATTTATTTTTTAAAGACAGGGTCTCACTCTGTCACCCAGGCTGGCTGGAGTGCAGTGTCCTGATCTCCACCTCCCAGGTTCAAGTGATTCTCATCTCTCAGCCTCCTGAGTAGCTGGGATTACAGGTGTGCCATCACACCTGGCTAATTTTGTAGTTTTAGTAGAGGTGGGATTTTGCCATGTTGGTCATGCTGGTCTCAAACTCCTGACCTCAAGTGATCTGCCCACCTTGGTCTCCTAAAGTGCTGGGATTACAGGTGTGAGCCACCCCGTGCCCTGCCTCCCTGACATTCTTGAGCCTACTCGCTCTGTACAGGCCTCTGAGCCATAGCCCTTCTGGTTGGAAAGTCACCTTCTCACCTACTAGAGCCCTTCCTGTCCTGCCACCCCACTGTCTAGTGAGGTCATCTCCAAGGGTCCTGGCTCTGGCAGAGGGACCAGAGAATCCCACCACCTCCCTAAGAAGTTTCTTGGCTGACAAGCATTTTGTGCCAATGGAGGGGGCAGGCAAGCCTTGAATCTCTGACTCACACCAGGCTTTGAGCCATTATGGTGTCTTTTTTTGAGTTCGATTTTTACAGAAAGACAAAATATCACTCATTCAACAAACGCTTTACGGGTCATCTGCACTGGGCCCTGTGCTGACATGGTCGCTACTCAGGGAACCTCCCTCACACTCCTGTGGGTAGAGATGCAGATGTGTGCGGGGTCAGGCATCCAGGCCACAGGGAGTCAGGGTCTGGGGGCACTTGGAGGAGTGTCTGCCTGGAGGAGGAGGTGGGGGTGCAGAAACTGCAAGGCCTGGAATGTGCAGGAAGCTGGGGCATCCCCAGCTGGAAGGAGCCACTTCCAATGGAGGCATGGCTGGGGTGTTTGTGGAGTGAGGAGGGGTCAGGCCTCAGAGAGCCCCGGCGGCAGGCAAAGAGCTCAGCCATTGCTCCCGGGGCCTGCGGAGCCGCTGCAGGGTTTAAAGACTGTGGGCGTGGGACTGTCCGTGGGTAAGGCCTGTCTGGGGGCACGGAGGGCCCGGGCGGAGGATATAAGGCTCTGGGTGTGCGTCCAGGCCGCAGCCTCGTTTAGCAGCAACCACAGTCCGCCAGGACCCAGACTAAGTTCCCTGCAGCCCAGCCCACAGCCCAGGGCTAGGCAGAGGGTGCAGTCAGTGTGGCCACCACTGGGCAGGGGGCTCAGGAGGCAGGCTTGGCTCATCAGTGTCCCCAGAGCCCAGCCTGGGGCGGGGCGGGGGGGAGGGCAAGCAGGCGCCAGTGGAAGCCCGTTGTAGAGTGAAAGAAGCTTTACAAACGCTTCCAGCAGACTGACTGCAGGGATTCCTTCCCGCCCGCACATCCTCAGACCTGGGAAAAGGGAAACGGGAGGCTCCAGCCAGCTCCTGAAGGCACAGGACACAGCTGAAAGGAGCTTGGAAAAGGGCCACTGGGCGAAAGTCCCTCCAGGGCTTCGCAGTCTCAGTTTCCTCATCTTGAAATCAGGGTGTGTGTGGGGTGGGGTGGGCGTGGGGAGGGGGAGGGGGAGAGAGAGAGAGAGAGAGAGAGAGAGAGGCAGCAACGGAAATTGTCTGGACTGATCTACAGGGCGGGATGCGCACCGCTGGTAGCCTTGTGATGGGGGCCAGCACAGCCATTACCTTTGGCTCTCCTACGGCGGACAGGGGCCGGTGGTGGGGACCTCCCCATTCTCTCTGACAAGAAGGCAGAGGCGGACCTTGTGATCCCCTTTTCACCGGGGGGGGGGGGCATGTGGAACACATTGTTTGCGTGTCCCAAGGACACAGTCACAAGGTGGCAGGGCTCCATGGAACCCGTTTCTCGGAGTGGGTCTGGCACCCCTGTTCCCCACAGAGGCTTTTCAGGGAGCCTAGAACCTGTGGACCGTGGACGCAGAGGCGAAGTGCAGAAAACCGTACCAGGCCCCTCACGTGCTGGGAGACCCATTCGGTGAACCAGAGCCGGTGGGTTCTTCCAGGTATTCGGTAGTTAAACCAAGAGACTGCACATCTGACCCAGCCCTGACCGAAATGTCAGGCCAGAGCCTCGCAATGTCAGTCATCCTCCCACTCTACATCCAGGAGCTCCAAGACCCAGGCTGCAATCATGATGACGATGATGATGATGATGATGTGATGTTTGGAACACGGGCGTGTTAGGGAGCTCCACACACGAGTCAGGGAGAATTCTCCTGCCTAGGATCCCAGCCCGCCGCCCCCAGCGCCCGGCCTGTAGCTCTCCAGAGTCCCAGCCCCAGCTCCCAGGTCCAGTGTAAACTCGTGGTCCCTGCGTCTGCAGAAAGGCACGTTTCCCTGCTGCAGGGCGGACTGGTTGCACTCTCCCGGCGTCCAGATCCAAGGCTCGCGGGCGACAGAGAGAGTCTTGGGGTCCCACTGTGCGGATACCGGATCGGTTACCGGAGGCGAATCCTAAGTGCACACGCCATTGCGGGTCCTGTGCGGCCCGGGCGGAAATGCTCAGGCTCCAGGGCGCCTCCCATTCTACTTACAAAGCGAAAGGAAGCTCTAATCGAGTAGTGGCTCGTTGGTCTAGGGGTATGATTCTCGCTTAGGGTGCGAGAGGTCCCGGGTTCAAATCCCGGACGAGCCCTGGTTTTCTTTTCCTTTCCTTTCCCCGGATCTCCATTCTTTAAATACAGCACTTTTCGAGCTGGAAGAATTCTTTAGATAGCAGCCAGTGGGCAAAACCACTCGCTCGTTTTCAATCGGCGATCCAACCTCTTCTAATTGTGCCAGGTCCCATTCCGCGCTCATTAGGACTGTAGAAGGACAAACTACGGGTGCCAAGCAGTAAAAAAAAAAAAATCAAGAAAAGAGGGGCTCGTCCGGGATTTGAACCCGGGACCTCTCGGACCCAAACCGAGAATCATACCCCTAGACCAACGAGCCAGCTGCTCTGTGCCTTCTCCTTCAACTTACTAGAGGCGAAGGCAGCGGCAAGAGCGTGGCCCAGCGCGTGCGCGAAATAGTCGGGTGGGGAGTGGTTTATATGCATAGAAATCCACGCGTTTCCCTTGAACACGCAGGGATTCAGTCCTGCTAGTGTCCCCCGACTTTGCTATTAAGAACGTACCGAGCCCCATTCTACCCGGACACCCTTTCCTCCTGCTCCCCAACGCCTGTCGCGGCGAACCCTCCACCACTGGTGCGACCCGCCTCCCGCCTTGGAATCCCTGGTCCCCCGCCTCCAGCAGGCTCGGCGCTCCGGGCAGGCGCGGCCTCAGGCTCGGCGTACAGCAAGTGCTTAGTCACAGTGCATCGACCCCAAAAGTGATATGTCAGTCCAGGGCCGGAGCGGAGGGTGCGCAGACCACGGACGAGGGCGACGCAGCAGGGACTGTGGGAGCGAGGTGAGGGCAGCCTCAACCCTGCAGGGGCAGCGACTAAGGACAGAGCCTTTTTGCAGCTCCCCCAAAATGGAGACCTCGTGGCCTCGCAGCTGAGGGAACATGGGACCTGGAGCACCGGATGCAAAGGTAGCAGAACGAGCGCGCGCGAGGCCTGGCGTGGACTGCAAGCACTGTGCCCGGCTCTGCGGATTGTTCTTAGTTTTTGCATTAACTAACATTGCCCCCAGACACTCACCTACAGATTATCTTTCTTCCTTCCTCTCCGCTCGGGGTCAGCTCAACCTTCTGGAGTCCTCTGTTCTCCCAGCTCCAGCCACGCAGACTGGAAGCTCTGCGAGGGCAGGAGCTGAGTTGGCCTTCTCGCTCTGCTCAGGGTATGGAGCGGCGCTTGTCCTCCAAGAATAGATACTAATAATCAGCAATGATTTCACAAGCTATCTTTTACTGAACTCTCTCAATAACCTCTCAAGGAAGAAATACCCCCATTAACTGGTAAGCAAAAGGGTCAGAGAGGTTAAGTGTGTTACTCAATGTCACACAGCTTCAAATGGCAAAACTGGGATGCAATTCACGTGTCAGGTGTCAGTGATCTCTCACTGTCTGCCTTGCTTTCCCCCATATATATTTTCAGCAACCTATTTACATCATATTTACATTCACATTTGTTTTCCAGGAAATATCTGAAATTGTGTGGAAACAATTTATAAAGAAAAAGGCAGTTCTCAACATTCATGTGTTCCTGAGTCACTAACCCCCAAATAACTTCTGGCTCTGCTGCTTTTCACTGCTTCTGAAAATGACATTACTTCAGCCTGTCTCAGCAAGGCCTCCATTTTATGTACATTCCTGTCTGAACACTTGAGAAGGGCTCCCAGAGTGGGCCAACAGCTTTGCGGGTTCTGAAGTGCTTTTTAGTTGCACGTGAGGAGGAATGAATGAAGGGAGGTAAAAATATCTTTAGTTATTAAGCGTCTTACCATTTGCCAAGCACGGCGTAAGGCATTTAACATATTTTCTTACTGAATCTCTCAACATCCAGGTCGAGGGTGTTTTATAGTTATCCCATTTCACAGATAAGGAAGCTTGAGGCCACAGAAGTGGAGTGATTTGCCCAAGCGCACGTATCCAGTAATTGTTGGAATTGGGGTTATTCGTTTATTCAACTGACTCTGGTGCCAGAGCCCATGCCAGGGGCTGAAGAATCCAGGTGAAGAGTACCCAGCCTCTACTCTCTGGGATTTTATCAGTAACTGGATCTGCCTGCTCTCACCTGGAGCTCTTTCCACCACAGCACACACAGCCTTTGAAAAACTGCTTTCCCAGTCGGGTGCAGTTCCCACTTGCCCTCCTAGGTATTGCTCTCCTTCGCATGCACTTGTTCCTTGTACACCCCAGACAGGGAGCCCTTTGGGTCAATTCCTCTCTGAGTCCTCTATGCCAAGCTAAGTGTTTAGGGAAAGTCTACTGATTGGTCAGTAATTACAAAGAGAGAGAGAGAGAGAGAGAGAGAGAGAGAGAGAGAGAGAGAAAGGAACTGGGAAAGGTGCAGCCTGTTACTGTGTGTGTCTTTGGGCAAATCACTGCCTCTCTCTGAACCTCTGTTCCCTCTTGGTAAAATGGGACTCATAATCCCTGTCTCCCTCACAGCCTTGCTGGGGAGATGGGGCCATCCTTTACAGAGTGGTCCACTGTGTGTCTTTGAATTCACTGTGTGTCTCTAGGCAAGATATGGCCTTCGCTGGGATCTCTTCACCTCTGATGACCAGATGACCCTGAGGTTCCTCCTGGCTCGGCCCCACCTCCAGGTGCTGCCCTGGCTCCAGCAAATGAAAGGCTGGTGTGTTGAGGGCCTGGATCTTCCCGGTGTCTCGGCCCACAGAGGCCCCAGCAGGCCCACGCTAGGGTCTTTCCTGGAAGTCTCAGGGCTCCAGACTTCCTGGAGCCAGGGAGGGAGGGGCTGGGGCTGGGTCAGACCTGGAGCCCCACAGAAGCTGCTGCTGCTGTCCTACCAACCCACACAGTAGTGGGGAGGCCACAGGGCATCCTGTGAAGTAGGGCAAACCTCGGGCAGGGGTTCTCAAACACACAGGCTCCAGCAGAGGGGCTGAGGACAGTGCAGGATTGCCTCAGGCCCAGCTACACCCCAGATGTGCCTCTGGGTGAACCCGGCTTTCTCCTCTGTAGGCTAGGTGCCATCGGGAAGTCATGACAACTGTCAGTCACTCCCCCTGACGACTGCCCACCATCTTTCGCCCAGATTATGCCAGTGGCCACCTCACTGGCATCCCAACTGTTTTGTTGTTTTTTTTTTTTGAGATGGAGTCTCGCTCTGTCTTGCAGGCTGAAGTGCAATCTTGGCTCACTGCAACCTCCACCTCCTGGTTTCAAGCAATTCTCCTGCCTCAGCTCCCCAAGCGGCTGGGATTACAGGCACACGCCACAACGCCCAGCTAATTTTTGTATTTTTAGTAGAGATGGGGTTTCACCATGTTGGCCAAGCTGGTCTTGAACTCCTGACCTCAGGTGATCGGCCCTCCTTGGCCTCCCAAAGTGCTGGGATTACAGGCGTGAGCTGCTGCGCCTGGCCCGCATCCCAACTTTCAAATGAAGCCTTTGAGTGTGTATGGCCAAGTTGTGCAATGTCTTCCACCTGAGATGAAGCAGCCTGAGGCCCGCCCTGACGGCTGCGAGGCTGGGAGCAGGCTGGGATAACACCATCACTGTCAGGAAGGGATCCATTTAGCTCCTGCCCACTATGCTCGGGGCCCTGGCACCAAGAGGATCCTGTTTCTTCACCACCCCTTCCTGACCCTCCCCGCTGCCCCCTACCTTCTTCCCTCTCTGCTGGGCAGTGGGGGATAGGTACTACCACCCTCAGTGACAGAGGCCAGCTCCCATGGCCATGGCCTTATGGAGCCACCACCCTAGCCCAGGCTGGCATCCTCCCCCAACCCCCACTCTAAGAGTCCCCTCAGGGCAGAGTGTCAGGGATCAAGCCCCCCAATCTGGGCACTTGCCAGGCTGTGCACAGAACTACAAGTCAATGATTAACTTCAGGACGCAGCCCAGGAAATGGAAAGCCACTCAAACTGCAGTCCCAGCGGTAGATGTCTCCTGCCCTGGGTCTCCCTGGAGCCACGGGGCTCCCCCACCCCAGTCACAAACACACAAGCTTATTCGTTCCTGGGTTTGGGTGACCTCAGTCAGGGCTTTGACACTGGCCAAATTTAAGCTGGGCTGGAAGACTGGAGTTGGCTTCCCAGCCCCTCCATCATCCTGAGTGACCTTGAACAAGTCACTCGGGCTCTTGGAACCTGTTTCCTCGTCTGTAAAATGAGTATAAAGGTAGCTGTACAAAGGGAGGTGATGAGCGGGGAAGGGAGGAAGTGGAGGTGAAAGTATCTGCGAGCCTTCCGCTAACCCTGAGCACCCTCATCCATGTGGTGCGGGCACAGGCTTGCTGTCTGTCTGGTCTGGGGAGGTCATCCTTCCCTCTCCTCCACTCCTGAGGGGCAGATGCCACGGGAGGCACGCGTGTTCCAGCACGGTCCTCACTCCACCACCTGCTGGCCTGCGGCTGCCCTCCCAGAACTGTTGGGTTGTTGGCCACTGGGAAACATTGAACACTCATGCTTGGAAGCTGATAGCAGCTGCCTCTGTTAAAATGAAAATCTGTTCTAGACTTCTCGTGAGAGTGCAGTTGAGCTGGTGTCTTCATTTCTCAAGGGTTGGGATGGACAAATTGAATGATCTCAAACTATTTTTTTTTTTTTAAGCTGTGGAATCTTTACACGAATTGATTGAATGCAGCTGCTCTGGTGGAAAAGGGAGAGAGGCATTTGCTGAACCAGCTGGCATCGGTGGTGGGCCTAGCAAGGCTTCAAGATGTGGTGGCACCTGAGCAGCCCTTCACGATGGCTGGGATTTGGCCAGGGGAGACGTAGAAGGGACACTCCAGGTGGAGGGACATACTTGGCCAAAAGCATGGGGTGAGAGGGCAGGTCTGTGGGGAGGGGCTCGGAGAGCCTGTGTGGAGGGAGATGGGGCTGGGGAGGAGGCTGGGCTGGAGTCAGGCTTAGTGGGTCCAATAGGGGTCTCCACCATCCAGGCATGTCCTGTCTAATGGAGGAGGCAGCTCTGCATACACACAGGATACGCAGGGGTCTAAACAGTCTGAGGTGAAGCACAGGGAGCTGAGCCACATTTGGTCGGGGGAATCTGGACCAAATGGGGGTCAGGGAAGGCTTCCTGGGGAATCTGTGTGTGCCCGTGCTGCCTCCTAAAGTGGGCATCTGAACCGGAGGCTGTGCACACTCCCCAAAGGGAGGTTCTAAGCAGAGAAATGTGGTGTCTTGCCCTGCCCTTCCCATCCCAGCTGGGCCCCCACGTGCGGCCAGGCTCCCTCTACTCAGCTGCCTCCAGCCTTGCCCCTTCCAGTTCATTCTCAAAGCCCCTAGGATTGCCCCTCATAACCCCAGCTGATTCCAGGCCCCGCACTGCTCTGCCCTCCAGGCTCCCCACCACCCTCAAGGTCCAGTCCAGGCTTCCCATGGGAGGAAGGGAGACAGAGGCCTGCAGGATCTGAGCCCTGTAAGCCCAGCTTCCAAAAGGCAAAGAAAGGTGAGGCCAGGGGTATGGGGGCCTAGCTGCCTCTTCCGGATGGGGCAGGTGGAACTTCCTGAGATAAGGGCAGCCCACAATGGAGGGCTGTGTAGTGTGGCCTGTCTCCCGGCCACAGGAAATGAGTGGCCTCCGCACCATTAATCTGCCACAGCCCGAGGCGTCCTCTGGAAGGGCGACCCAGGTTGGGAGGAGTCGTTCCTGTGCACCCCACCACACACTCACAGCCAGAGGGACTGGCCCTGCCACTCCAGGCCTTCCTTCCAGGACCATACATGCAAGAGGAGGCGCGGGGGTGGGGGTGGGCGGAGGCAACCTGGGTGTGGGAAGCAGGGCCTGGGTGTGCCTCCTGAATGAGCCCCAGCCGCTGTGGAACCCAGGCAAGTGTGCCACCCTTTCTGGCCCCCTGACCTCTCGCAGCTCCCCAAGCTCCTTCCTTCTTGGCTGTTCTTGGAGCCTGAGACAGCACATGCCTGTCATTCTTGTCTTTCTGCTCCCTCATCACAAAGGCGCCTGGATACATGCTTTACCTAAATATGGGGGCTCTGATGGGACTTTAGGCAGCAAGCAAGGCTGCGGGGAGAGGTTTGGGGCTTTGTCAGCATCACTGCAGCTGCAGCTGAGGTCAGTGGGGAGAATGCGCAGCCCTGCACCATTCTGGGCCTCAGTTTCCCCTTCTGCACCAGGACAGGTGGGACTCAATGACCCTATGTGGGGTGGGCTGCTGTGGTCAGTGACAAGGGACATGACAGCATGGAATTCTCACAGGTCCCTGACTTCCACTTTAGCCTCAGACCAGCCGTGTGAATCCAGGCAGACCCTTCTTGCCTTGGGCCTTGGTCTTCCTGTCTGTAATATAGGGTCCCTGCCCAGCCAGCTCAGAGGACTTCTGTGACAGCAGGTGAAGATGGGGCCCTGTCTGCTCCACAGGGAGCGGTTGCTGCCTCTGAAGTGAGGGGGTCTGCATTGAGGGGCCAGTCTGCAGGCCAGGGACTGTAGCTCTCCCTGCCCGTGCCCCCACCATTTCCCATATGTCACTCTTGCCCCCAACTCTTGGATGACCAGCCTGAGGCTGGCTTTAGTTGGGAAAGAGGTAAAGCTTCCCCAACCCAGGTGACATTCAAAACAAAGGACAGGACACAGGGAGCCCCTTAGATTACTACAACCAGCTCACCCATTGTTCAGATGGGGAAACTGAGGAAACAGGCAGAGAATCTCCCAAAGTCGCACAGGCTGCAGGTAGCAGAGAAAAGCCTGGAACACAGACCACCTGCTTCCCTCACCCTCCCTGCTGCTCTGGAACATTAGGGCTGGAGGGGCCTGGGAGACTCAGGAACCTGAGTTCAGAAAGCAGAAGGAGCTTGCCAGGGCCACATGGCTTGGAGAGTTGAAGCAGCACTTCTCACTTTGCCCATCCCAGAGGCGGCTCTGCCTCCTGGACTCTGATAGGCCAAGTGGCAGTGCCAGGGGGCACTCTTCTCCTAAGCAGAGATAGGGATTCTCCTGGCATGAGGCAGCGAGCCCCCATCCCACGAGAGCTTCAAAATGGAAATGGCAGCTTCCATGAAGGCCTGTGGAGACCTGCATGTGCATGAGTCTGTCTCAGCCTTCAAACCCTGTCCACCCTAGAGGAGCTGTGCCAGGGACAGCTGATGCAGGTGGACCCAGCCCAAGAGAGTGGGCCTGGCAGGAGACAGGGCTAAGGGGCATCAGCACGTGGCTGCTGGCCACATGAGGGAGAATGGGACAGAGCAGGCAGAGTGAGAACATCCAGGAGAGGGAGGAATAGGGACCCTACTACTTCTGAGCAGAAGATGGGGATCCAGTGATCTGAGAGGCGGGAGGGAGCCGGGGCAGGGTTGTCTGGAGAGGAGCCGCAGTTGGGCATCAGGGAGCATGAGGGAGGGAGGACCGGTGAGCCAAGCCTGAGGCTAGGGCAGAGGTGAGGCCAGGAGCAAAGGGGAAAGGGACGGAGGGGAGCATGCTGAGTGTGTTTCCATGGAAATGGGAGGGAGTAAGGACAAAGGTGTCAGGATTGCGGGGGCAGGAAGTTCCGGGTGGCGAGGGGCCTGGGAGAGGGGAGAGGGGCCCAGAGATGGGGTGTTGGAAGCAGGACAGGGCAAGAAAAGGACGGTGCTAGAATGAGAGCAGCTGCAGGTGTGTGTGAGGGAGTTACGCAGGAAGTTAGGGCCTGCTCCCTGTTTAGCAAAGAGGGTACTGTCTGATGAGAGTGGTGCACCATGAGGGGCAAAGGTTTGCTGCTGGCGGAGTGAGAGGGGCTGACCGGGGTGAGCAGTTGTGGGAGCCCCGGCAGGCGGACTGGAGCCCTAGCTCTCGACCGTCACACCCTCCTCCTGTACAGCAGCCACTAACGCTCACAGAGCACTTACCACATGCCAGGCACAGCACCCAGCCTTTGATGAGTGTGCACTTGTTCAAGCCTTCTGCAGCAACCCTATAAGGCAAGTATGATGACATATGCATGCGAGCACACGTGCACACACACGCAGACGCACAGACATGGGGGTTCCCATCCAGCCTAGGAAAGGAACAGAACAGGGAAAGGTGGGAGCAGCCCCTGACGGAGAAATCCCTCCAGTTCTTCAGCTTCCACTGTTCTTCCCTCCCTACCCCTGGTCTCCGATCTGTATCTCTCGCAGGTGAAGATTCTTTGATGGTTTTCAGACTCTCCTCCCTTGCTCCCCAAAGCCCCGACTTTTTCACTGAGGGAGTCTCAGGCCCATATGATGGAAGGTTCCAGGCCCCCACCGCACTCCACTCGAAGGCTGTCTTGGCTCACCCCCTCTTCCACATGTCACGGGCAGCCTGAGCCCTTCCTGGTGGGTGTGGGCAGCTGGAGCAGAATGAAACCCTCCAGTATTTGACTTGGTGGCTTGAGAGCCCTGGCAGATGCCACGTTCATCCCTGGGTAGTGCCTGACTAACCGGGAGCAGGGAGGCTTCTGCAGCACTGCTTTCTCCCATGGGGCCCCGGCCCCTCTTGGAGGCCCTTCCTCCCCTTCGTGGAACCCTGAGATCACTGGCTGCCTCTCTCCCTACCCTGGGGCCACCCAACCATGCAGACCAGAACCTCCTTCAGCCCCACCCCCAACTCTGCCAGGGCTGCACTGATTCTATCACATTTCAAAATTTTCCTGCCACCCAGACATGCGTCCATTCACCCATCTACACAGCTGCTGTGGTCTCAATGTGCCCCCTAAAGTCACACATTGAAACCTAATCCCAGTGTGATGGTATTTGAAGGTGGGGCCTCTGGAAAGTGACAGGTCATGAGGGTGGAGCCCTCATGTGAGGATTAGGACCCTCATAAAAGAGATAGCTGGGAGATCCCTCACCTCTTCTGCCATGTGAGGATACAGCAAAAAGGTGGCAATCTCTGAACCAGGTAGTGGGTCCTCAGCAGACACCGAGTGTGTTAGCACCTTGATCTTGGACTTCTCAGCCTCCAGAACTGTAAGCAATACGTGTGTGTTGTTTATAAGCCACCCAGTCTATGGTATTCTGCTATAGCAGTCCATGGGGACTAAGACATCATCACATGGTCCTTAATAAGACCCAGCATCCGTAAGAGGGGACCTTACTAGATGCCAAAGCAGGTGGCATAGATGGAAAACTTCTGCCCTGTTCCCCTCCCAGGGCTGTGGTGAGGTTCAAATGAGCTAATGGTCATGCACATTCTGTGTGAACTGCTGGGATCTGTGATAGCACTCATTTCTAGAGAGGGGAGCACTGTGAGGCGAGCAGCACAAAGGCTTGACACCACCTGGTGCCTTCTGGGAATGGAAGGATTTCCTCTGGCTAAAGCCCAGAGGGAAGTAGGGAGGGCCTTGGGGCGAGGCTGGAAGTGAAGACAGGGCCAGGTGTGAGGGCCTTGGGGGCTGGGTTAACGACCTTCAACTGTGTTCTAAGGGTGATGGGGGCAAAGAGAGGATCTCTGGTGGGGAGGTGGCTGGTGTGGACAGCCCATGGCGTCTCCATCAGGAATACAGAGACCTTCAAAGAAGAAGACACCATCGGAAGTGAGGAAGGCTGAGGCTCATCAGTAGGTGGAGGGGAGCTCTGGTGCCCCTCAGAGTTGGAGTCTGGAGCCATAGACAGGAGCTAAGCTGGAAAATTCTGTAAGGCACAAATACCTAGGCATGGTCCTTCTCCCTGCCAAGGCCCCGCAGGCCCTCCTGACACAAGAGAGAACTCTATGTTGGGCCTGAGAAGGAAGAAAGGGGTGCTGGGGGAGGGTGCCTCCTGCCCAGCATGTCTAGGGAAGCCTCGCATTAGAGTGGGATTCAGCTGGGCTGGGCGAGCAGAGAAGGCTGGGCAGGGCCAGTTGTGCAGGGTGTTCACTGCATAAGGGCACTGGCTGAGGGGGTGAGTAGGAGCTGGGCAGGCACGGGCCTGTGACTGCCCAGATGGGGCACCTTTTTCTAGCTTTCACAAAGACACTACAGAAGCTTGTTCGGCCCCGTAGCCATGGGAGAATAAAAGGGGCCCAAAACAGATTCAGCACTGAGAAGGCAGGAGCCTAGTGGGGCCCAGCGAGATCTCTGTGTCTCTTGCTCCCTCAACACAACCCGATTTTCCTCTGGTTGAGGAGGGGAGCTGAGTCTTCACTGAGCTCCCTGAGGACCCAGCCTGTGAAGATGGTGCCATGCCAGAGGCCCTGGCCAATTCGGGCACTGGGAGGCCCCGTAGCAGAGCCCTGTGGTTTCGCCAGGAGATGAGAGGTCTGGCAGGGCTGGTCCCCAGGCTCTGCTGCTGCTCTGCCGGCCGGGCGCTGTCAGGCAGTCCCCCAGATGACCTGTGTGAAACACGATGGTGGCTGCACTGTTGGGTCCCTACAGGAGGCAGCAAGGAGTGGGGAAGGGGCCCGGCCTTGCCAGGCTCCCTGTGTGGCAGGCAGTGGATCTGTTCCCAGAGTCCAGGGCTATCTCCTGGCCCCGGTGCTGGTGGCTGCTGTGAGTGGGGTCAGACATCTTCGTGCCCTACAGGAATGCCAGTGGGAGTGGGAAGCCCAGGTGGGAGCTGAAGCCTGAGGAGGAAGGGGTTCAGGAGGCAAGGACCCCTTGCCCCAAGTGAGGATGCTTTCTCCTCCTTCTCCCATGACTTCCTGGGTCCTTATCTCACCCACACTTCTCTCCAGCCCCCCTCACTCCCAGCCACTGTCCTCTGCACACCTAGATTCCAGAGGGCCTGTCTGTGTTGCCAGAGCCATGGCTGCCATCTGGAGAGCACTGGCCGCCCCAGGCTCACTGCCAGTCCACACACACCATCTCATCTAAGCCTCATGACAGCTCCGCAAAGGACAGAGATGGCTATTCTCAGTTTATAGACACAGGAACAGAGACCCAAAGAGGTCAAGTCGCTGCCTCACCTTTTATCACAGTAAACAGTTGCTGCCACAAGGAATGCAGCCATTCTTAACAACTCTGTCATCTATGCTGGCCATCTACAGCCAAGAGGCTGCACTGGGCAGGCCCGGGGTCTAACTTAGGGCAGATGGGCCAGCTCTGGGCCTGCAGGGACTCCCAGCACAGAGCCATCTTTGGCACTGTCTTCTGGAGCCATTAGGGATGCTAGCCCTCAGGCTCAGGCTCAGGAATGTCACCCAACTGGTGTTCAGTCTAGAATGTTTTCTGCACTTCTATAAACCAAAAAGAAGCCCCTGATGGCCAGGTGCAGTGGCTCACGCCTGTAATCCCAGCACTTTGGGAGGCCAAGGCGGGCGGATCACCTGAGGTCAGGAGTTCGAGACCTGTCTGGCCAACATGGTGAAACCCCATCTCTACTAAATAATACAAAAATTAGCCGGGCATGGTGGCGCACACCTGTAGTCCCAGCTACTCGGGAAGCTGAGGTAGGAGAATTGCTTGAACCCAGGAGGTGGAGGTTGCAGTGCACTTCGGCCTGGGCAACAAGCAAGACTCTGTTTCCAAAAAAGAAAAAAAAAGCTCCCGATGGGTGTGGCACAGAGCCTCAGCCTGGAGGGTCTACAGACCCCTGTGGATCCTGGGGTTTCCAGCCCTCTGTTCTGTCCCGTTCCAGGGGAGACTCCATCTGCACACCTGGAACTGCATCCCCCTGCTCCCTGGGAACCAGCCTTTGCATCCATGGACACGAACAGTTCCAGTTACTGAGAGTATCTAGTTCAGACCTCCCCCAGTCCTCCCTGCCTCAGCACTGGTCTCAAAGCCCTGTAAGTCTCAGAGAAATTCAGTGCATGAAGAGCCCTGGGGACCCCTGAGTCCAACCCTACTATCAGAAAGAGAAGACTAGAACTCTGCAAGGGGCTCAGCCTGGCCCAAAGCCACATGGCCTGGGAGCCCCTGTTCATTCCCTCACTTTCTGCCAAGCCCCCTCCCTTAGCTCAGCCCTCAGGGGCTCTATGATGGGGTCAACGTGGTTTTAATGCCCAAGAATGAAAGGGCTTCCACTCTGCCCAGGATTTAAGTTCAAGATCCTTGGCCTGGTGTGTCAGAATCTGGCCCTGCCACCTGTTCCAAATGGGTCCCCCATGACTGCCATCCCTCACTCAGCTAGGCTTAAGCTACATATGCATCTTACACGCCAGCTCCCCACTCCAGCACCACTGACCACCCATCAGCAGGCCAGTGTCCCAGGTCCAAATGTACCTGAGTCACATGCCGTCCCCGGTCCAGTCACCTATGGCCATGTCACATGGTCACCATGGTTGCCAGGACCACTAGGGGGAAGTTCTCAGAGGAGGGGGTTAGCATCACAGTGAAGGCCAGATGACTTCTGTTGGGGCAGACCGGTGAGCACTGGATGGCAGAGCTCCTAGGCCCTCAGAGTCATCTAATCCAAATTCAGCCTAAAGCTAGGGGCTGGGGCCAGAGAGGGCCAACGACTCGTCTGAGGCCACACAGCACATGGGTGATAACACTACACAGGAGTGGCATTCAGGGAGCCCTCATACCAGATTCCACGATCAACGAGGCCCTGTCACCCCCAGTGCCTCATGTAATCCTCACAATGACTATATGAAGTAGTCCCTAGAATCCTTATTTCCAGATGGGTGGGTGGGGACTTTGAGGGCATGCTACACAGCCATGGAGCGAAACAACCGGGGCTGAACCCAGGTCTCCGTCTGAAGCCAAAATCTTGGGCTTTTGTGGTTGTACAATGCTGTGAATGTTATTAATGACACGGAATTACACACTTAAAGTGGCTAAAGTAGGAAACTTTGTGTTATGTATATTTTATCACAATTAAAAAACAATAATGCAACACAACAAAAGCCATTAATTGTACACTTTAAATAAGAGAATAGTGTGACATGTGAATTATGTCTCAATAAAGCTGGTTTAGAAAACCAAAAATGTCCTGGGCTCTTAACCAGGACGTTCTGCAGGCTCTTGTGTCAAGGAGCACGAAGAACAGCAGAGTGGGGGACAGGCATTCTCCAAATGGAAGGAAGGCACTCTGACGGGGAGCACGGGCTGCTGGATTCCCAAGGGGTCTCCCGGGCAGGCTGCAAGCCACACCCGCCTGTGGAGTTTTGTAGCTGCCCAAAGGTCCAGACTCCACCCCCTGGAGATTCTGTCACTGACTGCACTAGGGTTGAGATCACTGCCCTTCCCATGTAGAGGCAACCCTGAGTGGGTTTTGGAGGATGAATAGGAGGCAGGCTTGAGAGGTTTGAGGGTGAAAAGGGAGTCCAGTTAGAGCACACAGTGTCTGCAAAGGCCGAGAGGCGTGAGCAGGAGGGCTGAGTGGGTATAATCCAACCCTGCCTACCAGCCCTGGAGAACAGTGTCAGCTTCCGCTCAGGGGCCAAAACCAACAGAGGTTTGGCTTGCGTCCTGGGCATCCTCCCTGCCACCTTCCTCTCTAACCCCACCATCACCTGAAGCCTTTTCAATCCATCAGTCAACAGCCTAGATTTACTGGGTAACTGAACAAGATGAGCTCTGAACTGACAGCACCCTCCCTTCCTTCACACATACCAAGGAAAGAAACCCAGAGCCACAGGAGAGAGTCATCTGCCTGAGCCTTGAAAGTGCCAGTGATGGCAACAATAGCCCGTCTGGGGCAGCCACTGTGGGGACTCCCACTGAAGCAGGAAAGGCACAGCCAGGGCTGCAGGTTCTATGGAGCCAGCAGGGCCAGGAATGGCCCCACACCCTACCAAGTTGGCAGGGCGGGAGCCCCATGCTCCTGGGCACAGCTACAGCCACCCAGTTGCAGCTCCAAGCCTCGGCATCCCTGTGCTATCAGGGGCCAGGGAAGCTCCCCTGCCCCTGCAGGTTTGAAAGTGCCTGCTCCCAGTACCCTCTCCAATTTTGGAGCTTTTGCTGCAGGCACCAATGTCTGGATAAGGGCAACATGATGGCACTGGAAAGCTTGGAGATGCCAGGAACCACAGAGCCCCAAAGAGGGTGTTATAACACGTCACAGCCCTGGCTGTGATGAGCCCCAAGGTCTGGGCTCCCACAAGGGCTGCAATTTTTCTCTCTTTCTCATCACCTGCAATGTGGCAAGCAGGGGGCATGTAGCCGAGCCCAAGCACTGTTGTGACCCAGCTGGGTGTGCGCATGTGTGGAGAGGCACTGACACGCCAGCCGCCTGCCCACCTCAGCTCCCATCAAACTTTGGACGAGGAGCTGGAGGAAGGCTAGGGGGCTAAGAGCGGCTCAGCACAAGCCTGCAGGTGCCCCTTGGTATGAACAGCCTGGATACCATGAATGACATGTTGATGGTGTTAGGAGGCAGACAGGTTCCAGGCAGACAGGCAGGAAGGGACAGGTCCCTGTGAAGCCCAACCTTAAAACCAGGGACAACCTGAAGCCCAGGGGCCAGCCTGCCAGTGCCTGGTGAAGTCAACACTGGGAGTGAGAACTTCATTGATGACTATTTGGCCAATAGGATGGTGCTTTTTCCAGACCCACCCATGGCCACCCATGGACCAGTCAACACACACTCCCTCTATTCTGAGTTCATAAAAACCCCAGACTCAGCCAGATTCACACACTAACTTGGATGACCTGCCTATGGAAAGGAGCTACCCATGACAGGTTTCCTCTCCACTGAGAGCTAGACACTCATCAAGATGACCTGCCTGCAGAAAAGAGCTGCCTTCTTCAGGTCTCCTGAGAGCTGTTCTATCATTCAATAAACTTTCTCTCTGCTTTGCTCACCCTCCACTTGTCCAAGTCCCTCATTCTTCCTGGATGTGGGACAAGAACTTGGGACCTGCTAATAGGAGGACTAAAAGAGCTGTAACACAGACAGGGCTGAAACCCACCCCCCACTAACCACATTGTGGACGAGTAGGAGAGAAAAGTTGCAGCCCTTCTGGAAGCCCAGACTTTGGGGCTCCCTGAGCCAGGGCTGTCACATGTTGTAACACTCTCTCTTCAGGGATCTGCAGTTCTTGGTGTCTCTGAGCTTTTGGATGCCATTGTGTTTCCCTTGTCCAGACACTGGTTCTTATAGTGGAAGCTGCTTGATACATCTGGTCCAGCTGCAGCCTCACACAGAGCTGATGCCTAGAGTTGGCTGCCCCTCCAAAGCTGGCCTGGCTGTGCAGGGTGGCCGGACTCTGTGCTTGCTTGCTCACACACCCCTTACCACTCCATGCCTGGCTTGCCCTTGGCAGGATCCAGGCCGATAGCAGCAGCCAAGTGCAGCCTGTCAGGCTGAGTGGGTGGAACAAGCCCAGCAGGCATGAGCAAAACCCAAGCAGAGGTGCCACCAGCCACAGAGGTTTCTGGCTGATGAAGCGACACCCTAAGGATCCTGTGACACAAGGAAGGGGCTTGGAGGGAGATCCAGGACACACTGGTCTGAAGGTGCTGCTCTGTGGACAGTGGGTGGGACCCAGCTGAAGCCAGCTGTGTATGCGTTTATGCACGCGTGTGAGCACGTCACAGCCCTGCTTCCACATCTGTGAAGTGGGGATAATGCATCTACCTCTCCTATGTTAGAATCCTCACTGCAAAGCTGTGAGGAGACCAGTAGCTGCCAGGACCTGGGGAATGAGGAAATGGGGGTTCTTTTTAGGATGATGAGACTGCTCTGAAACTAGACAGTCGTGTTGGTTGCCCGTTGTGAAATACTGAACGTTACCAGTGGCATAGTTTTTGTTTTTATTGTGTGTTTAACACACAATAATGAGTGGATAAGTGAAAAAAAAAAAAAAGGCATGAGGACTGCTGGGATGAAAATGGGAGGCAGTAAGACATGTCATTCTCTGAAAACCCACTGAGTGCCAAATGCAGGATCTAGGTGTGGAAAACGGTGCTGGCATTGTGGAACCACTGGCCTAGTCAGCAAGCCCTGAGCCCTTAGGAGAATGGAGTCTTCCTGGAACTGGCTGAAGGGCAGTGAGACCCAAATATTAACATATGGAATCCTGCTCACAGGCACAGCCACACAGTATTTCAGGAGGACATACGATGTTTTGCTGCCCATGTCCTAGCCCCGTTCCTGTTTGGGGGGCGTCTTGGCAGGAGGCAGGGCTTCAGGTCTGCTACAGAAGCTGAAGGATCTACCTGGCCCCTCTCCTCCCTGTGCTGAGGGCGTGACATGAGCTCCAGCTCAGCCAATCCAGCACCGTGGCCAGGGCTCTGCATCTTGAAGTGACCTCAGTGACACAGACACAGTGGAGAAATTCTTACGGGGGGTAGATAAGAAGGAGAAAAGAAGTGAGCAAATTTATTTATTCAGGAAATTTTTACTGCGTGCTTATTATACATGAAGTACAGAGTGAATCAATGAATGAGTGAGAAAATCAGTGGGTGGGTGTGTATGCGAGAGCCTGCCCCTGATAAACCTGAGGGGGCTTCCAGGTGGGGCTGAGGGTCTGGCAGGGGACCTGGATGGGCGTATTAGTGAGTGGGGCTGGCTTGGATCACAAAGATGTTCACTGGTATTCTCTTTCAGAGGCGGGGGGTGGGGTCCCTGACAGGCCACCCACCCTATAAAAGTCCTGATTTATGCTCCAGCCGCCTGCTGGCCATGATGTCTTCTGTGGCTTGTTTATTTATTTGTGAGAGCCAGGTTGGGTTCTGGCTCCTCGGTCCTTCTGTCTCCATGTGTTCTAACCCCACATGGTGAAAAAGACGGATGCCTTGGAATTATTTTGTGTGAAATTGCTGTGGAAAACTATTTGGCCTGCATTTGATTTCACCTCTTGTTACAGGATAATTTGTTACCCTGAAACGTGCGGCAGCTGGAGGCCTGGAGGAGCAGATGTTCCTGGGGAGACGTGGGCTCTCCAGGCAGGGGTGGTGGCTTTGTGGAGCAGGAGCAGAGCACTGCTTCTGCCAGCCAGGCCTGGTCCTGACCCCACCACTGTAGGAAGCTCATGGAACCCTAGCTGAAATTTGGTTTCCCTGTCTATAAAATGGGGATAAGGTGCCCTACCCGCCAGAGGTAAGGACTGAAGGAGGTGATCCACAGAAAGCACTGAGCCCACAGCACCTGGCCCATGGGAAGCTTCCACAAAGGTTTGTTATTATTTCTGGAAGAAAGGATTGTCCAAGAGAGGCGTTAAAGAATGAGCAAGGCGGGAACTGGGTTAAGATGTGTTTTCTGGCACAACATAAGCAAAGACATGGAGGGGAAAACCACAGCTCTCATTTGGGGTACCCAGAACGGAAAGAAGGCAGAGAACAGTGGGAGAGGATGCCAGAGAAGGTGGTGGGACCAGATATGAAGGGACACATGGAGGCCAGGGAAATAGGGAGCCAGAGAAGAGTTGCAAGCTGGAGAGGGAAGTGCTCTCATTCCCCCACTACAGAGCACTCAGGCCAGGAGGGCAGCTGGGTGAAGTCTGCGGCTACGACCTCGTATTATTTTCCAAGGGCTGCCATACACAGTGCCACAAACTGGATGGCTTAAAGCAACAGAATGTATTCTGACAGTTCTGCAGGCTGCAAGTCCAACATCAAGCCGTTGGCCACACCACACTCTCTCTGGAGGTTCTAGGGAAGAAGCTCTCCTTGCCTCTTTTTTTTCTTTATTGCTTTTTCTTTCTTTTTTTCTTTTTTTTTTTTGAGATGGAGCTTTGCTCTTGTTGCCCAGGCTGGAGTGCAATAGCACAATCTTGGCTCATTGCAACCTCCGCCTTGCGGGTTCAAGTGATTCTCCTGCCTCAACCTCCCCAGTAGCTGGGATTACAGGCATGCACCACCACGCCTGGCTAATTTTGCACTGTTAGTAGAGATGGGGTTTCTCCATGTTGGTCAGGCTGGTCTCGAACTCCTGACCTCAAGTGATCCACCCGCCTTGGCCTCCCAAAGTGCTGGGATTACAGGCAGGAGCCACCGCGCCCGGCCTCTCCTTGTCTCTTTCTAGCTTCTGGTGGTAGTCAGCAGTCGTTGGCATTCCTTGGTTTGCAGTTGTCTGGCTCCAGTCTCTGCCTGTTGTCCCATGGCATTCTACCCTGTGTCTCTCTGTCTTCTCTTCTTAGGATCCCTCCTAAGCCAGTGTGACCTCAACTTAACTAATTTTAGCTGCAAAGACTCCATTTCCATGTATGGTATTTGGGGTCAGGACTTCAACATATTTTTGTGGGGGGAGGGGAGTAACACAATTCAACCCCAATACTCCCTCTGCCCTCAGTTCCTCAGTCACTGAGGAGCCCAAGAGCTCCAGGATCCCAGGACCTGTTCACTGAGGAATGCTGGAAGCAGGGTGGGGAATCACAGTCCTTGGCGGACATAACAAGCCCTAGAGGATAAAGAAGGTGATGCCCAGACCAGGAAAGGAGGAAGCGAAGGGCTGAGACTTGGGCCACAGTGGAGATGTGACGCCAGAGCTGGACAGGCTCCGGAGGTAGAGTGAAAGGTGGCCCTGAAGCCCTGGAGGGGGACGGAGCTTTCGGCTCTCTGGAAGGGTGGGTGGCTCCAGATGGGGGTAGGAAGAGGGTACCTCTGGGTGGAAGGGCAAAATGGTAGGCCTAGGGCATGGGAACAGGTGTGTGTTGGGGGGTGGGAGTTGGTACAAGGGCCCTAAAAGAATGGGGCACCAAGAAGAGGAAGTGGTTTTTACCCGTGGGGAGGACTGCTATGCCCCTCCAGAGAGGGGAGCTCAGGAATGGCAAAGCTGAGGGCTGACTGCTGTGGTGAATTCAGAAAGGAGGCGGTGGATTCAGTGGTTCTGCCGGTGTGACGTTGCAATGAACCAGCTGTTCTGTTAGACCCTGAGGAATGCTTAGACCTAAAGGGCCCTATTCCTCTTCGGGACATGGTGTGTCCCTGGTACCCTAGATATGGTAAGGGCCAACCTCAGTCTCTTGGGGGATAGAAATGCAGCCAGAAACTGAGGTGGGCAGGGTCGGGGCCACACAGCTGGCTTCCTGGACTCATGGTGGAGGGCAGATGCCCCACAGGCCTCCCGCTGTCTGTTCCTCAATATCAGGCCCACCCAGAGACTGACTGTGGCTGGGGCTAACTCTGAACCCCAAACCCCAAATTCAGCAAGAGAATTCAGCTGGACCAGCAAGACCTGGTCCAGCCGAGTCACATGTCCATGTGTCTGTGGATCCTCAGGAGTCAGGCTCTCAGTGAAGCTGCAGGGCCTCACCCCTTAGTGGGGCTGCAAGGAGAGGTTCTTGGGACTAAGTTGGTCCCCAAAGACATCTATGTACCAGTCAACATCAAGGACAGAGCAGACTTAAAGGAGAAAACAAGGCTGGCTGTGATGCCACATGCCGGTAGTCTTAGCTACTCGGGAGGCTGAGGTGGGAGGATCCCCTGAATGTGGGAGGTCCAGCCTACAGTAAGCTGAGATCATGCCACTGCACTTCAGCCTGGGCAACACATCGAGACTCTGTCAAAAAAAACAAAAAGTTCACAGTGACACAAAAAGGGTATACACATGACGTCAGAAAACCAGGCCGGGCACAGTGGCTCACACCAGTAATCCCAGCACTTCAGGAGGCCAAGGCAGGCCGATCACCTGAGGTCAGGAGTTTGAGACCAGCCTGGCCAATATGGTGAAGCTCCTTCTTTACTAAAAATACAAAAATTAGCTGGGCATGGTGGCGGGTGCCTGTAATCCCAGCTACTTGGGAGGCTAAGGCAGAAGAATTGCTTGAACCTAGGAGGCAGAGGTTGCAGCGAGCCGAGGTCGCACCACTGCACTCCAGCCTGGGTGACAAAAGCAAAACTCCAACCTAAAAAAAAAAAAAAAAAAAAAGAAAAAAAAAAAAGAAAGAAAGAAAACCTTAAGCACCTAGGGAATGCCAACTAGCATAAAGCAAAAGCGGCAGGCATGTCCTAAAGGCCCACCGCAAGCAGCCACGGTGGCCCGCAGCGAGGCCTCCCAAAGGCTGGCCTTCCGCTCCGGTGGCCAAGGGGAAAGAAGCGGAGAGCAGAAGGCGGGGCTGCCTGGCCTAGCAGGGGCACCCACACGCACATGACACCCACCTGCAATCTGAGCATCTGTCAGAGCCGCCACCTCCTCATCTGCCAAATGGGTGCGCTAGTCCACCTCGTCTCTGGGGCAGCGGGAAGGGCTCAATGAGGGGCTGGCGCAGGGTCCAAAGAACAACAGGCAGGCAGCGTTTGCCTGAACTCCATGCTTTCCTCCCGCACCAGGGTCCCGCAGGTCCCACAGGCACGAAGGACCTGCCCCTTTGGCAACGATCCACCCTAAGGTACTTCTTGGCACCCTTGTCAATATCACAGCTTCAACTGCTGTTTCCCTTGTAAGCCAGAAACACATCCAATTGTGAGAACAGACGCCAGCCTAGGGTGCCCAGCTGAGTGTTATTTTTGCTGAAACCAGTGCCCTAGGAGGTGCTGGGGCCCTGCTACCATGGGTTCCATGTGTCCACACCATTCCAGTCGCTAATCTGGACGCAGTGGTACTGGCCTGGCCTCCTCCCCGCTGGGGCCTCTGGGAGACAGCAAACCCTCTGTGGATGTCTGTCTGCCACATGTAAACACAGGCCCGGAGCTGCTTTCCCCGCATGGCGGGTGCTGGCTCACAGGACAGAAATTCCATAGGCCTAGGTCTCCTAGGGAGAGCTGTTCAGCGCTGGCCTGGGAACCGCATGGCCCTGGGGATCCTGGAGACCTGAGTTCATTGTCTGGCCCCTCCCTCTCCCAGTGTAGCCTGGGACAGCTTGGGACACCCAGTTCCTCCTGGAATCTCTGTTTGGGTTTGGTTTGGGGTTGGAGTTTGTTTCCATTCAGGGCAACTTGATCCCAGCCCAGCCTCCAACCCCTTACTGCCCCGACATCCCTGCCTCTCCGGAGGGGGCTTGACTTTGCCCACATGCTGACAGGGCAGGCTCCTCTAGACCTCCCACACGGGCACTGAGAGCTCTGGCTGTCTTTGATGTTCTGAAAGGAGAGCCTCCAGCTTCCACAGCCTCAGCCCCTCTTCCTCAGTGCTAAATAAGTCAAGACTGCGAAAGCCAAATGGAGTGGAACAAAAAGAACAGGTTTGGGGGACAGAAGAGCTGGGGTCTAGATACCTGTTGATCAATTCCTTACTAGTGGCCTAGAAGAAGACATCCAGCCTCTAGGGGAGGCGGCTGAAATGGCAGCATGAATAGCTCACCCAGGAGAGCATGGTGGCTCATGCTTGTAATCCTAGCACTTTTGGAAACTGAGGAGGGAGGATTGCTTGAGGTCAGGAGTTTGAGACCAGGCTGGGCAACATAATGAGACACTATCTCTAAAAGAAAAACATTAGCCAGGTGTCGTGATGTGTACCTGTAGTCCTAGCTACTCTGGAGGCTGAGGCAGGAGGAGGCTTGAGCGCAGGAGATCAAGGCTGCAGTGAGCTACGGTCCCTCCACTGCATTCTACTAGAGACAGAGCAAGACCCTGTCTCTAAAACACAAAAACAAACAAACAAAAAAACCAAAACCAAAAACTTGATCTGTGAGCTGTGAGAAGGCTCGCGTGACAGATGGGCTAGGTGACTGCTATAGTCCCTTCCAATGGTAGATTCATATTCTTTGGAGATTTTTGGTCACTGGTTTTGGTTTTTGGAGACATCAGTCTCACTTTGCTGCCTAGGCTGGTCTCAAACTCTTAAGCTCAAGTGATCCTCCTGCCTCAGCCTCCCAAAGCTCTGGGACTGCAGGTGTGAGCCACCGCCACAGCCAATATCCTTTGTTTTTAACACGCATTGTGTGCCTCTAGCCCACTCTGGGCTGTAGATGAAAAGGTGAATAAATATTAGCCCTGCTCTCAGGAGCCTAAAGGTCTGGAGACTAAGCCTTGGGTGAGTGAACTGAGCCTCCGAGAAAAACACATGACATGCCCAGGGGTGGATGGAACTGGACAATGAACCAAGAATGTTGCTCTCTGTACTTTACAGATGAGGAAACTGAGGCTCAAGCAATGACATGAACGCCCCATTGTCGAGGGGGGTTTTCAGAGTGGAGATGGATGCACAAGAAAGGCTCATCCAGAAGCCTCATTTGTGTCCTTCCCTGGTGTGCCTGAGAATCGGCATCGTCAGCTCCAGCTTTGTCCCAGACACCGCTTTTCCTGCACTTCCGAGTCCTGTAAGGTCACCAGAGCTTTTCAGAGAGCTCAGCCCTGTTTGAGAGCCTGCATGCCTCCTATCAGAAGAAAGCTTAGAACACTGACAAGACATAAGCTAACAGTTTCTTAATAACCTAAAATTATGATGCCCTCGCTGCGACGGAACTGGAGGTCAGGGAGGTGGGTGACTTGTCCAGGATCGCAATGGAGGGGCTGGCAGAGTTGGGATCAGGCTCAGGTCTGTCCACCCCTAGAACCTTCCTCCCACCAAGGGGGAAGTTGGGCTCTGGTGTAGGGCAGGAGCTCGGCTGTGAGGGCCACAGACCCCACCTCTCACTTGAGTGTGACCCTGGACAGAGGGGTTTTCACAGAGACCACAGGAAGGGGACCCATAGGTGCAATCTGGCGTTTTCAGCACCAACATGCTGGGGATTCTAGGATTCCTATGCAGAGATTCCATGCTGTAAATGGAACCTCTGGTTTTTACATAACATAATACTAAGATATCATTGCTGTGGCTCTCTATGATTCAATAATTGTAGGATTCTAGGATTACATCAATCTAAAGTTCCATTATCCTGTGATTCCAAGATCCTAGAATTCTAAGTTTCCCTCAGAGCTCGGGCTCTGAAGAATAGGAAAATCTGGCTGGGAGAGTAGAAAGGCGGCTTTTCCATCCTGTGGACTTTTCTAACAATGACAGAGCAATGTGTGATCTTTGATTTTCATTGTGTGTAAAGGAAAGCATGAGGCTTGGCCAAGCCACGTCAGAGGGAGTTCACCTGCCCCCGGGCAGAACAGCCCATGGAGCTGGAAGAGGAGGAGGAGGAGCAGGAGGAGAGAAGGAGGAAGAAACGAGGAGTAAGAGGAGGTGGAGGAAGGAAGAAGGAAGGAGAGGAGGAAGAGAGGTAGGAGGAGGGAGAAGGAGGAGAAAGGAGGAGAGGGAGAAAAAACGAGTAGGAGGAGAAGAGGAGGAGGAAGAAAGCTGGAGAAGGGGAGAGGAGGAGAGACAGACAAGGCAGACAAGAACAGGGATCTGCTGGAATGTGAGGACGGAGGGCTTCCCGGAGGAGGTCATATCTGCATAGGGAGTTGAGGGCAGCAGATCAGCAAGGGAAGGGTGTCCCAGGAGTCTGAGGAATGACCGCTGGTTCCACGTTGCTGGAGATTAAGGAGGGTGATGGGAAGTGACAAGAGATTGCAGACTCACCAGGACCAGTTCATGCAGGGCCTTGAACACCAGGATGAAGGGCTTGAACTTCATTCTGGGGACAGTGAGCAACCAGGGAAGGTTTTTGTTGGTGCAGGGAGGTCCCTGGGCACCTGAGAATGTCATTGATGAGGAAGCCTGAGGCCATGTGTCCAAACCCTTACTGTACAGTTGAGGCCCAGAGAGGAGGATTGCTCACAATCCCCCTGCGTCAGCCTGAGCTGGGGAGACCTCCCAGCACATCCCCACCAGAAGATTCTGGCACAGGCAGCCCTGGCAAAACAGTAGGTTGCCCCTGAAATCCACCATTCCTTGGTGCCCTGGCCCAGAACCCCTGCACCAGCCTTTCCTTCCATCACAGGATGCTCTGCGAATGGCCCCATCTGTGACTCCCTGCCTCACACCCAGCGAGATGAGGTCAGGCTAACTCAGGCAGCCCAGGCTCTCCAGTAAGACCTCCTAGTGGAGCACTTACACTCCCTCATCACTGAGGCCCCAGGCTTGCCAGGCCAGGATGGCAGATGGGCACCATTGGAAGAGTTTTTGGTAAAGAGGAGAGAAGAACAGAAATTCAGTAAAACAGCAACACGGGGCTGCTATTGACTGAGGCACGGAAAGCAGCCAATAGCAGCCCCAGGATGGCTTGTGTAGCTTGCGCATGTTTCACCCTGGGGCGGAATCCTCCAGCTACTGCAGGACCTGGAGGACGGGAACCCCCTCCCCTGGGTTCACTGGCACTCACAGCTCCAGTGAGGGGGAAACAGATGGGAGCATAACTGACTCCGAGACAAGGAAAAGAAGGAAAAAGCTGAGGAAAGGAAGGTGGTTACAATACAGAAGGGCCCACGGAATACTACTCGGTAAGAAAAGGAATGAACTATTGACACACGCAGCCCCTTGCACAGATCTCAAGCATGCTGAGTGGGAAAAAGCCAGTCTTAAAAGGTTGCATACTGCAGGGTTCCATCTCATTCTGAATGATGAAATTACAGCGTTGCAGAGTACCTCAGTGGTGGGCAGGGGTTAAGGACAGTCAGGCCAGATGGCAGGAATCTGGCAGCAGCGGTGAATCCACGAGGGGCAGCCAGGTTGCAGATGCAGGGGAACCATGATGGGGAGGAGGGGACAAGTGGGGGACAAGACAGGTCGGGTGTGCGGGCAGGGTGCCTGTGACTCTAAGGGGTAGCTTGTGGTGATGGAGTGGTTCTGTATCTTGATTGTGGTGGGCATGACGTGAATCTGCTAAAGATGCATTTATGATAAAATGACATAACTATACACACACATTATACCAATGTTAATATACTAGTTTTGATATTGCACTATAATAATTTAAGATGTCCCTGTTGGTGGAAATTGGGTGACGGGAACACAGGACCTTTCTATGCTACCTTCACAACTTCCTGTGAATCTATATCTATGATTGCTTCAAAATAAAGCGCTATTTTGAAAGAAACAAATGGCCATAACTTGAGACAGTCTGTTTGCAGCCATTGATCTCTGCAGTTCCATTGATCTCTGTCTGCAGTTCCTTTGGTAACACACAGTCCTGATGACAGTGGCTATTGAAGAAGTCTTTCAATCAAACAGGTGATTCCTCCCACTTTCTTGTTCTTTTTCTAGATAGTTTTAGCCTAATTCATTTACCTTTCCATATAAATTTTAGAAAAATCTAATCTATAGAAAAAGATCTTCCTGAGATTTTGATTGGAATTGAGTTGAACTTGTAAGCAAAATTCTATGAATCTGTAGTTACTTCAAAAATAAAAAGTTTTTTAAATAATTAAAAGACCCAGGACCTAGGGGTAGAGGGAGGAAGGATAGAGCAGAGAGGAGGAAGGAGCTGAGGTCCACTCCAAGTTCTGTGCCATCAGGGGAGCAGGCACAGGGGAAGAGTTTTCTACTGCTCGCGAGGTCTGCAGTGTGTGGGGCTCAGTCCTCTAACATTCCACGTGTTTCCTGGTGAGGTGGTGGCGGATGTGCAACTGCACCCTCCCAGTGTCCTGCCTCTGTGCAGAGATCGCTGTGCTGCTGGTGCAAATGGGTCAGAGACACTTCAGCATGTGGCCACCCTGTCTCACAGAGCCCAGTCTGCCCCACCTTCCCCTGGGCTGTCCAGAAACCAGTTCCTGGAACAAAGGTCAAGCAGCAACTTTGGCAGCCCAGCTGTCTGCTCCGCACTGGGCTGTCTTGGAAATAGAGGCTCTCACACGCCCGGAGCCTGTGACCCTCCATACCCAGTTGCCCATTATGCTTTGAGTTATGGGAACATCACCCCACAAGCTCAGCTTGGCTACCAAGGCCTCCCTAAAACAGGATGGAGCCAAAGCTGGGCCCTCTGGGATATTCCACCTACAAGAGGAGGTGGCCTCCTCATTCTCTCAGTCCCTTACCAGATGCCAGGGTGCTGAAGGAGGTCACCCCTCCCCAGACCCCTTGGCTCTCTGGGAAGCCCTTTGGTGTTAACTGAGTGGACAGGAAGGGGAGTCCATGGACTATGGGAACGCCATCGTTAACCACCACACGTGATGCAGCTTAGTGGAGAGCTTTTGCTTTCCAACCCTTAGCCAGGATGTCCCTGATGAAGGACAGGACCCAAGAAAAAACACTGTTGGCCAAACTTTAGGCAGTCATCCTAGCACAGACTGTCCTGGCCAACAAATGGTTTTATCTTCACATTCATTACAATCCATTGGGCCATCACCTAAAAATTGTCCCCCTCAAGATAAGGTATGTCAGGAATCTCTTGCCTCAGAGGCACCCAAAATATAAATCAAAATTATCCTCATCTCTCCATATACTTAGGCCACAATACAAGGTGTTGCTAGAACACTCCTTGTTCCCTTCAGAGCTCCAGACACCACTGGTAGTAAGCAGGACACCCGTTTCCACTTCTCAAGATCTACCATGCTGGGCTTTTGGGAAAGGCATTCAGTAGAGCTTTCACGTCCCTGATAGATCCCAGATAACCGGTTTGATTGAGAGACATAATAGTCTCCTCAAACAACTTCTTTAAAAATTCCAATCCATCAAATAAATCCCTAAAATCAGTCTCTATCTTGCCCTAGGCTTATTTTTATTCATTTTCCATCATGTCGCCATCCCATAATGGCTGGAGGCTGGATGGAGGGTGTATACTCTCCTAGGACCTATTAACCAGAGATTGTCCCGCTGGCCAGGCAGCTGCTCATGGGATATGGGACCCATTTGAACCTAAAACTTCCACCCAAAACAAAAACACAAACCTATCAAGTGCAGCTGCCCACCACTCTGGTGACTATGGTCCTATGACTACTGGCTTCTGCACGGAAGCTTTCCATAGATCTACAATCCGGAGGGACAAACCCTTACAGCAAGCCACTGTTTCAACCAGACATGGCAAAAGCTGAAGCCTAGATCCACCCTAGTAGGCTCCTTTGGAACGAATGGTCCAGTCCCACATCCCAGATGACATTGTCTTGGCTTAGATGCTTACCCCAGGAGATGACGTTGCCTCAGATGACAACCTCCAAACCTGAGAGGTCACTGCTGGAAATGACCTTGCCCCCTGCACTGGAGACAAACTCGCTCCAGCCACTCTGTCACCTCTAGACATTTAAAAGCCTTTGGATGATGACTGAGACGCCCCGCCACTATATCCTGCTTCTAACTCCCCTCTGCCTGTCCCTTCTGGGTTGAGACACATTGGCTTCTCATCTCTGTCCTGGCCACACCCACTCTGGACAGCATCTGGCCACTCAGTGGGACTCTATCTTCCCTGAATGCCCCCTGTCTGTCTAGAGTCCACATAGCCAGGCCTTCCAGAGCCCCCCTCTCTAACTTCTGGACCTGAGTCAACAGACTTATTGCGGTCCAAAGAAGTTGTGGCCACAGAATCTCTTGGCCACTTCTATTCCCTGGGGAAAGTGGTGTATTTTCCTACAAGATAGGGTTGAGCTTATCTGATAGGACTTTACCCAGGTCTAGAGAAACTGCTCATCTGTTCCAGACCATCTGTCTCCGAGATATGACTTGATCCAACCATATAATGATGCTGCAAAGGCACTAGTGTCTGAGGATGATAGATAATCCAGCTCTAACGGCCATTCTTCTAGGGCACTTACTGGGAACAAAGTCTGACTGGAGAAGCAGCCCTAATGATGATTGATTGATAGCTAGATAGATAATGTTAGACAGGTAGATGACAGATAGATAATAGATAAATGGATAGATGATAGAAGATAGATGGATGGATGGATAGATAGACGATAGATAGATAATGGATAGATAGATGGATGGGTGGATAGAGGATAGATGATAGATAGATCTGGCCCTAATGATTATATAATATAATCATTATATATATAATCATATATATATATATATTGATTATATTATATAATCATTAGGGCCAGATCTATCTCACAATTATATAATCATATATATATATACATATATATATATATATATATAGAGAGAGAGAGAGAGAGATGTCTCTCTCTAGAGAGAAATAGCTATACATATATCTCTATATAGAGACATATATAGAGCTATACATAGAGATGGAGAGAGATATATAAAAATACATACACATATATATGTATGTGTGTGTGTGTATATATATATATAAATATATGAATGAAGACACACACACACACACACACACACACACACACGTAATCATAACACAATCATGGCTCACTGCAGCTTTGACTTCTGGGCCTCAAGTGACCCTTTCACCTCAGCCTCCCTTGTACCTGTACAGCTGGGACCACAGGTGCACACCACCACACTTGGCTAATTTTTAAATTTTTTATAGAAACAGGGTCTCACTTTGTTGCTAAGGTTTGTCTCAAACTCCCGAGTTCAAACAATCCTCCCACCTCAGCCTCCCAAAGTGCTGGGATTACAGACATGAGCCACTGTGCCTGGGCCCTAAAGGTGACATTTTAGGTACTGGGGCAGGCCAGAGGAGAAGATACTTTTGAGCCTAAGGAGTCACCAATTCTCATGAAATCACATAATAATAGCAAAATGTCAGTCGTGGGTGGAACTTCAAAGCACGTATCCATCTGTGATCTCACTGAAATCTCCCAGCACATTTAACAAAGGCAGGCATGAGTTTCCCCACCTCATGGAGACTGAGGCCCAACAGAGGTGTAGTGCCTCACGGGATGTCCTGTGACCCTGTGACAAATATGGCTTGGTGTTCGGGACAGTGAAAACCATGGGCTATGCGCAGACAGACCCAGGTCAAATCACAGCCCTGGGTGGCTCTGAACTAGTCACTTCACCTCTTAGGGCCTCAATGTCTTCATCTATTAAATGAGGCCAGTATCTCCACGTCCCAGGACTCTTTGAGGGATCGAATCGCAAGCCTAAGATGCCTGGCTGGTTTCCTGGTGGCTTGGGAATGAGAACCCAGCTTCCTTCACAGCACCCACACCAGCTGCTTAGACAGCGGGCAGAGGGTCAGGGACTGGGAAAGCTCTGTGCCTTCTAGCTCTGCTGACAGGACCCCCTGGTAGCCAGGTGACCTGTGATGTTATGATGAATGTGACCAGATGCCCTCCTCTCAGACTCAGGGCGGCTGGGCCCCAGGACTCAGTTCTGTACCCAGGGTGATGATTCTCCTCTAAGGATTGCCTCCATGGCTGGACCTCAGATTCCTGTTCCAGCTGAAGATACTTTCAGAATGTGGCCCATCAGCCCCTGGGTATGGACTCTGGATCTATTGTGGATCCCTGGATGTGTGGTTATAACTCCCTAAGCCTCAGTTCTCCTACCATTTGAATAGGAAATATAAAACCTAGCTTTAAGGTTGTTGTGGGATTTAAATGAGAGAATGAATGGAAAGTGACTTAGCTCAGTACCTGGTACATGGTAAGCACTGAAGTGTTGACTCTGGTGATTGGGCACTCAGCAAAGTCTTGCTGAATGGATGAACATCCCTATACCATTTTATGGAAGAGGAAAGAGGGGGCCCAGGCCAGGGAAATGACAGGATCACACTAGTGGCTAGGATCTCGAGTGCTCAGAAGTCAAAGCTCTGGGCACATCTTTCCCAGTCTTTGTTTCTACCAGGCAGGCTCTTTCTGATTGGATTTCAGGGAAATCTTTGGTCTCTTTGCCCACTTGACAAATTCCAGAGAGTATCTGGATTCATCCACACAGCTGTGAGTGGACAGGCTTAGGGTGGGGGAGAAGAGACCCAAATCCTGGCCTCTCTCTAGCCCATCCCTACTTCTGGACATTCTGGAAGCCACACCCTGTCCCCAAGCCTCTCTGGAAAACCTGGCAGCCTTATCTGCAGAGAGGAGGGGAAGAGGGTCTGGGGTCAACCAGGGGATGTCAGAGGGAAGAGGAAAGCTGGTCAGAGGGGGCTGGAGAACATAGCACGGGACCTCAGCCACAGCTCGAGAGCACTCACTGTCCTCCCGGACTGTAGACAGCCAGCAGGAACTGGCCTCCAGCCCTGATCCTGTCCTGAAGATGCCGGGTGACCTTGAGCAAACCATTTCTCCTTTCTAGGCCTCTGTTTCCCTATCTATGGAATGAGAAGTTGAACTAGAGCAGGGTACTCAGTCCACTGGTAGGAAGCAGGTTTCCAGAATGAGGCCTATCAGCCCCGTGCCCCAGGGGCCCCACACCCACCCACAAGTGTCCAAGAATTTGGCCGTGGAATTTCATGTATCATCCCTGTGCTTCACAGGTACCATGGCCGGCAGGCGGATTACTCAACAGGCTTAGGACACTCCTCAGTGACTAACAGATTATTTTTCTGTTTGTGTTTTAAAGACATAGCAATAATACTGGCTCCCAGTAGCCCCACTGAAATCACCATCATTTAGCCTGCCCCTACCTACACCATAAATAGAGCAGCAAAAACATCTCTCCTTAGAAAAGAGAGCCTCTGCTTCTCTCACGGAGGGGTGGGGCTGGGGGGGGGGGTCCAGTTTCTTTGATGATGATGAGGCTGGTATGTGTTGGGGGTGGGGTGGATTTATGGACTGGTTAGAATCATAGGATTAGGTCACTCCTCTGGTCCCTTCCAGCTCTGACCTACACATTGGACCTCCTCAGAGGGAGGGGTTAAGCAGATATCTTCCCTGTGAAAGTGGAAGTGTGGAGCTAAGAGCCTGGTGGGGAGGCAGACAGCCTGGCTTTCGGTGCTGGCTCCACCACTTGCTGGCTAGGTGAAGGCCTGTCCCCTCTCTGAGCTCGTCTTCTTATCTGAAAAAAGAAATAGGGAAAATAAGATGACCTTCCACTGGAGGTAGGGGTAGAGAGAAGCAAGTAATTCAGAGAAGCACTTGGCACAAGTCAGAGCTCAGGAACTGGGAGTTGCTGATAGCAGATAGACGCCGAGCCCCGAGCATGGGGTGGGGAGGGTTAGGACTGACACAAAGGGGCACCTGATGGAGGGCCAAAACCCCTAGGACGACAAGTCAAGGGCTGATCAGTGTCAAAGCCACCTGGTCTGTCCTTCTCTGAGCAGTTTTATCCGTTGAAACTACGAAAACTGGCCAGGTGCAGTGGCTCACGCCTGTAATCTCAGCACTTTGGGAGCCCGAGGCGGAGGCAGGATGTCCTCGCCTCCATAACCATCCGCAGGCTCATTTCCCTCCATCCGTGGTTCTCCACCCTGTGGGCCCCAAAGCCCCCTTTCTGTACTGAAATGGTCTTTGTAGATAATATAGCCTGCCTCCACACACAATGAAAAAAGCCCAGTGGTGATCTGGTAAGCCAATGGTGAGCTGGCAAACGTTTAACAATCTCTGGAGGATTTTTTTCTAAAAAAGCTTAATTTATATCATTCGCCAACTTCTGTTATGTAAATACTTCCATCATGACTGATTTCAAACCGACACGCTGACACGGAATGCGGAGTGGGGAGAAATGCACACAGCCTGCTCTCGTGGGACTTGGCTCCAGTGCAACACTGAATAAAATTGAAATGAAATACATGGAAAGTAATTTATAGTAAAAAAATATATATATTTCTCTGCCTTGTGCTCAGGGCTGACTACCCTAGAAGACATAATACAAGGGTCTGCATGTAGGCCCACCATGGTTGCAGCTGCAGTGTGTACCCGGGGCCAGGTGTGCCACTTTAGTCTTCAGAATCACGGGAAGCATTGCCATTAGTGATATAATTTTTGTGAAATGGTGAACCAGTCTCAATAATGTTCTGAACAAAGGACCATCTTCCTTCAATTTGCAAAGTGGTTGTATTCTTGAAAAATTCAGAGTATATTAGAATCATGCTACAAATAATTTATGCTTATACATAAAACAGAGTTAAGCTAAAGACACAGGACTTTCATTCACCAAATGTCCCAGGAGACTTTTAAATGTCCCCATTCCCAAAATGCCGGTGGAGACCCTCAATCATCACAGCATTAAAACTCACTCCTGCAAATTTCCAGAACAGTCCCTTGGTGCAGTGCTTGGCACCTGTTGAGATCACTGCTACAAAGGCACACCACTTGTCTCGAGGAAGACCACTCTCTAAGACCCCCACCATGCTGTGAGCTTTGCTAATCTGCTTGTGAAGATGCTTCCACCTGGAATTGCCTTCCAAATTCTTACCTAGACCATCCATCACCCATCCGTCCATCCACCCACCATTCATCCATCCATCATCTATCCATCCATCCATCCACCATCTATTCATCATCCACCCATCATTCATTCATCCATCTGTCCTTCATCCATCCATCCTCCATCCATACATCATCCATCCATCTGTCCATCCTCCATCCATCCCATCATACACCCATCCATCATCTATCATCCATCCATCCATCAATCATCCATCCATCCATTCATCCATCCATCTACCCCTCACCCATCCGTCCATCCATCCACCTATCCATCATCCATCCATCTCTTCTGTGTCAGGCCCTGAACAGTACAGGGACTTAAGGACCAAGGATGAAGCCAACCTGACTCCTATTCTCAGGGAGCTGCCAGGTAAGTGGGGAGTCAAACGTCCAGATAGACATCACAGACAATGACAACGCAATGGGCCAAGTGAGATGACAGAGGTGGGGTGTTTTCAGCTGGTGTAACTTACACGTAAGACTATCAGCTTTGATCTTGAGCACCTGAGTTTGATCCTTACCTGGGCAGGTACTCACGGTGTGACCTCAGCAGAGCAGCTTTCATCTCTGGGCTTTGCTTTCCTCAGCTGTAAAATCAGGAGAGATTAAAAAACCCTAATGTCCCAAGGCTGTGTGCCAGTAAGTTGGGACAAAGATGATGGTGGGTCCACATGTCCTGGCAGGGATCTCAGAGAATCGGAAATGGCCAGTCACGGGCTCCTTCCTAGCAGACCTATGTAGCCAGCTGCTCCCACCTGACAGTACAGAGGCTGTTCTACGGCAGCCAAGTTGGGCAGATTTCTGCTGAAGGGACAATTCGTAGGTCAATTCGCTGAACTTCCAGGGCTGGCCCAGTGTCCTCACTGTGTCCTGGTCTGGCTAGAATGACCCTGCCCTGGGCGGGATGCTTGGCTGGGGGAAGGCGGGTGAGTCAGTAGCTACTCAGAGGCCCTTCTGGGGCCTGCCACTCACCACCAAGCCGAGCCCCTGTCCTGGGTCAGCCCCGAGTGTCCCGTGATGCTGGAGGACATCAAGACCAGCAGATGTTCCCTGACCCCAGGGAGCTTCCAGTCTGGGGGACAAACACACCATGGGCCCATCTCATCCTTTCAGCTTGTCCCTATCACCCCCAGTGACTTCCGTGTTACTGGATGGCTAGTGGCTACGCTCTTGTCCCCATCACCCGTAACCTCTCGGCTACCTCTGGCCCGCTGACCTCTCTCCTCTGGGGACCCTGTGCGAACCCCACACTCCTGCTCAGAGGAAGACTCCCGACACCGGGTCCAGCACTCCTCAGTCGCCCTAAGCCACCTCAGGGAGGAGGAAATCACCCCACTTCCCCATCTTCCCCCAACCCCAGTGTGCTCCCCATCCCCATGGCCTAGAAAATAGCAAACAGCTGCTGTGACCAGGGCTGCCCAGACCCCAGGGGCCGGGGGGAAGCGGGCCAAGGGGAACTTGGAGAAAGAGCTCTTAATAACATACCTTCCCCAAGCTGCTTCCAAAGAAACTTCTCCTCACAAATCATTCCATAAACACTTAGCAGGCTCTCAGGAAAGCGTGCACAGCTCTCACCCGGCTATTAGGAGGCTCCTCACAAGTAAATTGAGACCAGGCAACAGAGGCCTGTGCCAAATCCCCCTTCCTGCCCTCTTCCCCCACGGCGTCCTCCTCCCCCACCCTGGGCCCTTCAGTTCCGAGGTCCAGGCTCTCCTCGCCTGCTGTGCCGGCTCTGGCCCTCTCTCCTTGCTGGGCACAGGGTGCCCTGCTTCCCTGGAAACCAGGCCGCTTCCCTAGCACGGCTGCTGGGTTCCCAGAGGACTCTCCTGGGCCACTGTGTAGCCCTAAATCCTACCACGACTTCTGAGGGCCACACCACCAGACCAGGCATGGACAGACTGGGCCGGCCCACACCCCCGCTCTGTCCCAGCCACCCCTCAGCCGAGGCTGCTGGTGCCTCTCAGGCTGGGGCTGCTCAATAGGGAAATAACTCCAGGTTCATCCAAGTCACGAGCTGGAAAATCCCTCCCATCCAACAATCCCCCTCCAGGGAGAGCGTTGTGCAACCCACTCAGCTGGATAATATCCAGCACTTGGCTAATAGCCAGCGGGGACTGGGGATTGCCTGACTGTTCGTGGGTTGACACATTTGCTTATAGGTCAGCAGCTCGCTCGTGTAATGACTTTCATTAGGGTCTTGGAGAACAATAGTAGGTGCTGGTACCCCAGCGTTGCTCTCCATCATAACTGGCTTTGGAAAACACTTCAAGAATGAGGGCCCCTTTTTCTAAGTTTATCCAATGTTATTTTGAAGAACAAAAAGCTCTATTGTAAACAGAAATCACGGATGAAATAAATAAAACATTCAGATGAAAATAAACATGCAGATTTGTGGGCCCTGAAATTAGCAGTGGATGGGCTTGGAGAGATAGGCCCTGGGCACAGATCTTGGGCCAAGTCCCAGCCACCAGTGATTGAAGGCTGATCATGGGCAGCCCCTGTAAACCTCAGTTCTTCAACTCTAACATGAGGATATATCTTACCTATCTGGAAGAGTTGCCAGGACCAGCTTCTCCTGCTCTACCACCTCTTCACAGGAGGTCAGTAGAGGCCTCCCAGGGATCCCAGAGGCTGGGGGCCTTGCCACGACTCCAGGAGTTCAGTCACAGGTCATTCATTCAGTCTTTCTTCCAGCAAACTTTAGGAAGCCTCTTCCATGCACCAGGCACTGAGCAAGTCACTGACGAAGACAGACACAGGGCTGCCCCATGAGGAACGAACAGAGAAGGGGGACCAGCACAAAAGGACAAGTGCTGAACTGTGGTTGTGGTAAGAGTCACAGGGTCCCTGAGCCAAAGGACTGAATGCTTCCTTCCACAGGGCAGGGAATCAGACTCCAGGCTCAAAGCCGCACAGAAGCAGAACTCCAGGCCCAAAGGCGCCCGTGAGAAGAATGGGGCTTCTTGTGTGTTGCCTGCAGCGGGAGAAAGAATGGAAGGAGGGGTCTAGACCTGGCGCACTGCGATGATGATGCTGATGAAGTGAAGGTGGTGGTGATAGCTACAGTTTGCAGGGCACTTACCTGGCACCAAGCACCCTGCTTTACTTTCTTTTCTTTTCTTTTTTTTTTTGGAGACAAAGTCTCGCTCGCTCTGTTACCCAGGTTGGAGTTGCAATGGTATGATTTCAGCTCACCACAACTTCTTCCTCCTGGATTCAAGTGATTCTCCTGCCCGCGCCTCCCGAGTAGCTAGGATTACAGGCATGCACCACCATGCCCAGCTAATTTTTTTTTTTTTTTTTTTTTTGAGACGGGGTTTCACCATGTTGGCCAAGCTAGTCTTGAACTCCTGACCTCAGGTGGTCCATTCGCCTCAGCCTCCCAAAGTGCTGGAATTACAGGCGTGAGCCACCGTGCCCGAGGGTACCATGCTTTACTTTCATTACAGATGATCCTCACCTCAACTCTATAACCACAGATGGGACACTGAGGTTCAGAAAGGTGATGTGAGTTGTCCAGTGTCACATGTCTTGGAGGCAGAGGGACAAAATGGGACAAAATGGAAGCCCAGGACTGTCTGGCTTCAAGAAAACAAGGCAGCAGGCCCTTCTCCAGACCTGAAACAAAGGAGCCACCTCTGGAAACAGCAAAGTGGGCACCGCCCCCAAGCGTGTGATCTGTGGGAGCCAGGACAGACCCTGTACTCTCTTCCAAAGCCAGTGTTTCCAGGCGTCGGGGACATAAATATCCAGACCCGGTTCCCTGCCCCTTTGCATCCACCATTATCCTCCTTAGACATCTCAGTCCCCTATACATTCAGGGGAGTCTTTTTTTGGGTGGGGATCGGGGGTGGGGTCTTGCTCTGGCACCCAGGCTGGAGTGCAGGCATGTGACCACAGCTCACTCAACTTCCTGGGCTCAATTAATCCTCCCACCTCAGCTTCCCCAGTAGCTGGGACCATATGCATGAGCTGCCACGTCTGGTAATTTTTTTTATTTTTCGTATAGATAAGACATCACTATGTTGCCCAGGCTAGTTTTAAATTCCTGGCCTCAAGGGATCCTCCCGCCTCAGCCTCCCTAAGTGCTGGGGTTACAGGTGTGAGCCACCGTGCCTGGCCCCTGGGGACTTTTAAGTAGAAATCCCTCCACACAGGCCAGGTGTGGTGGCTCACGCCTGTAAACCTAGCACTTTGGGAGGCCGAGGTGGGCAGATTCCCTGAGCTCAGGAGTTTGAGACCAGCCTGGGCAACATGGTGAAAACCCATCTCTACTAAAATACAAAAAATTAGCTGGGTGTGGTGGTTTGTGCCTGTAGTCCCAGCTACTAGGGAGACTGAGGCAGGAGAATTGCCTGAATTTGGGAGGCTGAAGTTGCAGTGAGCCAAGATCGAGCCACTGCACTACAGCCTGGGCAACAGAGCAAGATTCTGTCTCAAAAAAAAAGAAAAAGAAATCTCTCCACTGGGCAGTGAGGAGGCAATGCCGCCTGTCCACTTGCCTGCCTGTCCTCACGTCACCTGGCTCAGCGGGCCATATGCCACCCACCATCTCCATCACACCTTCCCTTTCCCTCCCCAAAGCTTTGGCACACGTGGTTTCTTTCCCTAAAATGCCCTTCCTGTCTTCTTCTAGTGGACTCCTACCCGTTCCTAAAGGTTCAACTCAAACTCCACTTTCTCCCAGAACTTCTGATCTCTCACCTTCTGGGAAGGTGACACAGAGGAGAAAAAACACAAGTTCACACCTTAGAAAACCTGGCCCTAGCACTTACCTAATGTGCAACAGCCGTGAACAAATCACATTTTCTCTCTCTGGATCAGTTCTCTTAACTATAAAATAGGGCTAATAAGCTGGGTGCAGTGGCTCATGCCTGTAATCCCAGCACTTTGGGAGGCCAAGGTGGGCAGATCACTTGAGGCCAGGAGTTGGAGACCAGCCTGGCCAACATGGTGAAACCCCATCTCCACTAAAAATACAAAACTTAGCCAGGCGTGGTGGTGGGCACCTGTACTCCCAGCTACTCAGGAGGTTGAGGTGGGAGAATGAATAGCTTGGAGTCGGGAGAATGCTTGAACTCAGGAGGCGGAGGTTGCAGTGAGCTGAGAGTGAACCACTGCACTCCAGCCTGGGCGACAGAGTGAGAACCTGTCTCAAAAAAAAAAAAATGGCTAATAATTCTTACTTTATGAGCTTAAGGTGGTGATTAAATGAGGTATGGATATAAAGGTTTTTTTTTTTAAATGACAGAGCTTGCTGGGTGCAGTGGCTCATGCCTGTAATCCTGGGAGGATTTGGGAGGCCAAGACAGGCAGATTACTTGAGGTCAGGAGTTTGAAAGCAGCCTGACCAACATGGTGTAACTCCATCGCTACTAAAAATACAACAACAACAACAACAAATTGCTAGGTGTGGTGGCACATGCCTATAATCCCAGCTACATGGGAGGCTGAGGCAGGAAAATCGCTTAAACCCAGGAGGCAGAGGTTACAGAGAGCTGAGATCGTGCCACTGCACTCCAGCCTGGGTGACAGAGAGAGACTCCATCTCAAAATAAATAAATAAACAAAAAATAAATGATATTATTTATGATCAACAATCTCATTGCCACAATAAGTGACAAAAATTGGCCTAGTCAAATAAAAAGAAGGAAGGAAAAGAAAAATATTGACTCACATAACTGGAAAGTCCAAGGGCATGAGAGTTTCAGGCATGATTTTATCCAGGGGCTCAAATTCTGTCCCCAGGACCTGCTCACTCCATCTCTAGGTTCTCCTGGTTCCCATGTTGGCTTCATTTTTAGGCTCCATGTGGTGGAAAGATAACTATGAAATTAACTTCCAGGTTCAGGTCCAGCCAAAAAAAAATTTTTCAAGAGTCCTCCTTTCTCAGTAGACCCAGCAAGTATTCAAATTGTAACTCATTGCTTTCAATGAGTCATGAGTCCATCCATGAACAAGTCCCTGTGGCCAGGAATATGTGATGCTCTGATTGGTTGGGCCTATGTCTCACAGCCAGCTCTGAAGCTCTGGAGTTGTAGGGTAGGGCCAACACTATCTGAAATATAGGCGCCGATGGGTAGGGAAGAGTGGGTGAGAGGAATGATTACCCTAGAGTAAAAGCAGAAGGTAATCGTTTTTTATTCTGCCACCAGAATAAAAGTGGAAAGGATGTTGAGGACAAGATAACTGCCCACACAGTTCACCCCTTTGATGGGCTCACACTCATGCATACTCTTATTTGCATAAAAATAATACCTTCCCACTTCCTCCCCTTTCTCAAATAGAAGACAAATCAGAGACCCAGAACACTGAGTTCAGAATCTCTGGGTGACTTATGTCCTTTTCCTTCAGAGTTAGATGTGTTCTTGAGGTCCTGCAATCTGTAGCTGGAAGATTATCACTCCAACAGAGCATGACTCCATAATGGCGGAGAGAATTGGGTAACTGCAATAAAATTTCCTATTGAAAAGAGAGAGTAAAGGAAAGCAACACACAGCGCTAGCAGTCCACAGCATCGACCAGTTCCTGATGAACAGGGATAGCAAAGTCTTCCTGTCCTGGGTGGAGAAATGAGTTAATTGAATGGAGTGGTAGGCAGAATATGCTCCCCATCCCAAAGATGTCCACAGCCTGATCCCTAGAACCTGCGAATATGTTATGTTAAATGGCAAAGGGAAATTAAGATCACAGATGGAAACTGGGTGATAGTTTGCTGACCTTAAAATCAGGAGATAATCCTGGATTACCTGGTGATCCCACTGTAAGCACAGCATCCTTGAAAGTGAAAGAGGCAGCGGAAAGTCAACATCTGAGTGATGGGATGCAGGAAAGACTCAATCAGACATCGCTGGCTTTGAGGAGGGAAAGGGGCCACGAGCCAAGGAATGCAGGCAGCCTCTAGAAGCTGGGAAAGGCAAGGGTACAGATTCTCCTCAGAGCCTCTGTAAAGGAGGCTGACACCCTGATGCCAGCCCAATAAAGTGCATTTTGGACTTCTGGCCTATGAAATTGTAAGGTAATAAATTTGTGTTAAGTCCTTGCGTTTGTGAGAATTTGCTTCAGAGGCTGTAGAGAGACACTGATACGGCAAATCCCACTACCACAATACTGCTTTTGTTCCCATTGTTATGCCTCTGGCTGGGAATGGAACAGGCACTGCCACTTTTGGTCCCCCTTACAATCTTGGGAGAAGGTGTGATCATCCTTAGGTTACAGATGAGAAAACTGAGACTCATGTAACAGACAATTGGCAAAGGCAACCAGTTCGTGGAAGAGGGAGCCAACATGCAAACTCTCAGTCTGCTTTTGAGCCAGGCTGGGGTCCTCGTATTACTTCCTCGCCCAATGGGTCTCTTGTCTCTGCTTAAACCACAGGGGCTCACAGCCTGCAAAGCCCCAGGCCTCCCTGCTCCCTCCTGGCCTCATTCCTGCATGGCCTGATGGATGGCAGCTAGCATGGCCAGCAAAGAGTGGCCAGAATGTCAGACTCTGGCCAGCCAGCAGGCAGTGAATCCAGGAAGTTGTCTTCTTAGTGGGCCCCAGCTGAGCATCCTTATTCTCGGGGAGCAGGTTCTGTTTATCAAAATCTAGGCTTCTGCCCTCCTCTCCTGCCTCCAGCCTCCACGCTCCCCTCAGCTGAACTGGGTTTTGGAATGCATTGTTTTGTACTAAATGGAGAAAATGTGGAACTTTGTCTTTCAAGATTTATTCTTCTCTGTGCTGTCACCTCCACTGCTGTCTAATTCTGGAATGTCCCCGGGGTGGTTGAGGTGAGGGAGGGCAACCTCCCTTGGTTGTGGCTCCTCCGATTTCTTCCTGACAATTGTAAAATGGGCCGGGGGGCCACAGGGGAGATAAATTGATCCCAAAAAGTACCTCGTGTGCAATTTGGGGCTGAGAGAAAGTTCATGTAGAGATATGGCTCGGAGGGTGCACCCCAAGGGGATGGACCGGCCAGCTGATGACCAAAAAACAGCTGCCTCCCCCTCTCCAACACACACAACCCACACAGAGGCCCAGGCTTACGCCCCCAGACTCAGTAAGAACAGTCAGGATCCCAGAGGCCAGACCACAAAACCCAAACACAGACTGGGCAGATGAGACCCAGGGGAACATCTCATCTGACCTCCTCTTTGGCCCAGAGAAGGGAGGCGACTTTCCTAAGGTCACATGGCAAAGCCAGGACTACTGCCTCATCAAGCCTCAGTTTTCCCAGGGGTGAAATGCAGGCCTGATTAGAAGCTCCAGTGGGGCAGGAGTTGCTAAGTGAACGTGAAAGGGAAATCATGACAGCCAGCAAGGATTGGGAGCACAGTTGTTTTTTCCTAATGCTGTGAAACTGAGGCTCAGAGAGGAACTTTTTCAAGATCAAACAGCCGGCAAGTGGCAAAGCTGGACTTCGGACTGGCTCTGTCTGCCTTCAGAGCCCCTTTCACCACATTGTCATGTCACATGTCAGCCTCACAGTAACCCCTTCCATACCTGAAATCTGTTCCCATTTGCTGAACCCAAGACCCACGGGAGTGACTGGGAGGCCTGGGAGGCTCTGGAGAGAGGTGTGAGTCTGAACAAAGGGCAGGCCCAGGCTGGACTGTGGTCCCCAGTCCCTCAGTTGGTCCTGTGTGCAATGAACACCCTGCATACAGCCCTGGCAGGGGATCTCTGTGTGGGCAGAGGGGACATCTCACACACTGTGGGTTTGGGCTGTGGGGGATGCCCTTCTTGACCCACCGGAGCATTTCTGATGTCCCTGCATCTGTCTGGGGCTTAAGGGCCTTCTTCGGGTGTAGGCCCGGATCAAGGTCCTCAGGTGCTGGCCACACACAAGGGGTCACTCAAGCACTCAGCAAATGGCTGGCAGGCCCTGTCCTGGGTTCTGGGTAGAGACCATCAGACCCTGGAACAGTCCCTGGGCAAGTGCAGGAGATGCAGGAAGAGATAAATGACAGAGCGGCACCTTCGTACACCCACCAAAGGCGCTCCTTCCTGCAAGCATAGCACTGTCTTAGCAAACAGACAAATCCCTTGACAGTGCCTTACGCCTGTAATCCCAGCACTTTGGGAGGTTGAAGTGGGTGGATCACCTGAGGTCAGGAGTTCGAGACCAGCCTGGCCAATATGGTGAAACCCCATCTCTACTAAAAATACAAAATATTAGCTGGGCATGGTGGCAGGCACCTGTAATCCCAGCTACTCGGGAGGCTGAGGCAGGAGAATTGCTTGAACCCTGGAGGGGGAGGTTGCAGTGAGCCGAGATCGCTCCATTGCACTCCAGCCTGGGTAACAAGAGTGAAACAAACACCATCTCAATAAATAAATAAATAAATAAGCAAACAAACAAACCAATCCCGTTGACAATATGGGCCAGGTGGCTCTCAGAGTGGTGTGGGGTCAACCAGCATTGTGGTGTGGCCCCCAGCACCCCAGATCTTAAACCTGAATGGAGGGCTCTGACTCCGAAGCTGCGCCTTCCCCACAGCGGCACGGGAAGCCTGGCCACCCCCACTGAAGCCCACACCCTCTCCTGTGCTCGCTGCCCCAACACCCGGGCAGCTTCCTGCCCAGGCCTTCTTGCCTCTTCTGCATAGGCAGGGGCTGGATGGGGGACCCCTAGGCCCCCGCCTGCCTGGGACGGTCTGGGTTCTCTGCATGAGTATATGCAGAGCTGGCCCTCGAGCCAGGGCAATGGTCCTTGAAGCACCCGAGAGCATTCCTTGTCAATGTGACGTGACCACAGGGGTCACTGGGAAGGGCGGGATAAATGGGTCATGGGAGGCAACAGGAGCACAGCGGTTTGCCCCTTATGAGACCTGTTTCCACACTGTGGCTCCCTGCAAGAGGAGAATGGGTGAAGCAAGGAAGACTGAGAGCTCAAGTCCCTTGCCCAAACTCACGCAGCCACACCACAGCCCAGCCGAGCCTGCCTGTCAGCTTGCCCCTCCATCCCAGGCCTCCTTCGCCACCCACAGCCGCCCTCTGGCTCACATTGGTGGGCTCTGGGAGGCAGAGGCTGGACTCTGCGGCTGGGACCCGCCATGCGCACTGAGGCGTTGGAGTTGGTGATGAGTTGGAGCTGCCAGAGCTGCTGTCTGCCGGGAGGAGGTCACGGTCTGCAAACGCCACGGTCTGTTGGCTTTGCGAGCAGGATGAACTGGGGAGGCCCACCTGGCCCTGGGTAGGTTGGGGCGCTCTCAGCAGAGCCAGGGGAGATGGCAGATCCACCAGGGCCCTCCTGTTTCCCCGCTTCCTGCTGGAGCTTGGGGGCAAAGAGCCCATCCAAGCCTCCTTTGCAGGGTAGGTAAGTGGGTGGTGCACTGGATGAGGGGTGCACTGAAGGGAACCAGGGAGGCCTCAGGCCAAAGACAGCATTACCCAGCCCCCCTGGAAGCCCAGCAACTACCTAAGCATGGCACTCTGGAGCCACACTTCTGGGTTCAAATCCCAGCCACCTGTGTGTGACTGTGGGCAAGGTCACCTTCATTCACCTCTCTGTGTCCCAGCTGCCCCACCTATATGATGACATTAATATCAATGTTTACCTCAGAGGGCTGTTATGACAATTACATACTGACCCTCATAACCCGCAGGTCAGACAGGGCTGGGACTCAAACCTAGGATCCCTTTCAACAAAGGCACAGCATATGCATGAGAAAGGCTACCCTAGAATTGCTTCCAAAACCCCTTCTTCTCTCCAGGCGTCAGTCTTTCCATCTGCAAAGTGGGTGGGTCAGCCTACTAGGTGTCCAAGTTGCAGAGGGGTTAGCTAACCCATGCCCTGTGCCCCTTGAGCATTGATGAAGGATGGAGAGGCAGCAGGATTAGGCAAGTGACCAGCAGGTGTAGGGCTGAGGACAGTCTGTCTTCCCCACTCTAAGGACACTGGGAGTGGTGGCAGAGGAGGGGACATCCTTGTGGGGGTGTGGAAGATCATGTCTCCCATCTCACTTGCCCAGCTGACGAAGGCTAGGCCCCTCAGGCAATGGGGACAGGAGCAGGATTGGGGCACCCCAAACTGCTCCCCAAATCAACTTCCTTTTCTTAAAAAAATGGGAAAGCCTTTCTCTGTGGGGTGGATTGACAAAAATTACAGAGCCGTTTGGGACCACACAGATGTAGGTTCCCAACCTGCCCCTTCCACGTAATGCTGTGTAACTTAGGCAAGACACTCAACCTCTCTCTGCCTCCAGTTCCTCATCTGTAAAATGGGGCTAATAGTCCCTCCCTCGAAGGGAGATGACAGGTGGGAGAGCTCCCTAACCGGAGCTGGTGCTCAGAGGATGCTGGGCTGCTGGGTCCTTCCCACCTTCATTTGGTGATTAAATCCAACTACCTTGATGCCACCTAAAATGGACTTAGGCCCTGGAGTGGGCCGAGGACACACATAGACTAGCGTCAGTCCTGTGTTCAGCCAGCTCAAGGGTCCCAGGAGAAGTTGACGAAAATGTTGGGATGAGTGAAGGCTTTGTGCTGGAGGTGGAGGTGACTGGATGTTTTACCATGATTGTTGAAGTCAGATGATCTGGACAGGGGGTTTACAATACCATTCTCTAAGATGTTGTAAGTTTTTCATGAATCACCTAAAATCATCTCAAATACCTTCGTCCACATATAATAATCTCATCCAGACTTCAGGAAGCAATGGAGGATCTGTCCAACTTTGCCTTCTCTGGACAAGCTCCAGTTTGTCCGTGGAGCCCAGAGCAGGCAGTTCTCCAAAGTAGGACGCTCTTTCCATGTCCTGCTTTGGAGAAATGTAGGGTCCGCACACTTCTGGTGATGGAGCCAGAGATGATAGTAGTGTCCTTTGCAGCCTGCCGCTCTTGGCTCCTGGCCACTCCCCTCTGCTCCTATCCTGGGTGGCCTGCAGGTGGGCTGAACCACAGGCAGCAAATATTTGCTGACCGAGGGAATGCATTGTCACTGAAGACCACTCAGCAGGTGTCTGCATGTGAGGGGGTGAAACAGGGGGCAGTGGCTGGGGAAGGAATTGCCTGAAGCTTCGCACCTGTGGGGAGACCCAGACAGTGGGTGACCCAGCCCCAACCCTGGTCAAGTTCAAAGGCTAAGGGAGAAAACCGGGGCCAGATCGGATGCTTGAACAACAGGGCAGGGGAAGTAAAGATGTCATCAAAGGCTGAGGTGACAGCTCTGCAGCTGTGCTGAGAAAGAAAGAGCTGGGCACGAGAAGACAGGTCGGGTCCCCACAGCAGGGTGAGGGCAGGACACCAGCAGCTTCTGGGGTGGCCCATATATTCAGACACCCCTCGCAAGGAGAGGGCAGGGTTAGACATGAGTGGCCAGGTGGAGTGTGGTATATGAGTGTCAGGACCCCAGAGAGTCCCAGATCTACCCTCGGATCTGCGCAGCCCTGATCTCAGGGCACTCCTGCAGGCGGGGATAGCAATGGCACCCCTCGAGGTGTTCAGGGCAGAGGTGATGATGGACGAAGACCGTGGGTGGGTGCTCTGTGGAGAGGGACTCGCCTGTCTCTAAATCAGGACCAGCCCTCAGCCCCAGGGCTGCTCATAGTGAAGCTGGCCCTGCCCACCACTTGTTATAAAAGATTCAGAATAATACTCAGGCGCATCTTACCCAGCATCTGCAGCTGTCAGCTGGCTGAGTGCTTGCAGGCCCTAACACAGGCTCCTCAAGGCAACCGCGTGAAGCAGGTGCTACCCCGTCCTCCCTTTCCAGGAGAGGATACTGAGGCTGGGGAGCTGATGAGACTGCCTGAGTTGCGAAGCCAACATTGGACAGAGGACTTCGGGGACCGCCAGCCAGGCTGCAGGGGCCTGCTTGCCCTGTGGCCATTCCTTCTGGCAACTTGCCACCTGGGCCACTCGGCTGGCCCAGAACCACCTGCTGCCTTCTGCTGTCCTTAGAACAGGGAAGAGTGGGGTTCCTTAAAACTGTTAGAACTGGCTCCTGGGGTTCCTACTGGTGCTGTGGGCACAGGGAGGCTCCGCCCACTCCCTTAGGTCCCCCACTCGCAGCAGGGAGAGACTTGGCGGCCTCATGCCCTGTGGACAGATGAGGGCCTGGGGCTGGGGAGAGTGAGAATTCGGCCTTGCTAGGCAGGGGTCCTCAGAGCAGCCAAAGCTCAGAGGGGAGCTCAAGTGGTTTGCCATGCCATGGGCTGCCAAAGGCCCCGGCCTCCTGCTCCCAGCCAGGTTCTGGCCACGTCAGGGAAGAGAGGGAGGTAGGGGGCAGGAACAGCCAGGTTTACCGCAATGGGGCCAAGGCACTGGAACCTCCCTGCTCACTGTCTGGGGTAGGGGCTGAAGCAACAGCACAAGGGCCTGGAGACTTGGGACCTGCACGGTGGTCTTGGGAGAGCCCCTTACCCTCTCAGAGCCTCCGTGTCTGCGCAGTTGACCCACTGGCTGACGTGTCAAGCGAGTGTGTGTGAGCGTCCTCAGTGGTCCCTTGCCTGAGCTGTCCACCACTGCTGTTGATACATGACCTTGGGTCACCTGTGTGGCTGTCCTGGCCGGGCTCCAGGTAGGAATGGAGGTGTGGTCTGCTCAGATAAGGGGCCTCCCGGCTCCCAAACAGGATGGCAGCGGTCCCACTGTGTGATTTTAGGGACCATCATAACAGTCAGGCAAACCAGGAATAATACTAACCCGGCCTGCTCCTTCCTGCTGCCAGAGATCACAGACGGGAAAGTGCAGGGCCATGGCGGGTGGGGGTGCTGGGGCAGCCAGATGCCCTTGAGCCCGCCAGCCCTGGGACTCTATGGGACGTTTCTGGGAAAGGCTGTGCAGGGGGCTGGTCTCAGCTACTTGTGCCCACACCTCCCCTAGGTGGGACCCTGGGGCTGGAGTAGGGGCACCAGCGCACTAGAGGAAGTGTTGCTGGGCTGGAATGGGAAGGCCCTGTCCCTGACTCCCTGTGACCATGGAGGATGCTAGGATTCCCATCTACATCAGGGGACTTCTTTTGGACTCCTAGTGATCCTGACAGGGACTGGGGGTAACATCTGCAGGGCCCTGTGGCTGGCACAGGCCCAGGGAAGGGTTGGGACCCTGTCTCCAGCACTCCCCGCCCCCACCCACCATCTCCCTGCAGCCTGCTCCTCCCATCCCTCATCTTGCCTCTCTGCCTCCGAATCTGCCTCATTCATTCCAAGGGGTGCAGACATCACCCCCAAACAAACAGGGCTCCTCAGGGTGAATCTCTGATGGGTGCCTGGCATACAGGATGCACCTAGGCAATGTTCGCTCTGCGAAGGAAAGTTCCAGGCGGAGAGAAAAACACGCTGAGCACCAGAGGAGACCTGGCCCAGGTGGGTGCAGGGTGGCCCTGGTGTGGCTCAAAGACAAGATGCACTGGCAACGCAGCGGCAGGAAAGGAGGCTGGACGGGGCACGCGGGCGGACAGTGTGGGCTGTGAATGCCTGTGAGGTCTGGGGTGGGGAGGCTGCTGCGCGGGACACAGGGGCTTAAGGAAGAAGCTCTGCCCACAGCGTGGGAGGCACAGCACAGGGTGGAGGAAAAAGGCAGAGGGGCCAGGGCGGCAGGCCTGGGAGTGTGTGCTGGGGTCAGGGAGGATGCCAGAGCCTTGACAGGAGCGTCAGGATGGCCCAGAAAAGTGGTGTCCATCCTCTGGATAGGAGCCTGGCTGGGCTCCAGGGTCTCCCATCCCGGGGCAGGGCAGGGAGGGGTCAAGTTTTCAGTGGCCTCAGCTTGTGCAGCCTGGTGCAGCCTGGGGGTATAGACAGGGCTTTCATGAACTGCAAGAAAGAAATTTCTGTTCATTGTGAATTACCCAGTCTATGGTGTCCGTGATAGCAGCAGGAGATGGCCTCAGACGGTGTCATAGAATGTGAGATGGGAGGGGCGGGCTGTGAGCATATGCACACGTGTGTGTGTGTGTGTGTGTGTGTGTGTGTGTGTGTGTGTGTGTTTTCAGCACCCAGTGTAGCAGAATTCCCAGGGAGCAGCTGGTCAGCTCTACCCTGAAACAGGCTCTGGGCCAGGGATGAGCAGCATTCTCTGTGTCATAGACCCACTGTCCCCTGCTGGGGACACTCAGCAGGACCCTGGCAGACACCCCAGGGTGTCGCCCACTCTGAAGGCAGAGAGTGGACTCCTGTGTCTAGGCAGGGCCGACCCTCTTCTGCCTCAGCACAGCCCTGGCTTTAGCCTGGCTCGTGCTGCTGACTCTGCTGACGACCCTAGGGGGAGAGGGCTGGAGAGAAGGTCTTGGGGAGGACATGGGGATGGGGACAGGGGACAGCATCCAAGGCCTGGGATTTTCCTATAACTGCAGGCAGCTCCTGAAATCCTCACAGCAGCTGTCAAATGAGTCAGGAGAGGTGAAGTGGCTTCCCCAAGGGCATAATGCAGGAAGCTCAGAGCAATCTCACCCTTTTCTCTTTCAGGGCTGCCACCCCCAAAAGGGAGGTGAGAGGTGAGAACAACTTACAATACCACGTGGAGTACCACAGAGGCCAAAGGCTCTGCAAAGTTACCAGCTGCTTCTCAAGCCAAAAAATTGTTGGTCTCAGGAGGAGGGGCTAGAGAAGGGGTAAGGGGAGGGAGGGATGGAGAGGGAGGTGGAAGCATGTGGGAACCCCTGCCTGGCTGCCTGGCGCTCAGACACTGCTGCAGGGAGCCAGTCCCACTCTTGTGAAGCTGATGGTGAGTTTGCCCTGAGTTGACTGACTTCCCCCAGGGTCTGTGGGTCCTGGTGGGGAAGGTGCTGACAAAGCTGGGCTGGGTGTGAGGGCTCACACCTGGAGTCCCAGCACTTTGGGAGGCCAGGAAAGAAGGATCACTTGAGCCCAGGAGTTCAAGACCGGCCTGGACAACCTGGCGAGACCCCATCTCTGCAAAAATTTTAAAAATTAGACAGGCATGGTGCTGTGTGCGCCTATGGTCTCAGCTACTTGGGAAGCTGAAGTGGGAGGATGGCTGGAGCCTGGAAGGTCGAGGCAGCAGTGAGCTGTGATGCTACTACTGCACTGCAGCCTGGGTGACAGAATGAGAGAGACCCTGTCTCAAGAAAACCTGCTGAGTCAAGGGCATGTGTCGCTGACGTTCTGAGGGGCTGTGGGTAATTCACGCCTCTCTGAGCCTCAGTTTCGCAATCTGTGCAATGGTGTGCTGATCAACACTAGGTCCATCCTGCAGGCTGCTGCAGCCCAGCGAGCTCATGGAGGTGAGAGCATGCATGGCCTCTCAACATCCCGCACAAGGAAGGTGTCAGGACCGGTCTCCTCCTGGGGGCCGGTGCTGACCGTGCTTGGCACCCGTGGGATCTGGGGAAAGGAGGCTGCTCCCTGTCTGGTCTGTGGTTTCATCTCCGCCACCTGCACCCCAGGGCCTTGCTCAGCGAGCCCTGCCCTGTCCCTCCCTGCCCTGCCCTGTCTGTCCCAGGAGCTCCAGTTCCCTACACCCCCATTGTTCTCCCAACACTTCCCTCTGTGGCCCTCCCAGGCTGGAGCGCTGGAGACAATTCACATTCCATTCCATGAATTCCACAGCCCCCACCCCTGCCCTCAGTCTCCTTCAAAGTGGCCGCTGGGGCTGGGGTCTGTCTTTGCAGAGGTGCCAGGCCACATGCCCCACCCACCTCTACCAGCTTTGCCGCCTCTGAAGTTCCTCCAGCGGCACTGACAAGGGGCCCTGTGGTGGAGGGTGCAGCAAAATGAGGCCTGACCAGGTGGTTGAACTCAGCTTGGCTGCCCTTGTCTTCCTTGGATACGCTGGGCAGCCCCAGGTAAACCATTGCATGCCTGAACCCCAGCTCCCCCTCTGCAAAGTGGGGCAGAGACAGCAGGGTGTGGCAGCCATGAGCATGGGCGTGGAGTCTGACACCCCTGCTCCCAGCTTTGACCTAAGCAAGTGGTCAGGCCTCTCCATGCCTCGGATTGTATCCATCCAGCGGGGATGACACAGGCACCTACCTCACGGAGGCTGTGGGCTGTAGGTGAGTTCCACAGGGACCCTACTGTGATGACTACCTGTCTGTCCTCCAAATTCCTATGCTGAAACCTTAACCCCAGGGCACTGTTATTATGGCACCACTAGGAGGTAATGAAGTCAGGAGGACAGAGCCCTTGTGATGGGTTACAGCCCTTCTAAGAAGAGACTCCAGGGAGCTTGCTTCCTCTTGCTCTGCTCTCCACCACGTGAGGATACAAGGAGAACACAGCCATCTGCAAACCCGGAGGCAGGCCCTCCCCACACACCCCTGCCAGCACCTGGAGCTCAGACTGCCAGCCTCCAGCTCCCTGTCTAAGCCACCCGGTCTATGGAGATCCCATCTATAGGGATGTGCTGCAGCAGCCTGAACGAACGAAGACACCACCAAGTTCAGGGCCTGGCTGAGGTGAGGCTCAAGGGGAACAGCCATTTCTAAGGGGCCTTCCAAAAGCCCCCTCCCTAGGGTCACTTCCTGCCATTCTCTGCCTCGTCATGGGCTCTCCATGTGGTGCTGCCAGCTTGCCTTTCCTCATGCTGCCCCCTGCCTAGCAGGCTTCTCTCGGCTTGTCCAGTCCTCACCAGCACGCACATGCCAAATGGGAAGGTCATCTGTCTTCCCTAGGGACCTGCTGGGCCCCAGCCACGCTAACGTCTCCCACCTCCTCGTTCTCTTTGTGGAGCTAGCAGGTGCCTCGCGCTGTACATCCACCACTCTCCCTGGGGCAGGAACCCCTCCAGCACATCTCCTTGGTCAGGTTCCTGCTAGACAGAGACTTAATTTGCTTTACCACTCAGCTCCCTCCTGGGCTCCTGCCCTGTGCCTGCCTGGCCTGTGAGGGGTCCTCAGGTGGCTCCCAGGCTGTTGGAGATGGCAGGCAGGTGACACCCTCTGAAACACAGTGATCTGAGCATATAGGAGGCTGGGGCATCCAGGGGAGGGGACTTAACTCTGTGGGGAAAGGGGCTATCCAAGGAAGGCTTCTCAGAGGAGTTGGTGCTAAGCTGAATCTTGAAAGATGAGTAGAATTCATCAGACGGACAAGGGAGTGGTGGGCAGGGGAGTGGGAAAACATGCACGAAGTCCCAAAGGCTGGTCACCAGAAGGGCTGCAGAATGACACATCGAACTGCTCACTGGGAGAAAGCACAGGTAGAAGGGGTGGGAGGGAGCCAGGCTCGGGCATGGGGGTGCTGCTGGAAAGATGTGACTAGCTGGCATTGCAGCGGGGCCCACCTGACTGCTGGTGAGGACAGTGTGGAACGGGTGACTGGAAACCCAGAGCCCAGGGAGGGGCAGGGCCCTGGCCTGCGCAGGACCAAGGAGGTAACAAGGAGGCAGATTCTCAGGCGCTCCGCAGGCTCCGCACTGAGCTCTTTCACACTCTCTGGCATCACTCCTGGGCAGTCTCTACCTTTACCTCCCCATGTATCTCAGGCCTCTCTTTCCAGTTCCACATGGGCCAGCTGACACCTCACAGGCTCGTCTACCTTCCAAGACCAGGCCATCACCTCTGGCACCCCCCTCTGTAGTCACCTCCCACAGTCTCCCATCTCATACCCATGTCCCCTTTGGCATCAAGCTGGACATCTGGGAACAACCTTCAGCACAAAGCCCCCACAGCCCTCACCTGGGCTTGCAAAAGTCTCCTTACTGGTCTCACTGTTGCCCAGGAGCCATGGTGAATTGTTTAAAATTTCTTTTCTTCAGCAGGCACAGTGGCTCATTCCTATAATCCCAGCACTTTGGGAGGCTGAGGTGGATAGATTACCTAAGGTCAGGAGTACGAGACCAGCCTGCCAATGTGGTGAGACACTATCTCTACTAAAAATACACAATCAGACCAGGTGTGCTGGTGCACACCTGTAATCTCAGCTACTCAGGGAGCAAGGTAGGAGAATCGCTTGAATCCAGGAGGCAGAGGTTGCAATGAGCTGAGACTGCACCATTGCATTTTAGCCTGGGTGACAAGAGTGAAACTGTCTCAAAAAAAAAAAAATTATTTTCTCCAAACCTCAGTGTCCCTGCCCAGCCTTAGAGTAAGGCCAAGGCATGCTTGCCCATCACCCTGCTGCCCAGCCCAAGCCCTGGCACAGAGAACTGCATGCTCAGTCATCTCTGCTTCTCTCCTTCAAGGGTTTCTGACTACACAGAATGGTTACCTCGCCTTCCATCCCCTCCCCGGGCTCCAGCACTCCAGCCACGCAGGCTTTGAACCTGCTCCTTCTTGTCTCAGCCTCCACAAGCTCTTCCTTCTGCCTGGGATGCCCTCTCCTGGCTCCTCCTCTGACAAATGCACTTCCTCCCACCTCTGCCTGCAGAGCCATCTCCAAGGTGGCCATCTGTGAGTCCCATGAGGTCAAGGTGGCAGAAAGTGGCACCACACAGCTCCCAGAGGCGCAGCAAGCAGGGAGCTGCACCTGCCTCAAACCTAAGGTCTTATGTGGGGCTATCTTCAGAGCCCCTCTCCACCTCCTGGGGTGGGGCGAAGGCTGCTCCTGCCACCTGACACTGAGAACCATCAGGGCTAAGGCGGAATCAGAACATAGGTACTTGCTCTCCTGCCAGCCCAGGCCTGCAGCCTCCTCCTGCCCACCCCCCGCCTTCTCCTTAGAGTTCCCTGGTACCTGAGAACCCAGCAGATTCCACCCACTATGTCCGAAAGGTCCCTTCCCCACCCGCTCCCCTGATGGCCTCCTACACCTATCAAGAGCTAACTCACACATTACTCTCTTCTGAAGCTGCCCATCAGGCAGGGCTGGTCACCAGCCTCAGGGCACCCCATGTCATTAGCTCCCTACCAGTCAGCCTCCCACCCAAGCCCCTGTGCACACACCAGGTCTGGAGCCCCTTGGAGTCAGAGGCGGAGTCTGCCCCATCTCCATCTCCATCTCCATGTCTGCACTTCCAGCACGGGGACCTCGGTTGGGGTTGGTGTGGAACAGGGTGGAAGGTGGAAGGAAAGATGGATGAATGGCAGCATCAAAGGGATACTCTGATCTCCAACCAGCCCCAGCCACGTCTCCTGCCCCCTTTGGTGCCTCCTGCCCCACCTCCCCAGCTGGACAGCAGCAGGCCTTGCCCTCCCATTGCCAGTCCTGATTTGTGGGGTTCCTGAGGTGGTGAAAGGAGTCTGGACCCCTTTTCCCTTCCTGCTTGGCTCACATGCACCTCCTGGCGTCTCTGCACCAGAGAAACCCCCTCTTGGGGGGAAGCATCTCTCAACAGTGTCAGGGAAGGGACACGGTCAGCTCATTTGTCAGCCCTGCTGGTCAACACCTGCTCGCCTCACAGGGAGGGGCTGGTGTTGGCCTCCCCTCCGGGGCCTGTTTCCCTTGGAGCCCTTTCCCAGAGCTGTCTGCTCCCCATGAGCAAACCCTGCTCATTTCCTTCTGAAAATACAAACCACTTCCTGGCTTCGCAGAGAACTGCCCGGGTGAAATGGGCCATGGTCTCGGAGTAGTCTGTGCACCACCCCCACGACCCAGCTGTTCAGAGCTGTGCCCCCGCCTCCCCGGCCACACAGTCAGCCCATCCACAGGCTCCTCCAAGGCCTCCTGTCTGTCCAGCCCCGCACAAAGGAGTGGGACAGGCGCAGGATGTTCTTTGATTCAACAGACCTCCAGCTACATCTCCTCTGTGCCAGGACCTCAGCTTGCCCTGGCACTGCCTGTGGTTCTGCCAGCCTGGACACTGTCATCCCAGAGCCGGGTTTGCATCCCCACTTGGCCATTCCCAAGGCCATTTGGCCCCGGCAAATGCCTGGCTCTCGTTCCAGGTGCAGAGAGAACAGGGCTGTGGGAGGAGCAGAGGAAGCAAGGTGGTTCTCACTGAAAAGCCCTCCACACATCTTAGATAATGAGCAGGCGGCAAGGCCACAAATGCTTGGGGCTCAGTTCACTCTGGAAGGGGTGAAGAGCTTCACAAACCATGATATGGAGGAGAACAGGAGCCCGCAGCCCCAAGCAGCTAGGACCTGGAGGTCTGCCCTCACAACCTCTGCCCAGCATCCCAGTGTACAGAAGGGGACACTGAGGTCCAGCACGGCCTGTCTCAGGTCCCACACTGAATTACCAAAGTGGCTGGGGTGAGGGACCATCAGAGCCGGGTTCCCTGCAGGTGCCCTCACACCCTAGACAGAGGGGATGAGGAGGCAGGTGGGGAGGATATGGAGAGGATGGGGGCCAGGGGAGGCACGGGGGTGATGCCTGGGGCAAGGATGAAGGGGCAGCAGGTGGACAGATGAGCGATGCACACACAGCTGATAACCCCGGGACATCCCCAGGCCCTGAAGACTCCCTGTGCCCATCCATCCTCAAACCCGCTCTCCAGCTGGGTTCTCTCAGAAATGGCACTTCTCTCCCCAGAAGCCCAGCCAGATGGTGGGCATCCCCTGAATCATCCGCCTCTCCCTCCCTCCGCACACTGAACCTGCCTACACCTCACAAAAACCTCTCTACAGGGAAGATGGGAAGCACCTGTAGCTCACGCATTGCTGGGGGAGCATAACTGGGTACAAATACTTTGGAAAACTCTGTCACACTTAAAGCTGAACATATGCTACGAGACAGCAATCTACTCTTAGGGACATATCCAGTGGCGTGCTGGTAAATGTTTAGCAACCAGCTCTCAAAAAAAAAAAAAAGAGGCTAGGCATGATGGCTCATGCCTGTAATCCCAGCCCTTTGGGAGGTGGAGGCAGGTAGATCACCTGAGGTCAGGGGTTTGAAACCAGCCTGGCCAACATGGTGAAACCCTGTCTCTACTAAAAATACAAAAATTAGGCAGTCGTGGTGGCAGGCTGTAGTCCCAGCTACTCTGGAGGCTGAGGCAGGAGAATCATTTGGATCCACAAGGCATGAGCCGAGATAGCACCATTGCATTCCAATCTGGGCCACAGAGCGAGAAACCATCTCAAAGAAAGAAGAAGACAGAAGACGGAGGAGGAGGAGGAGAAGAAGAAGAAAGGAAAAGATAAGTCCTGATTTGTAGCATTTGCCAATTTCTATGGTGTCAACGACCCCACTATGGCCTGTTTCAAACTACCAATGTGATGCCACAGAGCACAGAGTTGGGAAGAGATATGTGTAATGGACTCTTGAGATGGAGCCTCCCTCTATCAACCAGGCTGGAGTACAGTGGTGTGATCGTGACCTCCACCTCCCAGGTTCAATCGATTCTTCTGCCTCAGCCTCCTGAGTAGTTGGGATTACAGGCACCTGCCACCACACCAGCTAATTTTTGTATTTTTAGTAGAGGTAGGGTTTTACCATGTTGCCCAGGCTGGTCTCGAATTCCTGACCTCAAAGTGATCTGCCCGCCTCAGCTTCCCGAAGTGATGGGATTACAGGTGTGAACCACCGCGCCCCGCCACACGTAATGAACTCTTGCAAGCCGGCGCTGGCACACCACTGAATGTATCCCACACACTTGTATACAAATGCACCCCCATAGACGTGTTCTGGCATGTTCAGAGTAGCACTGCTCCTAAAGCCCCACACTGGACACTACCCAAATACCCACCAACAGTAGGAAGGGAAAATCAGTCGCGAGCTCTTCACACAACAGAATACACTACAGCAATGAGAGTGGCGAGTCACTGCTGCTACACACAGCCCTGTGGAGGACTCTCACGGATGCAGCGCTGAACGAGAGGCCAGGCACCAACGGCACAGGCAGGACTGAGGAGTCCCAACCCAGGGCAGGAAGGGCACAGGAACATCGTTCTGTTTGTAGATCACCTGCTAGTTACCCAGCTGCATTCACGTTTGATAATGTATTGAGGAATATTTTTATGATTGGTGCACTTTCCCATATGCATGTTATACTTCAAAAACAAGTTTTCATTAAAAAAAAAAAAAAGAATGAAAGAAAGAGAAAAACGATGCCAACACTCTCTGCTGTCCCCTCCTGTCCTCCCATGCCCTTGCCCTGTGCAGGCCAGCACCACCGCCCCAGCCCTGGTTTTCACCTCCCGTGCCCACCTGCCCACACCTCCTACTTCCACTCCAAATTAGAGTTGCCAGACTTAGCAATAAAAGTACACTACTGCCAAAAAGAATTATTCACTGTTTATCTGAAATTCACATTTGACTGTGGGTCCTATGTTTGACCTGACAACTCCTGATGTGTGTTCAACCCCAGCCTCCTGAGAGGTCTTCCTCAGAGGCAAATTGGGCCATGACCCTCCCCTTCCCCTACTCCCCTCTGGTCTAGGACTCACCAAACTCCTTAGTATGATATTCAATACTCTCCATTTCCAGCCCCCTCCAGTGTTTTCCAATACCACACTCCAGCTACACCAAACTTCTCATTCATTCATTCATTCACAAGATGTTTGCTGAGTGCTCGCTGTGTGCCAGGCCCTCTTCCCAGCCATGCCGTTCCCTCTAGAGGACTGTCATTCTGCAGGTGCTGTTTTCCCTGCCTTAAGTGCCTGCCCGTAGCTGGGCAGCCTGATGAACTCATCTTCAGAATGCAGGTCAGGCCTCCTCTCTGCCTCCCCCAGGGCACACCCCTACCCTCCTGACCTCCATCTGTGTTAGGGGCCTTTCCCCGGGGCTTCTCTTTGTCCCAGCTCTGAGCACACCACTTTGTCATTGTCATTGCCTGTGTCCACACCTGTCTCCCCACCAGACTGTGACTTCATCCTGGACAAAGGCCAGGTCTGACTCATCTTGGGGTCCCCAGCCCCGGCCCAGGGCCTGCAGAGGAGCTGGCACCAGGAAAGGTGCGTGGAGTGAGCGGAGGAATCGTTGATAAATGAGCACAGGGAGCGGAGCCCTGGAGTTTTCAAGATGGTTCTGATTTCGGTTTCTGTCCAGTTGCTCCCATAAGAAGCCAGCTATGGCCAGATCACATGTCTCATCTGATGGAGACTAGAAAGCACAGTCTCCATCCACAGGAGAGGTGTGGGGCCTCGGTTGGTGGTGTTATGGCCTGATGCTCCAGTTTTGCCTCTGCCTCAGGGGGTCCCGGCTCCCTCCAGTCCCCAAGCCTCAATCCCAAATCTGCAATGGGGGCTGGGGAGACTGGGAAGTGTCTGAGGGTCCTCCCCATGCAGCCATCTCAGCCTCACTTGTCTTCTCCGAGCTGCCTCTGCACCTCACGCTTGAGCGCCTATGGATCTGGGAGGTGAGACTGACAGCACAGAGGTGAAACCCCGGGTGCATTAACGGAGCTCGTGTTTACCCAGGCTGGGCCCATAAAACGCCTCAAGCGGAACTGAGCTCGGCTTGTAGCTCCCGGGCATTGTCCGTTCCGGCTGCTGAGCCTTGGAATGGACCACCCGGGTGGGCATCTCATTCCCTTGACACCTTGGAAAACTCCAAAGGGAAGCTTGGGAATGCCTTGAAGCAGAGGAGTAGACAAGGAAGGGTGGCAGGGCTCAGGGCCCTGAGAGGTTGGCCTGTCCAGCCTCCTGCCCTACGCTATGTTATGGCCTGGGGGAGAAGGACTTGGACTTTTTCTGACGCTGCCTCTAAGCGGAACCCTGCACTGCTACCCAGTGGACACGTCTCCGTGACCAGTCACCTCTGCCTGGTGTAGGTCTTCTTTCCCTACACTGTTGCTGGGCTTTGAGGGCAGGGCCTGGGGCACCTCATCTCTCAGTCCCCCAGCCTGGCCCTTTTCTGAGTTCCTCTTCTTTGTCCTGGCGTGTGCAGGGAAAGAATCTTCAGACTGTCTTGCCTTTGGGGAATTCCCTGTCTGAAAACAGCTAGCAGCTGAGTACCCAATAAGCTAGAGAACCAGCCAGCGTTCATCAGGCCATCCGCCCACTCTTGCATCCATCTCTTGGCAACAGCCCCATCAGTTTCTGGTGAACAAAGTTACCAGTGCAGCCTCTGGGGTCACGTGGTCCTGACTTCAAACCTGCTCCTATCAATCACATCTACCTACCTCTTTGGACCTCAGTTTCTGCATTGTTAAAAGAAAATAAAAATAGCCCCGCCTCGCAGAGTAGCTATGGAGATTCACTGAGACAACGTTCATCCACTGACTAGAGCAGGGCCAGCACCGAGGCAGACGTACCAAGAAGCTCATCAAGTCTACACATCAGTGCTCCTTGCTTATAGCTGTCCCCTCTCTGGGAGATGGATACCCTGGCCATGTGTTCCCATGGTCAAATGTTTTTGTAAAACTTGGCAAAAAGCAAGGTATGCAAGCTGCAAAGGGTTGATACCACTGCTTCCGTTCACTTTTACCTCCCCTCCTTCCTTTCCTGTCAAGGGGTGGTGGTGAGTGGCTGAGGCATGTGGGGGATTTAGCTGAAGGGAAGCTGAGCTGAGGATACATTTACAGTAATTTGGGATTAGTGGTGCATATTTATATGGTTCGCGGTCACTTACAAGCAGAGTTATTACTAGACGTTCTGGTATAGGAACAGCTTCCAGAATGAAAACTCACACTGCCTGCCCACCGTGCCGTGCCGACTCATTTGGCGTCATAGCTGTGACCAGCGCTGGAAGTCTTTGGACAATGGAGGAGAAACGAGGTTTGAAATGTATAGAGTCTGAAGCTAGTCCATGGAATATTCTTTCAGGCATCAGATGTACCAAATTGTAGGCAAAGAATTTGGGCCTCATCAAAACAGAAATTATCAGCTGAGTGCAGTGGCTTATGCCTGTAATCTCAGCACTTTGGGAGGCCAAGGTAGACAGATCGTTTGAGTCCAGGAGTTCGGGACCAGCCTAGGCAACATGATGAAACCCGTCTCTATAAAAAAATGCAAAAAAAAAAAAAAATGCTGGGCATGGTAGTGTACGCCTGTAGTCCCAGCTAATTTGGGAGGCTGAGGCGGGAGGATCACTTGAGCCCAGGAGGTGGAGGCTGCAGTGAACCATGACTGCACCTCTGCATTGCAGCCTGGGTGACAGGATGAGACCCCCTCTCAAAAAACGAAAAACAAACCCACTAATGATCTTGCATCAGGAACATAATACATAATACAGCCTACATAATCAGAAATTATAAATACATCTTTTCTGGGCCAGGTGCCCAGCACATTGGGAGGCCAAGGAGCACAGATCACTTGAGCCCAGGAGTTCGAGACCAGCTTGGGCAATATGGCAAAACTCCGTCTCTACTAAAAACACAAAAATCAGCTGGGTCTGATGGCACGTGCCTGTAATCCCAGCTACTCCGGGTCTGAGAGGTGGGAAGATCACTTGAGCCTAGGAGGTAGAGGCTGCAGTGAACCGAGATCCCACCACTGCACTCCACCCTGGGTGACAGAGTGAGATCTGTCTCAAAAAAGACAAAACAGACCGGGCACGGTGGCTCACACCTGTAATCCCAGCACTTTGGGAGGCCGAGGCGGGCAGATCACCTGAGGTCAGGGGTTCGAGACCAGCCTGGCCCACATGGTGAAACCCTGTCTCTACTAAAAGCAGAAAAAAAAAAAAATTAGCCAGGCATGGTGGCAGGTGCCTGTAATCCCAGCTACTCAGGAGGCTGAGGCAGGCGAATTGCTTGAACCTGGGAGATGGAGGTTGCAGTGAGCCGAGATTGCACCACTGCACTCCAGCCTGGGTGACAGAGTGAGACTGTCTCAAAAAAAAAAAAAAAAAAAAAAAAAAAAAAAAAAAAAAAAAAAAAAAAAAACACAAATAAAAAGTAAATAAATACATCCATGTTTTCTTCTTGATGGGACTCATGTGAAATAGAATTTGCCAGAGCTCTATATTCATAGGGCACAAGCCTACAGCAGTAGCACAAACAGTAAGTATATTTGTGTCTGAAGTTGCATCTTTTATGCATCTCAGCTGTCAATCATAATACACCAGTTTCAATCAATCATATGAAGAAACACTGAATTATTTTTCTATTCTTTTAAGTTATAATATCAGGAAGTGAAGAGTATGTGGTTCAAATTTATAGGAAAAAAGCATTAGAGAGATATTTTGGCACTTAAAAAAATATTTTTCAGAATTTGTTGATGTTTGTGGTATTTTTTGGCATTTAAAAATTTGTAATTGTGGAATAAATATTCATTTTGTACTTGATTTTTTCTTTTTTTTTTTGAGAGAGTCTTACTCTGTTGCCCAAGCTGCTGGAGTGCAGTGGCATGACCTCGGCTCACTGCAACCTCCGCCTCCCAGGTTCAAGCAATTCTCCTGCCCCAGCCTCCTGAGGTAGCTGGGATTACAGGCACCCACCATCCCGCTCAGCTACTTTTTGTATTTTTAGTAGAGACGGGATTTCACCATCTTGGCCAGGCTGGTCTTGAACTCCCAAACTTGTGATCTAACCGCCTCGGCCTCCCAAAGTGCTGGGATTACTGGCGTGAGCCATCGCGCCTGGCCTATTTTGTCATTTTTATTCCTATTTTTCTTTTCTGTCTTGTTTTGTTTTGTTTTGAAATAGAGTCTCACTCGGTCACCCAGGCTGGAGTTCAGTGGAATGATTGATCCTTGCTCACTGCAGCCTCTAACTCAAGCAATCCTCCTGCCTCAGCCTCCTGAGCAGCTGGGACTACAGGCACATGGCACCCTGTTGGCTAACTTTAATTTTTGTTTTTCAGAGATGGGACCCCACCATGTTTCCCAGACTTGTCTTGCACTCCTGGGCTCAAGCAATCCTCTCATCTCAGCCTCCCAAAGTGCTGGGATTACAGTCGTGAGCCACTCTGCCTGGCGTATATTTTTCTTCTTAAAGAGGATGCCCAGAATTACAAGTTTCAGCTCCCCCCCCCAAAACTGGATCCAGTCCTGCCTAGCACATAGTAAGTGTTCAATAAGTGTCGGAAATTTCTGACTTGGCCCTACTAATCTAGCCAGGACTCCAGTCAAGGTCTTCCCCCTCCTCCCACAGTGGAACTGTAGGTCCCCTCCCCATTTTGCAATTAGATAAACAGACACATGGAGTCAGATACCAGGATAAATGCAAGTTCAACTCAGCCAGCTAATGTTCCTGGCTCTCCCACCACAGAGGGAAGCTCCCTGGTGTATTAGGGTTCTCTACAGTATTAACCATCATGCCTGGCAGGGGCACGCCTGACTCATCTGGGTCCTCAGTGCCCAGCAGGATCCTCGAGTGAATTAGGAACTCAAACCCACGCAGAATCAGGCACAGTGTCAGCAACATCTGGGTTTCCCCTAGCTTCCCTCACTTTTTATCTGATAGACAAAGAAGATCCTAGCTTGGTGATTTTAAATTGATTCCTCGGGATCCTCTGAGGGGCTGGGAGAAGCCAAGATGATCAAGGGAAGATGAACAGATGGGACTCCAAACATCTCTCCCTTCCCTTCAACCAGAGCACCTGCCCTTGTAGCCGACAGATGAATTGGAGTTCTGCCTGAGATTCTCTTGGAAAGCAAGATGCAATGCTAGGAACCAGACAGAAACCAGTGCTCTGCTCCAAGCCTTGAGAGGTTCTGGAAAGCTCAGAGCTGTGTTCAAGGCTCACGTTTAGAGAACCTCTCAACAGGTGTTTTGTGAGCTAACCTTACTTCTTGCATCCTTGTTATGTATTGTATTATATTGTATTTATTTATTTATTTTAATAAAGACGGGGTTTCACCATGTTGGTCAGGCTGGTCTTGAACTCCCAGCCTCAGGTGATCCACCCGCCTTGGCCTCCAAAGTGTTTGGATTACAGGTATGAGCCACCACGCCTGGCCTATATTGTATTTATTTTTTAAGACAGAGTCTAGCTCTGTCACCCAGGCTGAAGTGCAGTGGCACGATCTCAGCTCACTGCCACCCCCACCTCCCGGGTTTAAGTGATTCTTATGCCTTAGCCTCCTGAGTAGCTGAGATTACAGGTGCACACCACCACACCCAGCTAATTTTTTTGTATTTTTACAAAATACAAAACCCTGTAGAGACAGGGTTTCAACATGTTGTCTAGTCTGGTCTCGAACTCCTGGCTCAAGTGATCCACCTGCCTCGGCCTCCCAAAGTTCTGAGATTATAAGCATGAGCCACCATGGCCAGCCCCTAGTTATTTTATTTTTATTTTTTGCCCTGATTGTCTCTTCTCCATTTAAAAACTGGTTATGTTCTGTATACGACAGTATGCTACCTCCTTTTTGGAATGAGGCGAGCTAGAAATAAATTAACCTAAGGGTTTAATAAAAGTCTGCTGAATGGAAGATTCTCCAAACACGTGCTCTCCGTCAGTCCAGCCCTCCCCGCAGTTCTCTTGCTCTCTGTGTCTCACAGAATAATTCTCAGCCTGTCCGTTTTCCCCACTGGAAGATGAGCTCCACCAGGGCAGGGGCCTGTGCGTCCAGCAACTCCCCAGAGAGTTTAAGTTTTTACTATGTGTTCACAGAAAGCAGGAAGGCAGAAAAGGAGGAGGAAAGAAGGGTTGTCCTGTGTGGTACCCATTACACACGATGCGTAGCAGGAGCCCACTTGGGCTCTGGAATCACACACGCTTGGGTTCAAACCTTGGTCCTGTTGCCTGCCAATTGTGTGACACTGGGCAAGTCACTTCCCCTCTCTGAGCCTCATCTCTAAAACAGGAAAGATGGATCGGGTGCGGTGGCTCATGCCTGTAATCCCAGCACTTTGGGAGGCTGAGGTGGGCAGATCACCTGAGATCAGAAGTTCAAGACCAGCCTGGCCAACATGGCGAAACCACATCTCTACAAAATTAGCCAGGCATGATGGTGGGTACCTGTAATCCCAGCTACTCAGGAGGCTGAGGCGGGAGAATTACTTGAACCCAGGAGGCAGAGGTTGCAGTGAGCCAAGATTGCACCACTGAACTCCAGCCTGGGCAACAGAGTAAGACTCCATCTCAAAAATAAAATAAAAAAAGAACAACGATCCTTACCTTGCAAATCAGTGGTCAGTGGGATAACGGGCGAAGCCTCCAGGCAGGCCTGCCACACAGTAGGTGCTCAGGAAAGGGCTGGAAAATGAACTGATCTGGCTGGGAAGGGGAGGGCCCTCTGGGTGTAGAGTTTGCCCCAAGCTGGGGCCTCCTCTTTCCCACAATTTTTTCAGCCCTGGGGCTCCAAGTCTAGTGGAGCAGAACCTTTCATTGGGCCAGGCCTGGAGGGTCAGGAGAGGCAATCAAGCCTGCCCTACCTTGGCAGGCAGCCTGGCCCCACTAAGCCTGCCCATGCCAGCCACCAAGTCTCCAACAACAGGGTGTTCCAAGGCCTGTCTGCCTCCGTCAGCCACACATTGGCCACCTAGCAGCTTGACTCCCCACCTGTGCAGGCTAAAGAAACTCCATCTTGGATGCCGATACACCGTGTTGACTTCTAATGGACCCCTCTTCTGGGAAGGCCTCTAAGATTTCCAGTTTATCTCTTGTTCCTTGTGCAGGAGTGGGTACTTGCTGTAAATGCCGCCCTTAGACCAAAACAACCTTGCTGTTATGGTACTGCGATTGTCTCTCACATCCCTTCTGAATCATATATGCCCTTTCCCTGTGGTGTATGAGCCTTGGGCCTCAGGGGATAATGGTGTGGGGATCTGCCATCTTGTCTCACTGCCACCTGAGACACAACAATGGCTTCTGTTTGTCAGACCCTATTCCATTTTTCTCTTTAAGAAACTGAATTTGCCAGCTTCAGCCTCTCAGTTTCCTCGGACGTTGGGGACAGGTTTCCACATGCCTGCCACTGTGGAACACCAGGCTCTGGAGTCCTCGAAGCCTGGTGTGCACAGTTAGGAGCCAGTGTAACAGGCTGGGCACGCAGGTGAGTTGGATGCAATTGCAATCTGTGGGCATGCTCCCATAGAATGCACAGATACCTCTATAACATTCAGAACCTCCTTGCCTTATATGGGCAAGATGAAATAACACAATAGCCACTAACTGAGTATCTACAATACATGAAACAGATTTATATAATTTAACTCCCAGCAGGGCTCGGTGGCTCACACTTGTAATCCCAGCACTTCGGGAGGCTGATGTGGGAGAATCACATGAGACCAAGAGTTTGGGACTAGCCTGGGCAACACAGCAAGATCCTGTCTCCACAAAAAATCCAACATTTAGCTGGGCATGGTGGCTTGTGCCTGTAGTCCCAGCTACTCAGAAGGCTGAGATGAGTGGATCGGCTTGAGCCCAAGAGTTGGAGGCTGCAGTGAGCTACGAACGTGCCACTGCACTCCAGGTTGGGCCACAGAGTGAGACCTTGTCTCAAAAATAAATAAACAAAATATAATTTAACTCCCTCTTGGAGTATTATCCCCATTTTACAGGTGGGAAAACTGAGGTCCAGGAAGGTTAAAAACTTGCTCAAGATCACAGAGATCATGGGCTGTGGTCAGGGTTTAAGCCCCACCAGCCACCCCAGAAGTGGGTGTTCCTGCCCTGCCTGTTGCCACCCACCTCTCAGTTCAGGCCCATATCACCCAAGCCCTCCTCCATGCCCAGCCCAGTGTTGGGGCTGGGGTACAGGGTAAACCTTCAGGGTTCTGCCAGGGCAGGCTTGCCTCATATACACTCAATGCTGTGATGAGGTAGCAGCTCTCAGAGCAGAAACTGGAAGAATCTGAGCTGGGGTCAGAGGGCCAGAGGTGGCCTTTGCACAGAGCCTTAAGCGGTAAAGAGCAATGAGCCTCAAGACCATCTGCCTGAATCCCCATTTTACAGACGAGACCACAGAGGGATGCAGGGAGCAGAGGCAGAGCTGGGCTTGTAACCCAGCCAGGGGCTCGGGCCCTCACTCTGCCCATGGCCTCCTGTGGGTCCTTGATGACTGTCCAGAGGGCAGCCAGGTGGTAGGGAGGTGGGAGCAGAGAAAGAACGGACCAAGGGTTGGGGTAGCCTCCAGAGGACACAGAGCGCTCTGGTCACAGAGGGGCAGCCTGGGCAGAGGGAGTGGCAGACACAGGCTCCACCCACACTGGACTCAGTATTTGCTGAAGGAAAACATGAACAAATGAATGAGTGGGGTCCCAGAGGGCAACGTGAGGATCAACAGGAAGGAGGCACAGGAAGCCAGACGTTTGAACCCGTGTCTGGAAGCATCTTCTCCCAGGCAGATGGGCCCCGCATGAGGTTACCTTGGGAGGAGGGAGCATGTACCCCATCAAGGCAGGGGTGGAGAAATCACTTTCTGGAGGGATACTGGTCAGGACTGCTGCAGCCAGGGTTCCCTCCTGAGGTGCTGGTGTCTCTGGTCTGAACATCTTCCCACAAAGCCACCTGGCCCAGAGCTGACTTGCGTTAAGAGAAGGGAAGTGCTTGCCGGCCAGTGATCCAGCCAGCTGACAGGTACCCCTCTGCTGAGACAGGGCCAACCTCTGACCTCCACCCCAGACACCAGCTCCCACTGCCCATGGCCCCAGGGTCCAGGCCTGCCTGCCACCAGCTCACCTCGTGGCTGCATGGAGGGTGGATCCCCTTGGTGCCCTCCCCTGCCCTGTCTGCAATCAGGGCTGTTCAGATGCAAAAATAATTCCTATTTTCCCCCAACATTGCAGCCTAAAAACATGTTTATTCCTTTCAGATAAAGGGTGGAGGTGGGAAACAGGAACCGCGGATACAATTTCTCAAGTACAACAGCCTCCCTCTGTAGTCAGGCTGGAGGTGGTCCCCAGAACAGCCTGTCCTGGGGCATTTCTTTCTCCTCCTCTTTCTCGTCCCCAGGGCCCCCTTGTTCCTTAAGTCTCTTCACTTCTCTGAGTCTCAGTTTCATGTTCTGTAGAATAAAAATACAGCATGATTTTAAAAAATCAAAACAAACCAAAAAACATTATTTAGAAAAGAATGATCCTCGCACCCGACTTGGGGCTGTGAGGACTGGCGGGACACCTGGAAGGTGCCTGTTCCCTGGCTGGCTCTTGCAGCCCCCAGGCTCGGACTGCGCCCCAAGGCAGGCCTGAGCGTGGGAGCCGTCCCACAAAGCACTGTGCCCAGATCCTGCCTCTCTCATTCTGCGCCTGGGAGACATGCAAACTCGGAAGGTTTCAAACTCAATGTGTCGTATGGGCCCTGGGAAGCCAGCAGCCCAGTAAATTTGCTCTAGATGGTTTCTAGGTCCGGAGATCACCCAGGATCCCCTGACTTAGGGAACCCTGAGCTTGCTGGAGAGCACTGGGCCTCAAAACCAAAGGACAAGCCAAGTGGGGTGGCTCACACCTGTAACCCCAGCACTTTGGGAGGCTGAGGTGGGCAGACCACCTGAGGTTGGGAGTTGGAGACTAGCCTGACCAACATGAAGAAACCCCGTCTCTACTGAAAATACAAAATTAGCCGGGTATGGTGGCGCATGCCTGTAATCCCAGCTACTCTGGAGGCTGAGGCAAGAGAATTGCTTGAACCTGGGAGGCGGAGGTTGCAATGAGCCGAGATTACGCCATTGCATTCCAGCCTGGGCAACAAGAGTGAAACTCTGTCTCAAAAACAAACAAACAAAACAAAAAAAGTAAGAAAGAATGTGGCTGGGTTGGACAAAGCCCCAGAGAGAACAAGGATGTGGTGGCAACAGGATGTGCCCATCTGTTGGGTCCATGGTTGGTGTCATCTTACCCGGAGGGTAAGATGGTTTATGCCTGTAATCCCAGCACTTTGGGAGGATGAGCTAGGTGGATCATGAGGTCTGGAGTTCAAGACCAGCCTGGCCAACATGGTGAAACCCTGTCTCTACTAAAAGTACAAAAATTAGCTGGGCATGGTGGCACATGCCTGTAATCCCAGCTACTTGGGAGGCTGAGGCAGGAGAATCGCTTGAACCCAGGAGGTGGAGGTTGCAGTGAGCCGAGATCACGCCACTGCAATCCAGCCTGGGATAGAGTGAGACTCTTGTCTCAAAAAGAAAAAAGAAAGAAAAAGAAAAGCAAAGGACCTAGGGTGGACCCCCATCTCCCTGCTCTGCGTTGAGTATTAAGAAACAGGATCATCTTCAGGTGGTAACAGGTGCACCCAATCTGACCATTGGGTTGGAGCTTAATCTCATGCCCAGTTGAAAGTTCCTCCTCCCCCAGCTCAGGTGCATTCCCTGATTCTGCTGCTGGGGGAAGAGGGGCTCCGTTGGCTCCTCTCTTCCTCCTTCCACTCCTCTATGCTGCTCTCTGCTCACAGTCAGGCCTAGAAAGGGGAGTAGAGGGGAGTGTGGATCACCAGTAGGGTCTTACCAGGAACTGCTGAATCCATGATAGAGGAGTCTTCTCAGGGTGGCAATGTCCAAACGCCAGCCTTCTCTCTTTGGGGTGTCCCGTGTCCTGCAGGCTTTTCAGTGAACCCCTCTTGCTGAGAAACTCCAACCTGAAATTCATCGGCCTGACATGCCTCCTCTTCCTGCTGATGACTTCCCCAACCCCACCCTCAAGCCCACCTGATGTCTTCAGTCTTCCCTGCAACCCCACACAGATGCTTGCTGTTGGGATCTCCTGACCCTGGCCAGCAGCACACTCCTTAGACTGGTCCTTGCTGCATGATTTGAGCCCCACTCCATTCCAGAGTGTCTACTTTGACCCATAGGAAACTTGGCTTTTGCCTGCCAAACTCTGGCAGAGAGAATTTGCCCCTGCAGCCCCCTCTCCTCTCCCTGCAGCTTCTGGCCTCCGGATGGTGCTTCAAGTGCAAATCAGACACCTGTCCCTCTGCCCCCCAAACCCAGGACTTGCTAGGAAGGGGCAGTCCTTGCACACCAGAGCTCTCCTTCCAGTCCCTATCTCCTCTGATGCTTGGGCTGGAGGTGGATGCCAGTAATAGAACTGGTTTTGGGCCATTCCTTTCTTCTGTCCTACACCAAAACCTTAAAATGTGTGGTGCTGAGCATCTGCGGCGTGCACTTCGGGGCCTCAGCACCTAACGCAAAGAAGAATCCGCAAAGAATCTTAGACCTTCTCTTCCTAAAACAAGGCGAGTTGGGGACTCAAGGGAGGAAACAGAAGAGCAGAAACCAGAGCTACACAAAGCATCAAGCAGAGCAGGACGCCTCCACAGGCTCCTGGAGATGGACATAGAGCCAGGGATTGGGAGGGATTCGTTTTTAATTAAAATGCCATCAAAGCCCAGGTATAAAGTATCATGACACTAATGGCTCAGGAAATCTGGAACCTTAAATCACAGCAATTTCTCCCTGGAGGGCAGGCCTGGGACCCCAGGATTAGATGGGGGCTTGGCGCGTGCCAAGGCAGGAAATGCTGAAGGTGAGTGCAGACTCCTCCCTGCTAAGACATTTAGATACACAGCAGCATGAGCACTCAGAGGCTTCAGAATCCAGTTGAGCACCATAATTTTACAAATGGAGAAATTGAGGCCCAGAGTCACACAGAGAGCAGGGGCAAAGCCAAAAGGGGAGCCTGAGCTGGAGGCCCCTCCCTGTGCCAGCCTTGGAATCGCACCCCAGGACGGAGGGCTTTCCCACGCTCCCTCCCCTGCCAGGTTCTCTAGCAGGCCCTGGGGAAAGAGAACTCTGCCAGGGCCGCTGAGCCCAGAGCATGGAATTTCTGCAGGGCTGTTAAGTGGTGGTGCTGGACGGGGATCTCGTAAACAGGGTGGCCAGCTGTCCCCACAAGTAGAGGCCACTGGCACTCACACCATCCAACATGGTCCCCCCATCTGCCTGCACCACCTTCCAACAGGGATTCCCTGGGTGACTCTAGGAATGTTGCCAGCCTCCCTCTACTCCAGCCTCCTTTTCACCATCTCTATGCAGAGGAGGATGAACTGAACCCTCTGTAGAGGCCCTCCCAGTGCAGACAGCCTGAGATTCCACGAGTCTATCAGGCTGCTCTTCCATCCCCCAAAGAGTGGTGTGGTGAAGGCAGAAGGCAACCAGCAGGGTGGGGGGAATGATGAATGGAAAGACAGGAAGTATTTTGAGCTCCCAAGGAAAAACTGTAACAACACCCCCAGCTTTGAAGATTCCTCTGTGCCCCTAATTCTCCAGATTTCCCTCCTCAGGGCCGGCATGTGCCAAAAATCAGACACTTCATTCATTCATCCCACAAGGATTTATTGCTTCCCTGGAATGCTCTGTGCTCCTTCTACAAATCTTAAGATGTCTGAGAGCATCTAGCCAAAGTGGGTGGGTCTCCCTGATGCAGTCGAGTGAGACAGGCTGCCAAACAACTACCGACCTCATTGATTACCTTAATAGAGATATTGTACCCAAATCCAGGGAGGTGATTTTCTCAATCTACTCCACATTGACTAGATTCCTAGAGTGGTGGTGACCAGTGTGGGAGCATAACTTTGAGTGGAGCCAGAGAGGGTGACCAGGCTCCACTCAGAGTTATGCTATACACACACATGCACACACACACACACACACATGTGCACACACACACACACACACACACAACCCATCTGTGCCTACTGTGCTTTCTGACACATAGCAGGCACTCTGTTTGTCTAATCAATAATATGAATGCATCAAAAATTCCAGTCCTCAACTCAACTCTCACCCACTCGGGGAAGTCTTCCCTGCCTCCTGCCTACAGCGGCTGCTGCAGGTCCCCTCCCTGCTCCCACCATCTTCACCACCACCCGTGTCCCTACCCCATACACACCCACCAGCTGACCCCTGGCTTCTCTTCTGACATGGCCTTGGGACAGAGGAGGGACCCAAGGTGACGGTCAGACCCTCACGGACCTAGAAGATGGCTGAAGAGGTCCAAGGAGACCTGGGTGAACCCCCAAATACTCTAGAATTTTGGAGAAGTCTTTTTTCTCCTTTCGGTGCCTCAGTTTCCCTTCCTGCAAAATTTCCTGGCTTCTCCCTTTAGTGGCCACATGACCTCAGTGCAGCCTCTGTGTTAACCTCCCTGGGGACTGGATGTGGAGTGCAATGTCATGTTAGACCGTAATAAAACGTACAGATGACTGTATCTAACCCTATATTGTTACAAAAGAGGAAAGTCAGGCCTGGAGAAGGACAGGAATCCAAGCTCTAAATCCCCATCCTATTAGATGTCCTGACCAAAGAAAGAGAAAGGCCAGTCAGATGAAGAGGAGGCCTGTGGGGACTCAGGGCCTGAGCTGGCCATAAGGCCCCCCTCAGGTCAGCCATTCCTGTCATGGAGTTTGCGAGACCTGCCTCTGGGGCCCTGCAGGGGTGAGCCTGGGTCAGGGGGAGTTACTCAGCCTCCTGCCTTCCTACAGAGGCCTTTCATTTTCCAGGCCCAGGGCCGGCTCCTTGCGCTGGCTGGAGGAAAGGCCCGGGGGTGCTAAGTGGAAGGCTGAGGTTCAAAGGCTGCCTGTAGCAGGCGCCGGCCCTCAGCTTCCACCATAAATTTACAACCCCAAACATCCCTGCATCCTTCAGGGAGGGGAGAGGCGGGGAAGGTGGGTTTTTCCATGGCTGTCCCCACTGCTCTGCAGAGTCAATGACTTCTGGAAAGTCTGAGTAAGACCAAGTGGTTCATCCCCGCTGAGGGAAGCAGCGGGCCTGGCCTGGGTGGAAAGGGTCTGCCCGAGGGGCCTCACCTGGGAGCTTCTCGGACAGGCTTATTGCCTCCCCCCATCTGATCAGGCCATTTCCTGCTTAGCGCGGACTCCCACACCCCATAGGATCAAGTTCAAGCCCTGGATCCAGAGTCAAAAAACAGGGGTGAGTGGGGAGGAGGAGAGAGGTTAACTCTTTACCCCAGCCTCGGGGGGCCCCTCTGGGCCCAGAGCCATGTGAGCCTGGCAGAAGCCACCAGCCCTACAGATGGCAGCCAGGATCCCAACGTGGAGTGTCCTGGAGGCAGCGGAAGTGGGCAGCACAAGGAGCCTGATGGACAGTGCGGGGGTGGGGCCCAGCCCTGCTGAGGTGCTCAGCCTGGGACCTCCCCTGATGCCCTCCTCTGTCTTCCTCACCTTCATGGCTCTCAGAAGCCAGCATCCACACTGGCCTCTGCTCGGTCAAGCAAGACTTCCACACCAGAAGCTGTGGAATCCCTGAGCATCAGAGGCAGGAGGGGCCTGGGGGTCCCTGACACCGTGTCTCACCTTTTGCAGAATGGGCAACAGAAGTTGACAGGAAATAACTTGTCCCAAGCCAGGAGCTCAGCTGAGTCATGAGCAAGACACCCAGTTCTTCATCTAAGGTGGTCTGTGCAGGGGAGTGATGACCCAGCCCCAGCTAAGGACTGGAGCAGAGTCACAGCAGGAGAGCTGCCGGCAACACTCAAATTATCTCACCTCCCCTGATGCCTCCTCCATGCCAGGCCTGGCCCGGCCCTGGGGCCTGGTGCTGATGGTATCTGTCCCTGCCTTCCTGTCATTTCCTGGCAAGGCAGACCACCACATTCCAAGCACTAAGTGCAGGGGTGGGGAGAGGATGGAGCGCTCTCTAGGGAAAGTGCGGAAGAGGAGGTCCTGGGCAGGGGAACAACACAGGCAAAGGCCGTGCCCAGCTGGGGAGCTGCAGGTGGATTCTGTGTCTCTAGAAGGTAGGGTGGGAGTCAGGCGGAAGGAAGAGAGCCAGGAGTTGAAGCTGGAGAGGCAGGTGAGTGAGGGCTTTGCGAGCCGCATTACGGGGGTGGGCTTTATCCTGAGCCTGAGAAGGATATCCTCACCGCCAGCTGCAGTGGAGCCACCCGTGGCCTAGGTGCCCAGTTGTCCCCTGCACCTGCCCACTCAGCACAAAGAGCCACAGGTCCCCTTGCCCGGGAGAGTGAGGCACCGAGGTCTGGCCACCCCAAACCATCTTGTCAAGGTTCCTCCCTGGAACCTTGGGGAGCTTGTCCTTAGCTAGCCCTGCCAGGTCTCACCTCGAACCAGGAATCGGCTTCTTCGAGTCTATTTAATTAAGGTCATTTTCTCCCAGCCTGTACATCAGACTGAAAACACAAACAAAGCAACAGCTTTGGTCTTTCCCTCGGCTGCCAGGGACTGGCTTTCCCACCAAGAGGGCGCAGCCTCCACATTAACCTCCCCGGGGGCTGAGCCTGGCCTGGGGACCAAGGTGGGTGCGTCAGGCCGGCCCCTCCATGGCTGAGGGAAGGGCTGGAGCATAGAGTCCACATAAATTAATTTAATTGGGCCCTATTATCACTTTGCTCCAAGCCTGCAAGTCTAATCTAGCGTTGAAGTAATTCATTGGGTGTGAAGTGTCCTGGAGCCAAGACTTCCCTCTGCTCACGGAACAAACCTCTCCACGCTTGGCCCAGGCCCTGGGCCACTGCAGCCTGGCTCAGCAGAGGGGCTGTGTGGGGAGCAAGGCGGGCAGGGGAGGCCTTAAAATAGCTCTTTGCCTTGGCTACATCCCCTGACTTTCCCAGAAGGAGGCCCTAGCCCACACCCCACCCCACCGCAACACATACACAGCCACATGTCAGAGTGATGGTCAGACCCTCACGGACCCAGAAGATGGCCGAAGAGGTCCAAGGAGACCTGGGTGAACCCAAAATACTCAATAATTTTGGACAAGTCTTTTTTTTTCTTCCGTGCCTCAGTTTCCCTTCCTGAAAAATTTCCTGGCTTCTCCCTTTAGTAGCTACGTGACCTTAGGCAAGTTATAAGACTCAGTTTCCTCATCTATGAAACACAGAATCCAATAAGGACCATCTTATAATGCTACTGGAAGGACTTAATACATTAATATGAATAAGGTGATCTGAACAGTGCCTGGCATACAGTAAGCACTCCATAAATGTTTGCTCATTCCTATTGCAAGACGCAGGTGGGATGGGAGCAGAGAGCCCTTTGTGCAACTGTGACTGCTGAGGCCAAGGTACACATTGTCATTATAATTTCAGAAAAGTAGGAGGGTGTGGGACGGTGTGGTTCCCACGGAAGTTCTGTCCCAGGATGAGGGCCCCTGAGAGCTGAGAGAATGCAAGTTGCCTGCACAGTGTTGTTATGATTAGATTTGCATAACTTATGGTGCAATTATTTGTACCCTGAGCCAAGCTCATTAAGCAATCAGGCACCATGAACCCACTGGTTGAGGCCCAATCTGAAGGGGAGACATGGCTTGGGGGCTCTAGGGGGCCCTGGTCTAGGGGTAGAAGCAGGACACTCAAGCGTGAATGCAAGCATGCACACCACATACCCACAGGGGCCCAGGCACTGCCCGGGTCTCATCAAGAACAGGAAAGGACCACAGGCCATAAAGCTGTTAGGGAGGCTGAGGATTGACTGGTCTGCCTGCCCATTCCTTTACCCCTCCTGAAATACCAGCCGACCTTTGCAGGGCTTTTGTGCTCCAGAGCCTGGGCCTGGGTGAGCCCCTGCAATCTGAGCCATGCAGCGTCCTAAAAGACAGCATTGATTAGCACTACTCCTAGTATTATCGCCCATTTAATGGCTTTAATGCCCAGACCAGTCTCTTGGGCAACACAGTGAGACCTCCATATCTACAAAAAACTTTTTAAAAATTAGGCACGAGGCTGGGTGTGGTGGCTCATGCCTGTAATCCTAGCACTTTAGGAGTCTGGGGCCGGCAGATCACGAAGTTAGGAGATTGAGACTATCCTGGCTAACATGGTGAAACCCTGTCTCTACTAAAATTAAAAAAAAAAAAAAAAAATAGCCAGGCATGCTGGTACAAGCCTGTAGTCCTAGCTACTCTAGAGGCCGAGGCGGGAGGATGGCTTGAATCAGGGAGGTGGAGGTTGCAGGGAGCTGAGATCGCGCCACTGCACTGCAGCCTGGGTGACAGAGCGAGACTCAGTCTAAAAAAAAAAAAAAAGAAAAGAAAAAGAAATAGGCATGAAGCTGCATGCCTATAGTCCCAGCTATTCAGGAGGCTGAGGCAAGAGGATCATTTGAGCCCAGGAGTTTGAGGCTGCAGTGAGCCACAATCATGTCACTACGCTCCAGCCTGGGCAACAGAGAGAGGCCCTTTCTTTAAAAAATTAACAAAAAATAAAAATAAATATAAAATTAATACCCATTTAATGGATGAGGAAAGTGAGGGTTGGTTGGTCCAACCACAATTTCTCCCTAATAAGCACAAAAGTGAAACCAAAGGCTTCTTCCCACTGTTATCTGCTCCCCAATTCAGAGATTGTAGTTTACGGGTCCTACCATTTGGGGAAATATCTGGGAAACATCGAAGGAAGCCTGGCTGGGAATGAGAAATCTGAGTGAGCCCTTTCACCTCTCTGGTTTCAGTCTCCCCATCAGAGCAATGGGAGTGATACTCTCTCTCCCACTGGGCCGCTGTGTAAATCGGATGAACTCAGAGACTAACAACTCCATATGCGGGGCTTGGCACATGCTAGGTACACACAAGACCAAACAGCTTCTGAATTCAGCCCCAAACCAGAACACTCAGATGGCTCCTGACACACCCCAACCTCTGGAAGAAGAGGCTTCTTGGTCAGAAACCATTGCCCTCTGCATGCTGCCTATCACCTGTAAGGAGGCTCTCCACATGCTGCCAGGCAGGGCAGAATGCAAGCTGCCCAGCACAGTGTGAAATGAGCATCCCAGCTTCGCTCCCCGAGGTGAAACCTTCCTTGTTCTGTAGCCAGTAGTGCAATTATTTGTGACCCAGTGGCCGGGAGGTAGAGGGTGGCCCTGCTCCTCCTTCCCCTATCCTCGCTCAACACCCAGGGCTCAGCAGAATCCAGGCAGAGACAGGTCAGACAAGATTCACCCAGGGCACTGTGGCAGAAGCGGCTATAATCCACCCCATTCCAAAACACCTCCAAGTGCAGACCAGAGATGGCCTGGCTGAAACAGGGCTGAAAGGCATCCTCTCCACCCTCCCCGAGGGCTGCCAGGGCCCTGGAAAAGTGGCAGCTCACACCTCAAGTCAGGGACTCTCCCCCGACCTCACTCCCACCCTCCACTTTGAATTCTCTCCCACCTACGTTCCTCCTGTCACCACTTACCAGCTAGATATCACTGTGCAAGTCACTAGAGCTTTTCAAGCCTCCGTGTCCTCATCTTTAAAATGGGCTAAGAAATTGTCCCTCCTGCCAGGCACGGTGGCTGACACCTGTAATCCCAGCACTTTGGGAGGCCAAGGCGGACAGATCACCTAAGGCTAGGAGTTCAAGACCAGCCTGGCCAACATGGCAAAAACCCATTTCTACTAAGAATACAAAAATTAGCCAGGCGTGGTGGCGGGCGCCTGTGATCCCAGCTACTCGGGAGACTGGGCATGAGAATCACTTGAACCTGGGAGGCAGAGGTTGCAGTGAGCCAAGATCATGCCACTGCACACTCCAGCCTGGGCAATAGAGTGAGATTCCGTCTCAAAAAAAAAAAAAAAAGTGTCCCTCCTCAGAGTTGTGAGAACCACCTGCAGTGTGCATAGCACACCTGCAGAAGCGCTTGGTACATGGAGACAGACGGCTGGGGAGCTGGGTGTTCACAGAGGCAGCGGGCTGGGGAGCTGGGTGTTCACAGAGGCAGCGGGCTGGGGAGCTGGGTGTTCACAGAGGCAGCGGGCTGGGGAGCTGGGGGTTCACAGAGGCAGCGGGCTGGGGAGCTGGGGGTTCGCAGAGGCAGCGGGCTGGGGAGCTGGGGGTTCGCAGAGGCAGCGGGCTGGGGAGCTGGGGGTTC
>NW_016107394.1:6053497-6066802 GCF_001604975.1 Cebus imitator
GCTGGGGGTTCGCAGAGGCAGCGGGCTGGGGAGCTGGGGGTTCACAGAGGCAGCGGGCTGGGGAGCTGGGTGTTTTGTTTTGTTTGTTGTTCAGCCTGTCTAACCTACAGTCCTGGGAACGGCAGGCCCAGCTCTGCTCACTTGTCTTCCCCCTCAATTACACCACTTACATCACCTGCTGGCTCTCGGCCAGTACCCAGGCAGTGCCTCTGAAGGGCATGGGGGCCAGGGATGCCCCACGAGGGGCCAAGTCGTGAGGACAGCTCTGATTCAGTGAGGCCTGGGAGTCCCCACATTCTATACCCAGTGGTGTGGTCCCCAGAGGCAGCATCTGCAGTACCCTTCCAAGTACCAGGTGAGGCCAAGTACCAGACCGGGCAGAGGGACAAGCTCTTGCTGCTCCTCCAGTCCACCTCCGCGGTGCTGGATTATTGCATTCTCTGGAGTACCCCTCAGCCTCTCCAGTGCTCGGCTGCCTCCATGGCTCCCCAGGGGGAAAGCAGGTGCCAAATGAGGAGAAGTTTGGAAGCAGAGAGGCAATTAAGGCTGATGGGTGAGCCACACAACCACAGGAAAGCCTGGAACTCCTGTGAGCCTCAGTTTCCCCACATGGCCACGTATGGGTGATGACACACGCCTCCCATGTGCGATGCTGGGCCTTCCAGGTCCCTCTTCAGCAGTGAAGTGCTCGCAGTGCAGGAAGACAGGCCACAGCTGTCAGCACTTTGGCGAGATCAGCTCTGCTGAAGAAAGCTGCCTTGGCCAAGATCACTCCCTCTTCTAGGGGCAGCCTCCACCGATGACTGACCAGCTTGCAGGGAGGGGAGGCCCAGCCCCTCACCTCAAACTGGGGCAACTCTGAGTCTCATCCCAGGCCCAGAGCTCCCCCCGGGGCCAGCTGCGGCAGTCATACGACTCTCACGGCCTCCTGTTTCCTCCCCTCCACTTTGCAGGGATGATTCCGGGGCACCTCTCATCAGCAGCCAGGGGCTGCTTCTCAGGGAAGCTACTCTGTGACCAATGCCATGTGAGAAGTGGCAAATGCTCATCCCAATCTGTCTCTATTTCCTTGGCATTTCTTTGACAACATAAGCTCCCTCATTAGGATCCAGGCTCCCTGAGGGACAGGAGCCTGCTTATTTTTCTTCGTCACTGTGTTTCCATGCCAGGTATATGGTAGGCACTTAACAAATGTGGACAGAAAGAAGACAGACAGGAAATGGAGACATTAGGATGGTCTTTTTTTTTTTTTTTTTTTTTTTTTTTTTTTTTTTTTTTTTTTTTTTTTTTTTTTTTTTTTTTTTTTTTTTTTTTTTTTTTTTTTTTTTTTTTTTTTTTTTTTTGAGACGGAGTCTTGCTCTGTAGCTCAGGCTGGAGCGCAGTGCTGCGATCTCAGCTCACTGCAACCTCTGCCTCCCAGGTTCAAACGATTCTCCTGCCTCAGCCTCCTAAGTAGCTGGGGTCACAGGCACCCACCACAACGCCCAGCTAAGTTCTGTATTTTAGTAGAGACAGGGTTTCACCACATTGGCCAGGCTGGTCTCGAGCTCCTGGCCTCATGATCCACCCACCTTGGCCTCCCAAAGTGCTGGGATTACAGGCGTGAGCCACCTCGCCCAACATAGGATGACCTTAAAAGAGGGAGGAAGGCAGTCAGAAGGATCATAGGAGAACCTACTAGACTCAGGGTCAGGTGAGAACAACCCCAGGAAGGTGCTGTTCAAACTGAGAGCTGATAGGAGGGAAGACACTGGCCAGTGATGGCCACCATGAGGAGCAGACAGAGGGGCAGAAGGACATATTCTTCCAGACACAGGCAAACGCTCTGAAACAGGAGTTTGAGGAGCTGAAAGAAGGCTGGCTGTAAAGCCCAGTGGGGGCACGAGATGAGGCCAAAGAGGTAGGCACAGCTGGACACTGCCCCACAGAACGTGGCTTGAGCCTCGCGGCAATGGGAGTCTGAAAGAGTTTTAAGCAGAGAGAGACAGGGCTGGGTCTTCGTTTGGAAAGGTCTTGCTGCCACTGCGGAGGAGGGGGTGAGAGGAGACAGTCACAGTCCAGTGTCACTGCGCTTCCATGACATGGTGATGGTGGAGATGGAAGAATTGGCAACAGCAGCTTATTTGCAGGCAGTATCCTAAGATTTTACTGCTCACTTGTTTGGGTGTCAAGGGAGAGTGAGGGGAGAGAGGATCTGGGAAGATGTCTAGATTTTAAGCCCTGGGTGGATCACGGGGTCATTTATTGGCCTGGGGAAACCTGAGAGAGAAGCAAGTAAGGGGTAGCATGGGGTCAGATCAAGTGTTCTAGGTTGAGAAGCCTGTGAGACACCCAAAGGGCAAAGTCAGGGCATCTGTGAGATGGAAGATGAGGACCTGGGAAGAAGTGCCCAAGTTGGAGACTGAGCTGTGAGGGCAGCTTGTAGACAGATTGGGTCTTTGAAGAAGGACCCTGTGGAAGTCTACTCTGCAGTTCCTCATAGCCTAGGCCTGGGACAGAGAGCACGCTGGGTAAATGTTTGCTGGCTGGATAGGTGGTGTGGACAGACGCATGAATGGATAGTGGGGGATGGATGGAAGGATGACAGGAAGTAGGGGGATGTGGGGATGGACAGATGGATGATTGGATGGATGGATGATGGATGGATGGACGGATGGATAGATGGATGGATAGATGACTGATGGATGGATGGATGAACTGACAAATAGATGTGTTCTCCCCTGTACATCCATGGGTTCCCTAAGGGTAGAGACTGTGCCCTTTTTTGATGCCCATAGCCCAGCCCAGGCCTGAGAAATAGCCAGTACACAGAATGCTCCTCTCACCACTACCTTCACTGTGAGGCTGTTGGAGCAAGAGTCAGGAGGAAGTAGGAAGGAACAAGGGACAGCCAGGCCCCTCACTCTACAGACAGAGAGCTGAGGCCAGAGAGAAGCAGAGCCAGGGCCCAGTTCTCAGCAGGCGCTTTGTCCATGGTGCCCAGCAGCCCCTCCACCTCTCCAGACACCTTCAGGAGTACTGGGCAACTGCTATCCCCCTGAAACAGATAAGAAACTGAGGCCCAGAGGAAATCACCCACTTGCCCAAATTCACACCTCAAGGTAACACTAGGGATTAAAATAACCCAGTTTGGGGTTTAAGACTTGATTCCAAATTCCCAGCTGTGGCACCGGTCACTGGGCACTCAGGGTCATTCCAGCCACTCCCTCTGGGGGGTCTCACTTTCCTGAGTGACAGAATAACAATGGAGAGGCCGGTCCTCTGGGGTATGGGGTGGCTGGGCTGGGTGTGGCCCACGCTTGGAAACCTGCGAGCATTGTAGACGCGTTCTGACCCTGTGGGCAGATTGCAGGGCCTGCCCACCCCCCACCCCAGCCCCCAGCAAGCCCTGGCTGATGTCAGCGGGTCTGCTGGCCAAGCTGGCTTGCTTGGGGCAGAGAGATGAGAGCTAAGATGGAGCTTTTCTGAGATGAGGCAATGTAACGCAGCACGAAGTGAACGCAATTTGACAGGCCCTTTCTCCACCCTCGGTAGGCGGGGCTCATGCTGAGGGGACAAGCACAGAGAGGCAGCTTCAAGCCCAGCAGCTGCCAGTGAGCACTTAGCCCCACCCTTGTTCCCTGTTTCTCATGACTGCAGAGTACAGATGGGGCGTTTGAAACCAGAGTGGAATAGGGCTTTGCCAATGTCACTCAGCCAGCTGGTGGCAGAACTGAAGCCCAAGGCTTGCAGGCTAAGGATATTTGCACTGCTTGTTTTATTCATTCATTCATTCACTCATTCATTCATTCATTCATTCAACAAACTTTCCTTCTGGCCCTGTCATGGGAGCTACAGACTCAGAGAGGAATCAAACAACCCCCTGCCTTCAAGAACTCCTGGTCTGTTGGGGAAACAACCACATAACTAGTCGATGACAACATGGAACTTGTGTCACAACAATTCACAAAGGCTGAGGAGCCCAGAGCGAGGCCCAATCCAGGCCCTGGTGCAAGGAAGCTTCCTGGAGGAGGCTGAGTCTGTGGGAGAAGGGGGCTCCCAGGGCTACATCCCAGCAGGGCAGGGAGCACAGGGATATGACAGGAACTTGCAAAGGGGACATCCTCTGCTAACTCGGCCCCACCCAAATCCCCAGCTGTCTTCCTGCTCCTCAGCTTTGCCTTGCCCACATCTCAGCGGTGGTAGGGATGAGCACGCTCTGCCCACAGGTCCCCAGCAGAGCCTCCCCTCGAGTCACAGCTCCCTCCACACTGTGTGGTTTCCAGCAGGGCCGGTGCTGAGTGCCAAGAAGGGCAGGTCGTCTCAGCAGCTCCAGCCCTAAGAACTAGTCCATTTGCTCACTAGTTATGAAGCAAGTATTTATTGAGCCCCTACTGTGTGCTAATTATTCCTACCAGTTAGAATCACTTTAAGAAAAAAAGTGAACGAATATTTCTTTCTTACGCACGAATAAGGACAGCTTAGGAAAAGGTGTGAAACTGGATTCTGAAAGACATTCAAGGGGCGACTCTACTTTTAGTGGCTTGGCAATTTGGGATCTCAGCTGGTCAATGGGGACGGTAACACCTACACCTCGTGGAGCAGCTATGCGGGCTGGTGGAGGGGGCTTTTACACCGAGCAGGGGCTCAGTAAAAGCCTGTCTCCTCTAGTGAGCAGCACCCTCCACACACCTCCCTGGGCAGGGAGTGGGAGTTTCAGGGATGAGGCAGAATGGGAGGCAGCAGGAGACGCTCTGGGTCATGTGAAGACTCGCCTGACTTCCCCCGTCCAACTGGGTTGACGCTTTACCCCTTATGTCCCCTGGCAAGAGTTGGCGGCATCATCCCAGGGGCCAATCTGACTTTTCCCACCAGGAAACCAGCAGGGACTCTCACTGCAGCCACAGTTGGGGACCAGTGCCAGAGGCCCAGCTGTTAAGAACTGGGTGGTGTTTGGAAGAGGCACCCTGCCCTGAGACTGATGACCCAAGAGAAAGGTTTAATCTCCAGAAGTAAACCTTTGCTGGACCCCTTGGCTGAGCCAAGGAGAAGCCCTGACCAGGACCCCAAGGGACCCCCAAAAGGTAGCCTCCCAGCAAGAGGCTGACCTCCCCAAGTGGCGCGATGCTGGCAGGGGTGGTTGATAGGCAGGTGGGCATCAGGCTGTACTGGGCATCACCACCAAGCAGACGCTCCCCAGCAACTCCCAACAACGTCCTGCCACCAAGCACACCCCCAAGAAGGATGGCTGTAGCCAGGGCACGGGGTAGACTCAAGGAAGTTCTTCAGCACGCTCACCAGGAAGGCATCCTGAGGGCTCCCTCCTGGGAATAAAATGAAGTTTCAGGCCAGGCCTGAAGGCTCACACTTGTAATTCCAGCACTTTGGGAGGCCACGGCAGGTGGATCACGTGAGGTGAGGAGTTTAAGACCAGTCTGGTCAACATGGTGAAACCCTCTCTCTACTGAAAATACAGAAATTAGCCAGGTGTGATGGTGGGTGCCTATAATCCCAGCTACTCGGGAGACTGAGGCAGGAGAACTGCTTGAACCCAGGAGGCAAAGGCTGCTGTGAGTCAAGATCACACCACTGCATTCCAGCCTGGGTGACAGAGCAAGGCTCTGTCTCAAAAAAAAAAAAGATGAAGCTGCAGCTGCCCAGCCACAGAAGCTGCACCAAATGACCACCAAAGGGATCCTTAAAGGAAGTGAGCGCTCGTCTTGGAAGAACAGGAGGGAGGGTGCTTTGTGCTGTAACCAAGTCAGACTGAGAATCAGGATTCTTGGTTCTGGGCCTGTTTGTCGTGGGATGTGGGCAGGCCCAATCCCTCTCTGAGCCTCAGACACAAAGGGCCCTTCGACCTCTGACTTCTACGTAGCATCAAGACTGGGCATCCAGATGCAGAGGCCCCTTGGGGGACTTCAGGCTAAAATTTCCCTTATTGGTGCCTAGAGAGGAACAGGGGTAAGACCAAGGTCGTGCAGCAAGTTGAGGACACTCCCATCATTGGTGCAGTGACCCAGAAGCCTCAGCCCACTCTGCTGGCCCCTGCTTTTGCCCTTCCCTGCTTCTGGGCTTTTCTGTAACAAATATTTGCAGTTTGTTACCATGGTGTTTGTTTTGTTTTGTTTTTTTCTGAGACAGAGTCTTACTCTGTCACCCAAGGTGGAATGTAGTAGTGCAATCTTGGCTCACTGCAGCCTCGACCTGCCAGGCTCAAGCAATCCTCCCACCTCAGTCGCTGGGACTACAGGTGTGCGACACCACTCCCAGGTAAACTTTGTATTTTTAGTAGAGATGAGGTTTTGCCATGTTGGCCAGGCTGGTCTCCAACTCCTGGACTCAAGCAACCCGCCCACCTCAGCCTCCCAAAGTTGCTGGTATTACAGGTGTGTGCCAGCGCCCCCAGCTGGCCACCACCTCCTGCCCACTTGTCTTCATGGGCAGCCCATCACTGCTTACTTCTTGCTTCCAGGTGCCCAGGCTGCTGACCACAGGGCTCCTTAGAAGGCCTTGGTATTAATATTTTGGTGGGGCCTCATCCCAGACCACGTGCTGCTTGCTCCACTGGGCCTCGCTGCTCCCTGGATCACCGGGTCAGCCTCTTCGAGGGCCTCCAGCTGCTGGTCTCTGCCTCACAGCAGCCACAGAAGTGCTTCTGGTACTCAAGTCTGCCCAGGTCCCTGCCTGACTTGGAACAACTGGAGGCTCCCCATGCTCTAAAACAGGGGGGGAACCTGACTTCTTGAGAGCCCAGGTACCTGAGTGGCTCCCGATTGCTCCACATTAGCTTTGCTCAGACTCTCTGGGAGATTTGGTGCCTGCTGCCCTGTAGCTCCCAGAAGCGGCCCCACCATGCTGAGCATACCCTTCTAGCTGCCTGTGGCCTTTCTGTGCCAGGCAGCCAGGTGAGCCTGGTCCTAGTCACTCACTTGCTGGGTGACCTTAAGCAAGTCACCTCTCCTTTCTGGGCTTCAGTCTCCTCTTCTGCAAAACAGAGATAATAATTCCAATGTGACCTCACCAAGCAGTTGTCAGGGTTGTGAGACAGTGCCTGGCTCATGGTAGTGCACTGTGATCTGGTAAGGATCCTCCCAGAGTGCACCTGTCATTCAGTCATTCATCCAACAGACAGCACAAAGCTCCAATGGGGGCCAAGCCCCAAGCCATGGGAGGAATGTGAATCAGGTGCCAGGTCCCCACCCTGCAGGCGCTCTGAGTGATTCAGCAGAGGAGATGGGTACAGGGAACCTCAGTCACACAGTGTGGTCACAGCTATGGCCACCCAGAAGGGGCACCTAAGCCCCCACACCTTGGAGGCCCCCGCTAAGTCATAGAGGGTAAGAGTGCGGCAGGGCCAGGGTGATCAGGGGCCTGGGAGCCCAGAGCAGATCCACATCTGCTAAGCAGGCGAAGCAGCCTTTGGGGGTGAAGAGGGGCAGGGAAGGGTTTCATTGGAGAGGGTGACCATTGGATCTGTGTGTGAGGAAAATCCCTGGGCTGGGTGGGGGATGGATGGGGTGGGGAGGGACATGGAAGAGACAGCACAGCCATCTGTGAGGAGGCTGAGACAGTGGCCCAGGCCAGGTAGGTGGCAGGAACCAAGAGGGGAGGGGCCAATGGGAAGGGCAAGAGGAGGCAAATGGGAGGGATGCAGCGGGGGGAAGGGACGGGATGACCTCCCACATCAGGCACTGGAACCACCCTGACCACCCATTCAGTGACTCAGGCAAGCCCCTCCTCGTTGGGGGCCTCAGTTTACCCACACATGAAATAGGACTTGGGCCAGAAGAGCCCTGGAGGCCCTCTCTGCTCACACATCCTGTGGCTCTGTAAAGCAAGGCCTTCCCTGATTCTGGAGTATGAGCAAAGCCCATCCCACCCCACCCCTCCAAGCCTCATCACTGGAGATGGGGTCCAAGCCCCAGGGCCAAGCAGGACAAGGGTCTGACCCACCCAGGTAAGGGCAGGTAGCCCTGGAGGCTGTATACACAGAGCTGCAGCGCCACCTACTGTTCATCTCAGAAGAGGCCACTAGTCCCAGGAGCCCGACTCTGACCTAAATAAATCCCAGTGGACTGAAGCACAGCTAAGAGTTCCACCACCCCCAGGTTTCTCCAGATGGCTTGATGAATGCAAGATGTTTCCTTCTCTAATGGATTCTGACCACATCATTCTCTTGCTCAGAAACCTTTCATGGTTCCTCACTGACCTTGCAGTCCATGCTTGCTCCTTAGCTGGCATTCAAGGTCCTTCCCATCCAGGCCTCTGCTGACGTCTGATGCCCCATTTCCTATACAGCAAAATACTCACCAGCTCCTTAAACGTTCCATACTTTCCCCAGTGCTGCGGCTTTGTATTAGGTGGATGCAAAATTGTGATTTTTGCTGTTACATTCAATGGCAAAAACCGCAATTACTTTTGCACCGACCAATATATATTCTTCCTCCTGCTTGCAATAACTTTCTCTGCCTCTTTGGCTTAAAAACCAGTGCAGGTTGGGCATGGTGGCTCACGCCTATAATCCCAGCATTTTGAGAAGCCACAGCGGGTAGATCACTTGAGGCCAGGAGTTTGGGACCAGTGGTCAACATGGTGAAACCCTGTCTCTACTAAAATAAAAAAAATTGCCAGGCGTGGTGGTACATGTCTGTAGTCCCAGCTGCTCAGGAGGCTGAGGCAGGAGAATCACTCAAACCAGGAAGTGGAGATTGCGGTAAGCCAAGATGGTGCCACTGCACTCCAGACTGGAAGACAGAGCAAGACTTCATCTCAAACAAAACAAAACAAACAAACAAAAAAACAGTGCCAGTACAAAGTCACCTCCTCCATGAAGGCTTCCTAATATACCCTTCTCCCCAAGTTCGCTACTGAGCACAGAGCCTGTTCTTGATAAAAGTTCAATCCCATCTTCGTCTGGGTCCCCATAGTCCCTGTGCTATCCTTTATCTCTGCATAGGCCAGGAATGTTTCTGTACCCATCTCTTTCTCTCCCCAGGCTTTGAGCTCAAGGGAGGAGACTGTGTGTGACCCATTGCTTCTCAGCATAAGGTCTGATGCTCAATAAATTTTATTAAGCATCTACTATATGCCATTGGACTAGATGTTTTCCCGTGCTTTACCTCATTACAGACTCAGGTCCCCTGTGTTGAACATGGGAGTCTTGACCACTTTGTTCCTGCTCTTCCTGTCAGCCAAAATGCCTTGCCATGAGCTTGCTGCATAAACACAGATGGCTCACTGGACTTTCATCTGGGCAAAGAGAAGGGTGTGATGACATCACTCATGACTCCTTCATCTGGGGCCTACCGGAATCCCACGGCTTTGCTCACACGCATCCGATCCTGTTGTCCCAAGATGCCTGCCTGCTCCCATGCCCTGGATGCCTGCTGCACCTGCTCCGAACCAGGGCGCTGCCAATCTGTCATCTTAGATCTTCAGCTCCGGGCTGGTCTTCCGGGTGCCTCTGCCTCCCAGGGAAACCCAAGCAACTCTGCCAGAAAGGCAATGCCTAAAGAGAAGCAGTGGGGGCTATAGGGGTCCTCCTGCCCGCCCCCTTGTTATCCAGAACACACAGAGGAGCCCTGACTTGCCTGAAGCCACACAGGGACTCAGGTATTCCAATCCTTGGACTTAAAATCACTGCTATCCACTGTTACTTCGATCTAAAAGCCCCAGAGAAGTTTCAGGAGACACTCAAAGGGCCCTTGTTTGGTTTCCAGGCTGACCAACTCTAGTGGAGAAAACGCTCACTCACTGAGCCATACACTATATGCCAGGCATACAGAATCCTTCAACAGAGGGACCATTCTCCCCATTTTACAGAGGAGGAAAGTGAGGCTCTGAGCAAATGAAAGGCTTTCTCAGGTCACATGTCTAGGGCTCTCAAGTGGTCTTGATCACCATGCCCAGCTCCCTTGAAGGCTGATGCCAGAAGACAAGGCAGCAAATAACCAAATACAGGTTTTGGTGTTCTGAGACCCATGAGAGAGCAGAGAAGGCTTCCTGGAGGTGGTGGGTGGGACACTGAGTGAGACCTTGGAAGAGGGTCCAAGCTGGACTGATGGGGAAGGAGGAGGGTTTGCCAGGAGGGAGACATGGTTGGAGGGGTGCCACCTGCCTATTGCTTTCCTACTTGGGAAAGGCCCCTCCTCCTTCCATGGCCCTCCTTCTGAGCCCACACCCAGCCTATCACCAAGTCCCACCCACCCACCTCGGAAATTGCCTAGTTCATCTGCCTTTCTCCATTCCCACTGCGTCACCTGGGCCCAGGCACTGTGACCTCTACCTGAAGCCTCCTCAGCCATCCCCTGCCACTCCCCCAGTTCCCCTCCCACTCCAGCCAGAGTGCACTTCCCGGAAAGCAAATGACTGGCCAGTCACGGTCCTGCTTACAAAATCCCTCAGTGTCGCCCATCCTCCAGGACGATTTTCCAAGGACCTGACCGGGACTGGCTCTCCCCACTCTCTCAGTCCCATCTTGAGCCACTACACCTTGAACTCAGTGTTTCAACAACACACAATATTTGGAATTTCCCCAACTGCCACCCTGTTGGTCTTTGCATATTCTGTTCCCTCTGTCCATCATATCCGTTCATCTTTCAGAGCTTAGCTGAAATGCCTCCAGGACACCTTCCCTGAGCCCGGGATTGACTTAGGCACGCTCCCCCAGTCCCTACCCTGGGTCTGTGTCCGCCTTCCCTGCCGCGCCCACCCCCACGCTTGCGCCCTCGGGTTGCGCAGGGCGAGAGTTGGGGGTCGCGATGGTGACCGGTTTCCAGGCCTCTCCTCGCAGGGTTCCGCGCGGGAAAAGGTGGGCAGGGGCCAGAAGGCGCGCTGGAAAGGCGTTTTCCGCCCCCTCCGGGCCTCGGGAATATTTATGGGCTGTCGGAGGGGCAGGCGGGGGCGAGGCTGCCCGGCGAGCGGGAAGCGCCGCTCACTCGGGTCCCCTGCGGTCCCCGGCCGGGGTCGGCGCGTGCGGAAAGCAACCCCGAGTCCCCAGCCCCTGCCAGTCCGCAGCCGAGGAGGAGGCGACCGCAGCCTGGAAGCGAAGAGCCCCCAGCTGTTTCCTTCCACCCCGGCGGGACAGAGGAGGCAAGGGGGCCTGGGAGAGAGGCAGGTGTGGCGCTCGGCTGTGCTGTCCAGGCAGCAGCCACGGTGCGGCACCTTCGGAGTCTCGACTCTGCCCACTTCACAGGCAGGAAACAGGCGGTCCCACAGCCAGAGCTAAGAAAGGCGGTGCGGATTCCTGGGCCCCAGCTGCTCACGGCGCACTTCGGCATCACAGTAGGCCGAGGGCAGCTCACCCTTAGGTGACCACAAGAATCACCGAGACAGTTGTTAAAACGCAGATTCCAGGGCCCCGTCTCCTGGAGACGCAGTATTATTCACTGCAAGGAAAGAAGCCATCCTGAACCTGTGGGGTGATGAGCTCAGCTGGAAAGGCAGGCTTGCGTCCCTTATCTGGGAGGAAGCCTTCCTTCCTTTGAACAGCACAGCACTCCTTTACCCCCATTTGCTTCTCCTTTTGTGTGCCCGAGGCTGAATCTGCAGAACGGGTGCCATTCTTTCACCAAAATGTGAGCTCCGCCCTTGGAGCTCCTCAAAGTCAGCAGTTACATCAGAGGAGCTGCATGGTAGAGACAGACCTGAGTTCAAGTCTCAGGTCTGTCGCTTACTGAGAGATCCTGAAACCGCCTTTTCAAAATTATGACAGACGGTGAAAGAGATCTAACTTAACTGACTCCATTTTGCTTCTAACCTCCAAGCTGTCCTTGTTCATTCCTGAGCGTAGACTGAATGAACTTTGGGAGAAATTTAGTTTTTCGTTTAAACAAAGATGTAACAGACCTTTCCCAAAGCAACCCCCTTCTGGCCTGGGGGACTAGATTGCTTTTGTAGGACTAACATTAGCCACAACATTAGGAATTACGGTTTAGGAGTCATGCACCTGGAGGCTACAAGATTCTGACCCTCCCTAACCTGCTCCTAACATCAGTAATTGAGATATTTTACAGACCCTGCACTTGATGGATCAGCTGACACCACCCAGATCAATAAACTGGTTCAACTGTACCCAGGAACTGACTCAGCTCAAGAAGACAGCTTCAACTCCCTATGATTTCATCTCTGACCAATCAGCACTCCTGGCTCACTGGCTTCCCTCCACCCACCAAGTTATCCTTCAAAACTCTGCTCCCCAATGCTCGGGGAGACTGATTTGAGTAATAATAAAACTCTGGTCTCTCGCACAGCCGGCTCTGCGTGAATTACTCTTTCTCTATTGCAATTTCTCCGTCTTGATGAATTGGCTCTGTCTGGGCAGTGAGCACAGTGAACCCCTTGGGCAGTTACAATCTCAGTAAATGTAAACTGTCAGTTTACTGAGAGAGGTCAATACATCCACCTCTCCAAATGCTATCCTCCAAACCTCTATCACTTTAGAGTGAAAAGGTTTAAATGGAATACTGTCTATAAAGTACAGTGATGTCTACCACTCAGTTGGCCTAACTTGAATAAAACAAAACACAAGCTGGGGAGACTAAGGAAGGCATCTCAAGGAGCAGCTTCTGACCTGGGCTTTAAAGCCCCTCCAGGTCCTTTTCCATATTCTGGTTACAGTCTCTATTAATGTCTATAACTTTAAACAGAGACTTCCTGCTCTGAAATGTGTTGTTGCTGCCCTTTTAAAAATTGAACTAGAATAAACATAGCAAGTTAAACTCACACTATGATCTTCCTGAAACCAACTAAAACAACAGTGAAGGGATTTATCATAATATTGGAAACCAGACACAGCCAACAAAGAATGATAACTGATTAAATCCTAAAAAGCAATAAAGAAAGTTGAAAATCAGCCCAATTTACACGTTAAACCCCCAAGTGGTTGAGGAATTGGTTGTACCAGGTACTTCTGGAAAGTGGGTGGGTTGGAGAGGCTAATAACAGAAAGATTGCTTGGAAACAATCTGACTCCCAGTTACTCTCTCCTGGCAAAATACTAACACTCCAAGAGGCAGGATACATATAACACTTCAGGCAGGAGACTGGAGGAGCTTTTCTTTGGACTAGCTCGAAAGAAAAGACATGGAATGGCCCAGCTAGATCCCTGTGTACAGCCCCAGTCATATTCAGAGGGTATCAAATCTGTTTTAGTGTCTCATTCTTAAATACAAGCAGACAGCAAAGGATGAGTAAGCATTTGAGAAAAGTCTGTAATTAAAAAAAGAAGTCAGGCCAGGCGTGGTGGCTCACGCCTGTAATCCTAGCACTTTGGGAGGCCGAGGCGGGTGGATCACGAGGTCTGGAGTTTGAGACCAGCCTGGC